>NC_141687.1:86384278-86932036 GCF_964263255.1 Lissotriton vulgaris | reverse complement strand
GAATCTGAAAGCAGCATTGCCACCGGCGGGTGGAACGTCCCTTGGCCGCTGTTGTTGACTTACTTCTCGGGCAGCCAGAGCAGCAGAGACCCCCGTCCGGGTCGGGGGCAGGCCGGAAAATTGAAGTCGATGCAAAGACGGTTCCCGAAGTCCGATATCTATTCTGGAAAGAATATTAAGCTCAGCAAGAGTAGATCTTCAAAAGCCCATATTAAAAACCAGGATATTTCAAGGATATTAGCGAAAGTGTGGCGCGGGTCACGGGAGCTCCCTGCTCACGCGACCATCTTGGATGCCCGCTTAGCTCCTCCCCGGAGTCAGTAACTTTTCAACAGTTTGTGACTGCGATTCCGGTCAGAAATCATTGATATATATTTTTACAGAATTACAACCTGGGAAGGATGCTCACATCACGCCCTTTCCAAATTGTGATTCCATAACTATTCGGAAACCCATTTTAGAATCTCGTAAAAGTTTACTGACTACTACAACGAAATTTGTACCTAAGAACAACCATTTTTATTTTCAGATACACTCTAATTTTATGTACGTGTTTGCAACCTTAAAATAGGTAACTACATCTGGTTCTGAATGGCTTTCAAGTAAAACCTGTGGTTATTCTGGGCCAGCCTCCACTAAAGCTCTCAGAAGGTTATTAGAGCTTGAATTGCCTCATTGTTAGCCAGGTGAAAGTTGAGAGATGTGCCTGGCCTGTGCCAGTCTAGAATTCCGGGAAAGCCTCAATTGATGCAGGTGAGTGGTGTGCTGCAGCTGTGTTCTATCAATGCCAGTCTCCCAAGGGTAGGAGCAGATGCGAGAGCTGTGCTTGGAATGTGATTGAGTGGTGCTCCGGGTGAGGCCAGCCTGAGCGCCACCCAGGGTATAGCAGATGTAGGAAGAGATGATGAGCGCTGTGCTTGTGCTGTACCATTCCATGTCATTGAAAGGCCTTCATGGGTATCCAAGTGAGAGGTGAGTATCATTGTTGGACTAAGCTACAGATGCATTCCAGCTGTGCAATCATGAGCTGAACTGAAGACCTCTCGAACAGGTGAGACATGAGTGATGAGACATGAGAGATGTGTTTGTGCTGTTGTAGGACAGAATTACTTCAAAGTCGGAACATATATAGGTGAGAGCTGTCCCAAGGAGGTGACAACAACAATTTGAAATGAAGCTGGCAGGAGCTGTACGAGAAATGAAGTCTCATGGTTACCACCTTAAGAGCTACAGGTGAGATCAATCAATCAATCATTTGTAAAGCGCACTACATACCGGTGAGGGCCTCAAGGCACTGTGGAGGGGGAGGGGGGGCGCTACTGATCGAACAGCCAGGTCTTGAGAATCCTCCTGAAGGTCACCAGGTCTTGGGTCTGTCGTAGGCTCAGTGGGAGGGTGTTCCATGTCTTTGCGGCGAGGTGGGAGAAGGATCTCCCGCTAGTGGTTGTTCTTCAGATGCGCGGGACGGTGGCGAGTGAGAGGTTGGCGTAGCATAGTTGGTGGTTGGGGATGTAGAAGGCGACCATCTGTTGAGGTAGGCTGGGCCGGTCTTGTGGAGTGCTTTGTGTGCACGGATGAGGAGCTTGATGGATGCCCTCTTGTTGACAGGGAGCCAGTGCAGGTTTCTCAAGTGGGGGGTGATGTGGCCGTGCCGTGGTACGTCGAGGATCAGTCATGCCGAGGCGTTTTCGATGCGTTGTAGTCGTTTGATGAGCTTGGTCGGGGCTCCTGTGTAGAGGGCATTTCCGTAGTCGAGTCTGCTGCTGACGAGGGCCTGGGTGACTGTCTTTCTTGTATCTGTCAGGATCCATCTGTAGATCTTGCGGAGCATGCGGAGGGTGTTGTAGCTGGAGGAGGAAACAGCATTGACTTGCTTGGTCATTGAGAGCGTTGAGTTGAGGATGATTCCCAGGATGCGTGCGTGGTCGGTGGGTGTCGGGGCTGCCCCTGAAGAACCGGGTTTTCAAGTACCCAGCGGCGTCAGGGACACGCCCAGAGTCCTCTAGGTTCCTTTGCCTTGGTATACATAGACACGGAATACTTCTAGGTGGTGTCAGAGATCAAATTTATTAGCTGCAGCTAGTAGCAGAAATCCCAGCAATACAACACGGTGTACAACTCAAGAAACTGCTCAATTTTACTAAGGCGAGACATCCCTATTTATACACAAAAAGGTACATTTAAAATGCACACCCCTGCACCAAAATTCAACCAATAGAAAGTACATGACATCACACAGCATCATACAGTAAAGCTCATTTTACAGTGTCCCAACCCACAAGTTAATATTTAGGCATATCTAAATAATAATCTGGAAGGCCCGCACAAACCCTTAATTGAAAGCATAACCCATGAAATGGAGAAATAGTCAGGAAAAGTAGTTTCAGATAATGTGCCAGATAACAAATACGTAAAGAAACTTTAAAAGTTAACAAATGTCTTGAATAGTGATTGGAAAAGGTAAATAACGATCTTGCAGGGAAATTGGCTTGGCAGGGTCAATTCCTAGGTGAAAGGCCAGCTTCTAAAATTAACTCCAGCACACGAAGAAATCCCTGGTTAATGTGTATATATGATTCACAACAGGTCAGACTGCTTTGCTCACAAACTAACTTCTGAGGCCTACATAAAAAGTAACACTAGATGGCAGTCACGACACATAGCAAAAACCCATGTTTCAGAAAAGAAAGTCTTTAAGGAAAGAAGCCAATTAGATATTGTTTAAGATAAAATATGCGCAAGGAAACTAATGGTTAACAAGGTCCTGAACAGTGATTGAAAAACTCAGACAACGATCAGCTAGCGGAACTGGTTTTGCAAAAGGTCAGTTTCAGGTGAAAAGGGTTACTCTCTCTGCAGTTCATTCAGAGTCAGAGAAACCCAAATTAATATATGCACGAACTCAGAAGGCAAATCCACTTGTTCGTTGGGCCCACTTCACTGGCCTACGTGAGGGCAAGATTAAAATGCAGACAGGTTTGAGAATTTCAGAACCACAGCCCCTCCTTTTTCCATTACATAGGCAATAACCTAAACTCATGTCAATCTGAATCTAGGTCTTATATCTATTCTCATCAGGTCATCAATGTGTTGCTGTAACATCATCTTATTATCCTTCACTTCTCTCGGAACTGGTCTTCTCACACAGATTATAGCACAAAGACTACAAATGGCGGGACCACACTGGATGCATAAACAACACGAGAAAAGGATAGCTAACGCCATACCAAGGAACGTCAGAATCTTCCATCCCCATTTGGACAACGACTCCCATAACCATCCCATCAACGACCAGTCTCCTTCGTCCACATGAATAGACTCAGAGATCTTATGTAGTCTAGAGATGGCTTGGTACACTGTCGGGGCATTATCTGGTATGAAAACGCAGCAACTAGATCTAATCAATTTGCATCCCCCACATCTATCTGCAAGTATAATATCCAAAACAAAACGGTTCTGTAATGTCATAAGGTGATCCGCTTGAAGTTCAGCTGTAATATTGCTAAGGGCACCTGCAGTCTCATTTATAGTGGCCTCAACCACTCTCGTAAGCTGACGAATATTCCTACTATTAGCCATAGGA
The DNA here is from genome assembly GCF_964263255.1 of Lissotriton vulgaris. Taxonomy (NCBI): domain Eukaryota; kingdom Metazoa; phylum Chordata; class Amphibia; order Caudata; family Salamandridae; genus Lissotriton; species Lissotriton vulgaris. Next base: position 86,928,453 of record NC_141687.1, on the reverse strand, counting down.
CCCCAAAAGGGTAGGAAACCCTTAAAGAAGGCTCCAGCTTCTTGTGCAACAGTATCTTTCGCATCGATTACACCTCTACCATATCTTGTCTTATGGTAATCGAAAACAGCAGTGTATGTAGGGGGAAGCAAAAATGCCACATAACATATGCCAGAAAAATCAGATGGCAACCATGTGTATGCTCTATTGTGACAAACAAAATACGTGCCTTTAGCTGGTACGAACGGAGGAGATTTCTGGGGTGTATAAACGTATGTGTGAACACACACACTCTTACCAAGCTGAGCTCTCGGAGTCTGACCATTACCTTGCAAACAAAGATGACCTTGGTGGGGTACAAACCAAATAGGAGGAGACCTTTGCTGTCTTTCTTTCTCCGTCAAGCTAGCACTATATGTAATCTTATTCCAACCGACATATGCTCGTACCTCATCTCTAGGGATAGCGTTATACGCATCGATATCTCTAATCATATCAACTATTCCCTGTATCAAGGCATTATTACTTGCATTGTCTTTGACGGAACGTACAGGAGAGGCTTCATTCGCATAGATAAACATTGATTGGAGTGCCCAAACTGACCCGTTAGGCGAAAAAGGCAAAACCAAATATGGCATTCCCTTATCTGTAGTATGTGGCATAAGACCACACACCCAACAATTCGTGGTATTTATGACTAGCTGATGCTGATGCAACATCTGTATAAACGAATTGTTCACAAATTCTGATCTTCGTGTCTGTTCATGTACAGGTAACGTATGAAACTCATGTGAAGAAACAGTAGAAAAAGAAATAGGTTGAGAAGTTGGTGCAGACGTCGATTGTGTAGAAGGAACAAACCAAAATATAGTAGCTAATAGAATACGTAAAAGTATTAAAATAGATAAAGCTATACCACACTTAGAGAACAACATTCTATATTATTGGTTTTACATCTCTTGCTTTTTATCGTCATTCCTCAATACAATCTCCATTTTCTAATGTCGCTCACGCAATCTTGACAGAGTACTTCAGCTGTGATTATTAGCAGGTCGTAGGGACACTGCAAGTCCTGCAGACCTACTGCCACTACTCAGGTCACAAACTGAACAGTTGGTACTCCTACGTGACCCTGCAACTGGCAAATGGTAACCAATCAAAAATTTAACAGAAAACCATAATACAATTTCAGAAAAAGCAAGAGAAAAAGAAAAACAAAAGTCAAATGCAAAATACTTGAAGAAATTGTCTCTTTTTGATCTTAGTGGGGAAAAAAATAATTTTCAAAGTCCCTTTATTTATTCCGAGAACGGAGGTTGTAACGTGATTTAGTCGGCACAGTTTGATCCGTAAACAAAAGTTCTGGATTGGTGGTGTCAATCTTTACATGAGAAGGCACAGCAGCTTGCAGAACATCATCATCCTCGCATTCTAACCGTGTCCATGTCAAATGAGCATCACTAAAAGGCACAAATGTGGGGACCCGCTTGCAATCTGTATCAGCTATACCATCCCTCACCCACTGATCATACGGTAAAGGCGAAGGAACTTTTTTCGTATGGGTGGCATGCACCCAGTTCTTTTTGCCAGCTACTCTAACAGCAGTTCTAGTGACCAGCAATACCAAATAGGGACCAGTCCATCTAGGCTCCAAATTCTTGGTACGCTGGAAGTTCTTGATGAGAACGTATTGACCAGGTTGAATTGAATGTCCTGGATCTGTAGTAGCTGTCGGCAAACTGTCATGGACCTGTTGGTGGAGAACACGTAATTTAGCAGTCAAGTCATGTAAGTAATCCACCAACATAGGGTACTCAATACTGCTGTATTCTTTAGGACGAGGCACACCCCAAACATTCGCAGGACGACCAAACACAATTTCATACGGACTAAGTCCCACTCGAGAATGCACAGTCGTCCTTGTTGACAAAAGAGCCAACGGCAAGGCATCCGGCCATGTAAGGCCAGTGCTTTCTTGTACCTTAGCTAATTTCAGCTTCAAGGTACCATTGTAACATTCAACAAGTCCAGCAGACTGGGGGTGATTCGCTGCATGGAACTTCTGATTTATTCCCAATCCAGCACACACTTTCTTCATGATTTGACCCACAGATTCACTCCCATTGTCAGACCATACAATTCTCGGCAAACCATACCTAGGGAAGTACTCCCTCAGCAAAACCTTGGCTGTAGACAAGGCAGTATTATCCTTTAGGGGGTAGGCCTCTATCCACCTGGAAAAGGCACAAACAACCACAAGGACATACACAGGTGGCTGAGAAGCATCAGTACGTTTAAGGATAGGTAAAACAGGACTGTTACAAACATTACCTATTGTTTCCTCAACTACACCCTTCTCAACCAGATCATAAACAATCGCTAAAAGAGCTCTCTCGCCATCGCTCGAGATCTTGTATTGTGGAATACGAGGTAGCCTAGCATTTGACTTAAGCGTGACAACATAAGGTGGAATCTGCAAAAGACCAACATCATTTGGACCTGTAGCCCAAAGTGTATCAGGAAGCGAACGCAATTCCAGTGGCAAACAATCCTTAGACAAATACATTGGGGAAATCACTGTCTTACCAAGGGTAAGTTGTACTCCTGAAGGAGAACAATATAATGTCGCATATAATCTTTTCAGCAAGTCCAAACCCAACAGATTCTCACCACAACCAGTCTTTAAAATAAGTGGAGCTTCCAATTCACAAGGGCCAATCGAAAGGGACAAAGGACTGGAAACCGGATTACGAACTGGGGCGCCTGAAAATCCTACTGAAACATTGGTCAAGCCAGACAAAGGTGCGCCAGGAAGTTTAGAGTGCATAATAGAACTCTTCATCGCACCAGTATCCAAAAGAAAAGGTTCTACCACACCTGATGTATTCACTTCAACATAAGGTCCACTCTGGTCTACTGGAACTGACACTACTCCCTCACTTTGTCCTTGGCTGTCCTAGTTATCATTATAACCAGAACTCTCACCTTCGACATAGTAATCCTCAACATAATACTGGGCAGACTGACCACTCGGCACATTCTTTCTGTCAAAATAATTCGCAGAATTCTGTAGGGAAGAGGAACGCTCATTCTGGGGAAACACACCACGTCCCCTACCCCTAGGAGCTTGCTGAAAACTACCACAACCTCTCTGACCAGATACACCATTTGCACGCTGTAACAAAGCCGGGCAATTATTCTTGTAATGACCTTCCTCTCTGCAATAAGCACACTGATTAGGGCCAGGAAAGAATCGCTGAACATAAGGCTCGGGCTTCTGTAACAATCTCTGAAATTGTGGAGGTTGCTGAAACTGAGGCTGATTCTGACGAGGCGGATAAGCTTGCTGCAAAAGAACTTTCGTCTTTAACTCTTTAGTTTTCTTCTCCACTTTATCCTTCTCATCTTTATCCCTATTCTCGTAATATTGTGCAGTAGCCAATATCTGGGCCGACGAAGAGACAGCCCATGAACTCTCAGAGTCCTTTAACTTATTAGAAAGTTCGAGAAGCAAATTAAAGACAAATTTGTCCACAAACAACCTTTGACCACCCTCCGTACTCATATCCTGGCCACTATGATCAATAAACGTTTCTTCAAACCTAGTGAAGAAATCAGATACACTCTCGTCTTTCTTCTGCTTACATGCTGCTAACTTATCCCAATTCACTCGTAAAGCGGGCATCATCGTTTTCATCAGATTAATAATTCTACCTGGTAATTCTGAAACTAGAGGTTCAGGTTTAGCACCTCCCTCCTGTCTACCATCTGCAGCAACAATATTCGCCCAAGTATCACCTAATTCAGCAGCATGATTCTCATGATGAATCTTAGCCCACAAGGGTTGAGGGACTACATTACCCATCAACATATCGATGTCAGCTAAATTCATAATACACGCTTCAACTGTCTGGGACAACTCCTTATAATAACCAGCAGGATTCTTACGAGGGTCATGTAAGGTCTGCTTAAGAGCCAAGACCCCTGCTCTCTTCCAAGGGACATGTACCCATACTCGCTGAAAATGAGCCGGAGCGGCCTGAATACCCTGATTTACATTAGCCTGAACTGCTTCTTTCCATACAGGAGGAACTTCTCTCATAGGGTACTGTTTCACTTTCCTCCTAACAGAGGAATCAGGTTCATGCAATGTCTGAGGCGAAAGTCTAGATCTGAACGCAAGTATCGTCTCTACGGCATCCGTAACATCAGATTCCACTATCATCTCTTTGGCAAAATCTGACTGAACATCAAGCACATCCTGCGGAATCGGACCCAACTCATTATCTTCCCATTCCTGATGCAAAAAAGTACACATTACATCAAAAACATACCTTTGCTTAGGCGGTTCCCACTGAAAGAAAACATCCATAACTGCTGGCAAATTATACCTACAAGCATTTAAAATCCACCTACGAGGCAACAAATCCAACACTGTCCGTTCCTCGGAACTAGGAAGCTGACTACGACTCTGTTTACGTTCCTAAATAGGGGTCATATTCAGTGACCCAAACAATGGTGACAACAAATTAGAGACAGTTTCTGTCATTCGTTTTCAAACAGAAGGAGAAGAAGCAGACATAAGAACAGGAGAATAAGTATTCTGAGGCAAGGAAGGCGTAGGGACAAGAACAGTAGAAGTCGAAGATGCAGAAGCAGAAGGCAAAGGAGTTGAGGCAAAGCTGGTAGCAAGGCTGGCGACCCTTGAATGGGTTGCGCAGGAGAAGGCAAAACCATCTGTGGAGCACCGGGTGGCTGAACAACAGCAGGAGGTTGAACAAAAAAGGGTGGGACAACTGGGGTAATGGAGGCGCAGTAGCACCCTGCACATAGGGAGGAGGCAATCTCAGTAAATGAGAGATCAAAGGATGTTTTTCAGGGTCTTCCATCACTTTCGAAGAAGAAGACGGCAAGGCCGGATAACATTTATGTTATGTTATGTTGTTATGTTATTTTGTGTCTTTTAGTGAAGTAGTGTGGCTCACTGGTTAGAGGCGGCAGACCCGAGAGCAGAGGACGGCCCGGGACCAGGGTTCGATTCCCGGCGCGGCAGGTTTCTGGACCAGGGTCAGCGGACTCGATAATTCTCTCGCCTCGGTGCCCACTCTGATCAGCGTTCACACTCGGCAACTCTGGGCATTAGCTTGCCTCATCTTCACTAACGGCCCCACCAGACCGCCGGGGATGCCTGGTCTCACCCTGGAGATACCCATTAAGGGACCATCTCTCAGGGAAGCCAGGAAGGGTTTCGCAGCGGTCGAAGCGCCTTGGGACCCTACGGGTAAGTAGTGCGCTATATAAATGCCTATACATTTACATTTACATTTACATATAGCGCTCGGCTACTCAAAAGAGTGTCCCAGCGCTTTATTGACAACCTAAAAAAGACAAACACAACACTTAGATTAAAACAAACAGAGTTAACAGAATACAAAGATCTAGGAAGCAAAAAAGCCAAGTTTTCAGGCCCTTCCTGAAAGCCAACAAATTTGGGGTGCTACGTAGTGCCAGGGGCAAGGAGTTCCAGAGCTGTGGGGTCCGAAGCATAAAGGAACGACCTCCCATACGAGCCTTCCTCACACGAGGAACGATGGCAAGGGACAGCAACTCTGACCTCAGAGATCGGGAAGGAAGATAGGAGACGAGCCTCTTCTTTATCTATGGCCATGCAACGCTGTCTACCTAAGACTTCACTTGCACGCTCTTCTCCATCTTCCTTAAACTGTCTAGCAGCTTGTAATACTGACATATTTTTTATCTTTCCTATCTCTCTTTACTGGCTTAATTTCTCTCTGTTTGGCTTCCTTCCGCCAAAGGCGGAAAGAGTCAAACATTGCCGGACGGGCTTTCTTCTTAAATAGCTTAACTTCTAGATTGTCTAAAATCTCTGTTTCAAAACTACCATGTGGGGGCCATTGTAAAATACCATCCTTTTTAGTGTAGCGGACCCATACTTCATTATAAGTAATAGGGCCCACTCCGTGTTTTGAGTAAAGTTCATAAGTCGGAGTTCCAACCGGAGGTATCGGACATGAATCCTCCAATCGAGAATCCCTGTTACTACCACAAACAAACCAATTACCAAATTTACCAAGACCAGGCATCTTGCTCACTAGTCTGGTTTCAAACTTCAAAGGGAATCAAAAAATTATACACTCGTAAATATACAAGCCCTTCGGCTTTGGATACTGCAGCAGCCAAATCAAAACCAAGGAATCAAACAAAGTCGTGGGAGCGACCCACTTATACTTAACCAAATATCTGTCACGCCACCAGAAGACCGTCTATCGTCTCGCTTTACAAACATCAATCGGAGGGTCCAAGACAAGGCGACAGTCAGGTCAGCAGTCCTTCGCAGCCGTTGGAAAGCGGGAAGTCTCGCAGAAAAGTCCTTTGGTCCACGCCGACATGCAGGAGTCGATGAAGTGGGGACCCTCCTCCAGAATTTCCTCAGGTGGCTCCTCGCAATCTTCAGGCTTGGACCGGTACCATTGAAGTCGGCCTGCGTTATAATAATAATAATAATAAAAACACTTATAAAGCGCCTGGTTACACTTATGACAGTGTGACCCCGTGCTAAGAAATGCTGCAGTACACCAAAGAGGCCAAGGTCAGGAGCTCACATGGGTACAGGAGTACGAACTAATATTACTTTGGAAAAAGGTGGGTTTTAAGTTTGAGCCTGAACCTTGTTTCAGAGGGCTCCATGCGTAGATCTAGCGGGAGATTGTTCCAGTGCTTACTTGCAAGAAAGCGAAAGGAGCTACCTCCCATCCTGGTCTTGTGTACGCGAGGGAGCTGAAACAGCATTGTTCCCGCGGATCTAAGGTTCCTGGTGGGGCGGTGGATAGTCAACAGGTTGCGTAGGTAACTGGGTCCTTTTCCCTGGGCAATGCGATGGGCAAAGCATAGAGCTTTAAACTTAACACGTTCCTCAATAGGGAGCCAGTGAAGTTTTCGTAGTGCTGTTTTACCGGAGGCCCTGCGGGGAAGATTCAATACCATGCGGGCTGCGGCATTTTGGACACACTGTAATTGATGTAGACATTTACGGCTTAGTCCTAAAAAAAAGGGCATTGCCGTAATCCAGGTGTGGAGTAACCAGGGCATGGATGAGCGTCTTCCTGGCGCTGATGGGGAGAAGATCTAAGACTTTCCGGAGAGTTTTTAAAATACCAAAACATTTACCCGTAACTTTACTGATTTGTTGCTTAAAGGAAAGCTCCGCATCTAGCCATATTCCTAAGTTTTTCACCAGGTTAGCGGGGGGGGAAACGCACCCAGTTCTGATGGCCACCAAGCCTGCGACAAGGCAGAAGGGGATTTGCCCACTATCAACACTTCTGTTTTCTCGCCGTTAAGGCGTAGGCAGTTGTTATGCATCCACCCTGCCACAGAACGCATGCAGTTGGAAAAGTTGATGGCATCCTGTGGCTGATTGTGGGTGAGTTTAATTATCAATTGGGTATCGTCAGCGTATGTGACGATATCCACACCGAAAGTTTCCACTATATGGGCTAGCGGCTCCATATAAAGATTAAAAAGCGTGGGGCTCAAGCTTGAGCCCTGTGGTACCCCATGTTTTAATTTGTGGATAGATGATTTATAAGGGGGACAGTGTACCTGGAAACTTCGGTTTTCCAAAAAGGATGCCATCCATTTTAGAGCTGGCCCATCTACTCCCAGATCAGAGAGGCGAGACAGCAGCGTTGAGTGCAGCACGGTATCAAAAGCTGCACTCAGATCTAATAATACCAATGCTGCTGTCTGCCCCTCATCGGCAAGTTGTCTTAAACATTCTGTGGAGAATAGAGCTGCCGACTCAGTAGAGTGACCTGCTCTGAACCCTGATTGCGTGAAGTGAAGAAGCGAATTCTCTTCCACAAACTTCATAAGTTGGCTGTTAACTATCTTCTCCACAACCTTCCCACAGAAGGGGAGGAGAGAGATAGGACAAAGATTTTGTAGCTGAGAAATGTGTATATTAGCCTTTTTTTCAGAGGTATTACTTGTGCCATTTTCCAAGTATCAGGTACATGGCATTCCTGAAAGGATAGAGTGATCAAGTGTTCCAGTTGCTCGATCATACAGTCAATGACTGCCTTACATCGATTGGGGGCAATCACATCAAGGGGGGAGCCAGACTGAATGCCATTGATAATACTTAGCAAGTCTGCCCTCTCAGGAACAGTGAAATGGGTCAGCGAGGCCTTTATAGTACCGACACTACCCACGACTGGGTCAGTGGTCAACATGCCACCTGTGAAAGTGGCGTGTAGAGAATCCACTTTTTTTATGAAAAACTCAGCGATATCTTCACATATTTCATTAGTGTAGTTATCCTGAGTCTCAAGCCTAGTTGGAATAGTGAGCTCCTTATAGATCAGGAAGAGCTCTTTAGTGGGATTTTTGGCCGATTCAATGCGTCCATTGTAATAAGCGCCTTTGGCTGCTTGTAATGGCCGGATTTTCTGTTTAGATGGGATCAGCCCCCAGGGGCCCCTGTGACCCAGCCAAAACGTACTCACCTTCCCTCCTTAGATCGTATTCACAATGAGTAGATATACAGATAAATATACAGGTCGCACCTAAGGATGGGGAATGACAATATACATATACGGATTTTCTACAATATCTTATTCACATCAGTTGGTCTCGCGGTCACCCCGACCCAGACCGTTCTACCCTAGGGCAGATCTGACACACAATCCGGTGTGTCTACACATGGGCCTGCAGAACCCAATGCTCCCTTTTCCAAACTGTTCGCAATCTGGCGAAACTAAGCGCCAGTATCCTCCCTGGCGTTCTCACTTATTCAAGCCACAATCCAGTGGGTATCGGCACTGGTCTCCCACCCAGTGTTCTCATTAACGCCGCATATCAACGACGACCACATTCCTATGAACCATTATTGGGATGATATCTCAGCAATCTACTCGGGACAAAACTAAAATAATAACTTTGAATATGGTTCCAGATTGTATAGTGTACTCCCTGCTCTTGGCATCAAAGGTCCACTCACTCCCTCTTTATTCGATCACCATTTACCTGATCGGGATTTCTCATCCGTTCACCTAAACAGCTTTCAACTAGAAGTGCGGTTTACCTAGATTGAACATGAACACCAGGTACACAATAATTCTATATGAATTAGGGTATTTATTAACAATAGGCATAAATCACATTACTATGCAGCATAACATTTGCAAGAAAAAGGTAAAGATTAGAGTGCACAATCTATGAGCAATGGACGGACATCACCTGGTTAATATGAAGTTTGGACTCGGCAGTCATCTAGGTTCCCTTCTCGTCTCTGTGTCCTGGCTCGCCTTGCAGTCACCCTCAGCTGTCACAAGTACACGTCTGCACCGCTAGGCTCAACCTCGTCTGCTTCCCCTCAGGACCTCGGAACCTTGCTGATTATTTGCTACCGTCTCTCTCTCTCTCTGTATCAGTGCACTCCGCGCCACTTCTCGTTCAGTCTATCTCAGAAAGTTTCGGTCTTAAATCTTTCTCGGACTTCAAAGATGGCGACTTGTCCACCATAAGAATGAATAATGGCAGAGATGCTAACGGCTAGATGCCGCCTACGGACTAACTGACAAACTGACTAACACCTTCGCTAATATCAAAGCCCGTTCCTTCATGGAAATTCACGGCCAGTAACCTGCCGCCCACCAAATTCTTGTACCTCCCCGTACCAAGGACACTTTCCCAGCCGGCCGGCCTGAAGTTGTGTCTTCGGAGTGGAGAAAAATACATTCCTTCGATAAGGGTCAGCCTGAACCGGTTCTCTCCAAGCGAACAACAGCTTGAAACTAAAACATTACACTTGACCTAGAAGGCCTTCTCGAGCTACCGGGCAGAAAGCAAAATGGAGTCTGTCTCGTTTAAGGCCTACGGAGCCCATAATATGCATAGCTCCATGAAAAACAGCTCAGCATGTTAGCAAATGAGCGAATCATGACTAATACTTATATATCTATCCCCTAACTTAAATTCATAAGCCTTACTCTAAGGAAAATAGTACGAAAATGCCTTTATATATGTAAGACAGGGTCCCTGTCTATCGGCCTAATCCCTATGCTATGGGGGTGATAGGCTGGAGTCACTCTCCATCATTCTCCTTCTCCAAATAGCTAGCAAAAAGACAGCCATAACACTGCTCTAACTAGTTTATAGTAGGTTTTTAATTCCCTTTTATAAAGCAGCTTATCCTCTGGAGTATAATTTTTCCTCCAGCGACGTTCACTATTTTTACACTTAGCTTTGGCTTCCCTAAGTTCCTTAGAAAACCAGGGGGCGCTTTTATTTTTCCTAACGGGAGGTTTGGATGACCAGAGAGCTATTGTATCAAGAGCCCTAGACACCCAATTCTCATAGTGATCCCAAGCCTTAAGCAGGGTGTCGCTGAGGGGCGGAGGGTCTTTAAGTAGGGCAGATTTAAAATTTTCTGGCGTAAACTTCTTCCAGTTTCTATGTTTCACAGGCTGAGTTGCAGTCCCACTGTCATCCTGAGGATCAACTTCCACTTCAAACGGGATGGCGAAATGGTCTGACCAGGCAATTTGCAGTGGCGTGGCAGTTTTAATTCCTTCCCAGTTGGCAAAAATGGGATCTAAAAGGTGACCACCTTGATGCGATGGGGCCATAAATTGAAGTTTAAGTGACCGAGACTTCATTGCAACTATCACATCCTGTGCCACCTTACAATCGGGGTTTTCAAAATGTAAATTTAGATCTCCTAATACAAGAAATTTCTTATACCGCAGGGTATGCGTGGTTATCAGCTCTGTTAAGAGTTTACAGAACTGTGAAGCCTTCCCAGGAGGTCGGTATAAGAGGAGTCCGTTAATGGTATATTTAGGGTTGACTTTTATCGTGAAGAAGCCACCTTCACAATTGGGCAGTGTGGCCTTTTCTAAGGTGCAGTTAAGCTCACTTTTAAAAATTATTGCCAATCCCCCCCCTATTTGCCTTTCTCTATCAATTCTGAGCAGGCAATATCCTGCGGGAACGGCTTCAAGGGTTTCAGGGGTAGAGGCCTCATCTAACCATGTCTCCGTTAAAAGGAGCACATCAAGATTGTCCTCTAATATCAGATCGTATATCTCTGGCTTGTGTTTTTTGAGGGATCTACAGTTTAACAACATTAACTTCAGATTTGTCAAACTCCCTACATCTTTCTTGCCCTCACCAATGGATTAACCACAGGATCCACAATGAGGGATTGGTAAAATCCAATGACATCGTATGACGGCAATTTGTGTCTGCGTTGGGGCGTAGGGCAAGAAGGTCACTTCTAGAGTACCCAATTAGGGTTTTGGGGCAGGCATTGGTGGAGAAATGAGCAGGGATAGTGGCCCCGTGCCCCGGTCTGCCGCGGACGGGCGCAGACGGGCTTGCCTTTGGCGCGCCGCCGGCGCGCCGCCGGCGCGCCCGCTGCGCCCGCCCGCTGCGCGGACGGGGAGGTATCATCATTTTATCCAGTGGGAGGCGGGTGGGAAGCGTCCAACTACTGGACCGCAGCCCTATTCCTTCCCCCAAGATGGCGCCCTTCGTAACCTGCCGGCGTCAGCACCTAAATCGGCTGCACCGGTCAGGAAAAGGTGTCAGGGGGCCTCGGAGCAACGTAGTTCTTGCACCGAGAGGTCCGTAGTGCACGCAGTTAAAAATGCACAATTTAAAATATTTTACACGTTTTAAAAATATTTACTGCAAACGCTTAAATCAATAGCCATAGGCAAGGGATAGCAGGAGAGAGCCCCCGGCTTCCGCCTCAGGGGTGAACAAAAGCAAATCGGTCGCGCCAACTGAAGAACTGGGTTTTCAAGTACCCAGCGGCGTCAGGGACACGCCCAGAGTCCTCTAGGTTCCTTTGCCTTGGTATACAGAGACACGGAATACTTCTAGGTGGCGTCAGAGATCAAATTTATTAGCTGCAGCTAGTAGCAGAAATCCCAGCAATACAACACGGTGTACAACTCAAGAAACTGCTCAATTTTACTAAGGCGAGACATCCCTATTTATACACAAAAAGGTACATTTAAAATGCACACCCCTGCACCAAAATTCAACCAATAGAAAGTACATGACATCACACAGCATCATACAGTAAAGCTCATTTTACAGTGTCCCAACCCACAAGTTAATATTTAGGCATATCTAAATAATAATCTGGAAGGCCCGCACAAACCCTTAATTGAAAGCATAACCCATGAAATGGAGAAATAGTCAGGAAAAGTAGTTTCAGATAATGTGCCAGATAACAAATACGTAAAGAAACTTTAAAAGTTAACAAATGTCTTGAATAGTGATTGGAAAAGATAAATAACGATCTTGCAGGGAAATTGGCTTGGCAGGGTCAATTCCTAGGTGAAAGGCCAGCTTCTAAAATTAACTCCAACGCACAAAGAAATCCCTGGTTAATGTGTATATATGATTCACAACAGGTCAGAATGCTTTGCTCACAAACTAACTTCAGAGGCCTACATAAAAAGTAACACTAGATGGCAGTCACGACACATAGCGAAAACCCATGTTTCAGAAAAGAAAGTCTTTAAGGAAAGAAGCCATTTAGATATTGTTTAAGATAGCATATGCGCAAGGAAACTAATGGTTAACAAGGTCCTGAACAGTGATTGAAAAACTCAGACAACGATCAGCTAGCGGAACTGGTTTTGCAAAAGGTCAGTTTCAGGTGAAAAGGGTTACTCTCTCTGCAGTTCATTCAGAGTCAGAGAAACCCAAATTAATATATGCACGAACTCAGAAGGCAAAGCCTCTTGTTTGTTGGGCCCACTTCACTGGCCTACATGAGGGCAAGATTAAAATGCAGACAGGTTTGAGAATTTCAGAACCACACCCCCAGTGCCATCAGCCACCAGGAGTCGTCCCAGGCTGAAGGGTGGGAGCTGAGGATGAGGATCTCCGTCTTGTCCGAGTTCAGCTTCAGGCGGCTGATCTTCATCCAGTCAGCGACGGTCTTCATTCCTTCGTGGAGATTGGCTTAGGCGGTGATGGGATCCTTGGTGAGGGAGAGGATCAGTTGAGTGTCGATGGCGTAGGAGATTTTGTTGAGGTCGTGCTGTCGGGCGATGTGTGCGAGCGAGGCCATGTAAATGTTGAACAGTGTCGTGCTGTGGGAGGATCCCTGGGGTACCCGCAGATGATCTTGGTGGCTTTCGAACGGAATGGGGGAGGCGGACGCTCTGGGTTCTGCCGGAGAGGAAGGAGGTGGTCCATTCCAGTGCCTTGTCTCAGATCCCTGCGGCGTGGAGGCGTGCGCATAGACTGGCAATGACAGACGTTGTTGAAGGCGGAGGAGAGGTCTAGGAGGATGAGTGCTGCGGTCTCACCATTGTCCAGCAGGGTCCTGATGTCATCGGTGGCGGCAATGAGGGCTGTCTCCGGGCTGTGGTTGCTGCGGAACCCTGACTGGGAAGGGTCCAGGATTCTGTTTTCTTCGAAGTATCGAGTTAGCTGTCTTTTGATGATTTTCTCCACAACCTTGGCCGGTAAGGGGAGCAGAGAGATGGGCCGGAAGTTCTTGAGGTCTCTTGGGTCTGCCTTAGGTTTTTTGAGTAGGGTGTTGATTTTAGCGTGTTTTCAGCTCTCTGGGAAGGTCGCGTCTCGAGGGAGAGATTGATGTTGTTGTGCAGGTGGGGTGCGCTGGACCTGCTTGCTTTGTTGAAGACGTGGTGCGGGAATGGGTCTGACGGAGAGCCGGAGTGGATTGTGCTCATGGTCCTGATTGTGTCATTGACGCTCACGCTGGCCCAGGCAAGCAGGGGGTCATGGTTGATGGTGTGTTGACGGTCTGTTGTGAACCTGTCTGTTGGGGCTGTCTGGGTGTTGAAGCTGTCGTGGATGTCTGCTATCTTGCAATGGAAGAAGGTGGCAAGGGGGTCGCACAGAGCTTGCGATGGCAGGATGCCGTTGGTGTTGGAGCTGGGGTTGGAGAGTTCTTTCACCATGTTGAAGAGCTCCTTGCTATTGTGTACATTGTTGTCGAGGTGGTCTTTGATTGTCTACATAACGCTTGATGACAAAATACACTGCTTGTTCTAGATACACACCAAAGTATACAACAAGCGCTCTCGGCTGGGCATGGAGTGGGAGTGCTCGCCTCTCATTGCTCAGCATCGGCAGAGTGTATAGGGGTGCTTGGCTCTCATTGTCCAGCTTCAGCAGTGCTCCAGGGGTGCTGGCCTGCGGTTGGCGTGACATGTCTGCGGCCTGCGCTCCGGCCCGCAACGCACCGCTGCTGCTCTGAGCCCTGGCCCTGGCGCGGGCGATGAGCTCCAGCCTCCCACTCAACCGCAACAGCCACACCAATCACAGGGCCCGCTGCCACCAGACCCCGGCCGCCCACCAATGAGGGAACGCCTACGTCAATAGACGTCATGACTCTTTTGACCAAACGGTTTGTAACAAGCCCAAAGCGCACAAAACCAGCGGGGCTCCCCTCCCGTGCTAAGGGAGAGCCCCGCCTTCTGCTGGGCCTGGACCGCTGCTGCCAGGAGTCTGGGGAGAGTAGGGAGGGGGCTCGAGGCACATTGCCGGTGCCTGCCCCGTGCCGCCCACCAAGCCCATGCAGCCGCCACCACTACGGGACAGAGGAGTCTGATAGACCTGGTGAGTGGGGTGGGGGGGCTGTGTGTGCGCGCCTGAGCCCGTGAGGGGTGGTGTGCATGTGTGTGTGCGCGTGAGTCCATGAGGGGGGGTGTGCGTGCGTGTGTGTGTGCGCGTGAGCCGGTGAGTATGGTGGGGGGGGCTGTGTGTGTGTGCCTGAGCCCGTGAGTGGGGTGGGAGGGGGGTGCGTGTGTGTGTGTGTGCGCGCGCATGTGTGTGTATGTGTGTGTGTTATCCGCTTCCTGGCAATGTGGGACAGGAGATGTGCACGGCGTGTGGGTGAACGTGCACGCTCACATGGGAGAATCACCTGCACGTGCCCATCCCTGTCTCACATTCCCATGAAGTTGACAACAAAAGATGCTCCGCTGGACGCAGCTGCGTTGCTACACCAGCTCGACCTAAAAATGGGCCGAGAGGCATGAGGGCAGCGCGGGGAACAGAAGGGAAAACCAGGCTGAGAGACATGGGGGCAGCAAGGGGTACAGAAGGAAACACCGGGCTGAGAGACACAGGGACAGCGAGGGGAACATCGGGAGGAAAACAGGCACGGACCACGAACAGGCAGTGGGGGAAGACAGAACAACAGTCACAGACACAACAATGAAATACAGGCAAAACAATTAAACAATTTGCGGAAGATGATCACACCTACGGCCTATCACTGGCCACCAGGGATAAGGCGCAGGTGGTAGCCTGCGGGTGGTGGAGAGTCTCGAACTTCCTCAGCAGCGGCAGCAGGGGCAGGGACACACAGGCTATGCTGTGCGCAGGGGGAGCGACCTACCTGGTCTGTACCTCTGAAGACAAGCACATCCGTCGCAGAAATACCAGCCAAGAGCTGTGCCCCTCTGAGGAGTTCTTCTATTGTCCCACACTATGCATTGGAAGTTCTAATTGTACCCTATGAGTCAGGCATTGCAAGGTATGCACATGAGCTCTGAGAGCTGTGCCAACCTGGATCTGAGTCTGAACAGAACCCTTTTAACAACAATGGAGGAGTAACCCCCTAGGAGGAAAATACAGAAAAGGATTCCTTCTGTATCTGGAGCGCGAGGCTCAGGTTAGCACTATGTGCTCCAACCCGTTACCGGACAGTGCTTGTCCTTGAAGAAGACCCCTCACTCACCAACCTGGTTGGTGACATGCTTCATCATCGGGGTCCCACCCCATAGGCCGAGTGCCCATAGGGTGTGCTGCGACACCTGACTACAGTGGAGCGGGTTTCTTGTTTTTTTATATGTGCAAAAAGTTACAGTGATACGTGTATTAAAAAGGGCCAAGACTACTCACTTCAAGACTTTATTCTTGAGTGCTTGAACCCTGATAAAATCAATGTGGCACCTGTGCCTAACTAGGAAGGCTTTGGTGTCTCGAGAAGTGTGATAAATTAAAAATAGCGTAGTGTGCTACGTGGACCCACTGGGCACTCGCGAGTGGCAACCAAGTAGGTTTGTACTCAAGATGAGCAGAAGCCGCTAGTGACGGATACTTGCCGTCTTGGATAATCCGATGCCCATGAAGCGATAGCTACCTCTTCGAGTGTTTTCTCCTGAACCAGGAAAAGACACATTTTTACACCAGACCATAATTTGTGGTCTTTATTTGAACGAGGGCAGGACGCACCTTAGCGTGTGTGGACCACCCCGCTCAAACCTCACGGTCCTGACGAAAACCAAATAATTTTTCCATATGGTTGAAACATGTAGACCTATTTTTAATTAAATCACATAGCACACTACGCTATTTTTAATTTATCACACTTCTCGAGACACCAAAGCCTTCCTAGTTAGGCACAGGTGCCACATTGATTTTATCAGGGTTCAAGCACTCAAGAATAAAGTCTTGAAGTGAGTAGTCTTGGCCCTTTTTAATACACGTATCACTGTAACTTTTTGCACATATAAAAAAACAAGAAACCCGCTCCACTGTAGTCAGGTGTCGCAGCACACCCTATGGGCACTCGGCCTATGGGGTGGGACCCCGATGATGAAGCATGTCACCAACCAGGTTGGTGAGTGAGGGGTCTTCTTCAAGGACAAGCACTGTCCGGTAACGGGTTGGGGCACATAGTGCTAACCTGAGCCTCGCGCTCCAGATACAGAAGGAATCCTTTTCTGTATTTTCCTCCTAGGGGGTACTCCTCCATTGTTGTTAAATCTATTCCCGGGGACCAGGAGTTCCCACCACACATAGTCTGTGCAATTTCCCTTACTCTCTCCCTTGTTATATACACATCTGAACTGAACCCAACAGCTCAATGTCCTCCTCCGTAGGGATCATTGGGTTCCTCCACAAATTCGATTTTCCATTGCCCCCCAACTCTCTCAGGCCCTTCAGTCCTTCTGCAAGGAAGGACTATGTCCTTGTGTAACGAGAGGATACCTTGCTTCTGCTGTCACAGCTATGTTCATACTGGAAATCTACACAGTTATAATTCTATCATGATTCATGATCAGCCCCCTGCACACAAGCAGCTCTGGGCACAGACCGCTAGTCCTGCATACAGAACCTCTGTACACGGCCAACCTTACACATAGCCTGCCCTATGCAAGGAAGTAGAGTGAACCACAGTGGGACTTAGGGCAGGGAGTGGATGTTGGAGTGACCTACTGAAGCACAGTAGGTGTCATTCACCCACAGCCTATTCTGAGCAGATCTTTTGTCTTTAATCTCTCTAATACCGCATGGTGTAATCACTGTCTCTTATCATTGCCTCGAGGAGGCGGTCTCAAACCAGCAGGTAACCATCCCTGGAGCATCTGATGCAGCCTGGCACATGGACAATCAGTGGCAGACCTCTCCTAAGTATGCAGTTAAAGGGGAGAGGGGAGGGCTGCCCTCATTGAGACCCAACCAAGCACCTCAGAGCATGCAGGGGCATCAGTCGCTGCAGGGCAATCTGAGCAAACACCAACAGGAGTAAATGTACCAGCAGTCACTCACACAGGGAAACAACTGACAGATACATCTCACTTGGGAAACGGAGGCGGTTTACACCCACAGACCGACAGCAGAGCACATTACTAACTCTTTTCTGCAAACATGTTTTTTGAAAGATAAGCATCAGGTTACTTCAAGCAGGAATGTGGGCACAGGAATATATGTTTGCTTCGATCAGTTGTCAGATGAAGATAAGCAACATGCAAACATCCAACCCAGTTCTTTCAAACAGCAGAGAGCAGTGGGGCCAGGTTGCAGCTTCAGCCATCCTTGTATTAGTGGCTTGCCAGAACTGCTCGAGGACCCCTGGCAAGAGATCTAATGAACGCGCCAGAACAAAAGTGCCTGTGGTGCGCAGAGGACGGCGGTCAGATCTAGAGTGTGACAGGCGTTCCTGTGTCCCTAAGGGTGGCAGACAACATTGCACCGCAGTGGTGTCTGCCAAGGTTCAAAATGTCTGGTAGGCGGCTGCCTTCGGTGTTGACAGTCCTCCACCAAACTTTAAACATTGCTTTGGGTTTTCCAAACCAAACCTCTGAAGTCGGTGTATGTTACAGAAAGAAATAAAAAGCTAATGATCCTGGCACCCTGGCAGTTTTCTCCTTGGGTGTGAGGGTTATTGTGCCGTCCATCTCTAAATGAAGCGGGTGGACTGTGAGTTTAGCAGACAAGGTACTGGTGCTAAGGGTTGGCTCACAGCCCAAAGTAACAAACCAGTCTGACTGCACATCCGTGCCACATGCAGCCCAAATAGAGGCTCATTTAGAAGTGAAGGTCGAGCAAGGGGTAAAGCTGAGCAGTGAAATACAACCTCACTGCACGTGCGTGCCTGTGGCATGGACGTCAGTTGGAGGTGGCCGTGGTTGACAGGTTACCCTGATACTGCCCCTGTACCCCGGGAATAAAGGCAGTGAGAGGAACAGGAAGTAAACAGGGTTCAAAGAAACCTGTTTCCAACCTGTAGTTTCTACCCATTGTCCTTTGCCTGAGCATTCATCAGCAAAAAGAAGGCTTTTGGATATAGCGAAGGCATCCACCCTGTGGTGTCACTGAAGGTCAAAGGGTGTGGTACCTCACTTCTGCTACCTCCAGAATTTAGATGAATTACCATTCACAGCTCGTGGGCACAGATGGTCGCTGAATGGACCTCTGAATGAGAGCACTTTGGACACGAACACCACTTAAGGCACTCGAGCACTGATAATCAAGGTGGAGGGAGGGTACCGTACATATGCGTAGAGATGCCCACAAGGAGTCCCAGGCCCTGGAGGCAGAGTTTTGGTGATATGAACCTCGGTGGGTGAGTACAAGGGGCAGTCTTTGGAGGTTTAGAAAACTGAAATTGTCCGTTTTCTCATCAAAGACACATGGCACGAGGAGTTTCCGCTTCCGCTGCTCCTGTTTGGGGCTCACACAGATTCTATAGGTGGCCATTTTGACTGAGTTCGTGGCCAGGAATCTTGTCCCCTTGGATCCAAGCTGCTCGCTTCGCCAGTTGATGGAGTGAAATCTTCTTTTCGGATCGAAGTTTCTGATGCTATCTTTTCATGTCCCAGGACTGTCCTTCCTTCCTGCATTAGGGGTTATCTGCGACCAGAGGAGGTGACATGGACCCTGGGTTAGTACAAGTAGCCGACTTAGATGGTTTTAGCATTATTGTGGAAACATAGGCTTGATAGTTCATGAGAATGCCTGTAGTGTAAAAGTTATACATTTCCTCTTCTCCACTTCAGTGATCCGGGGTTATGTATGTACAGGTCAGTATTTATCAGGCGACAATCAAGTCTTTGACTAGTGGGTGTTGAAAAAAAGAATGAATCATCTGACTGAAAGGACAGTAGGAACAGAGCTATTTTATGCCAAGGAGAAAGTTGCCAATTTCCCAAGGTTCCCCCTTCCAATAGGACCCTGGTAAAATAATTAGAAGAGTTTGAAAGCTCGCTCTGTCCTCTGCTTAAGTCTCTCTCACCCTTTGTCCCTTTATCTGCCTACATCTGCCTCTGCCTCTTTACATAGCTCTACAACACCCCCCTCCCACCTCTATTTCACTAACTCTTCTCTATCTCGCTTTATCACCTGTCCCTCTATCTTGCTCACATCTCTTTCTCTTTCTCTATATCTCCTTGTTATGTTATGTTACGTGGATTTGTACTGCGCACAGCTGCCCCAGCTAAGGGGCGACCTGGCGCATGGCAAGGTAAAACGCAACAGCCACAAGAAACACAACAGCTAAAAAGAAGGAACCAGGTTAAAATAAGAAAGTTTTAATAGCCTTACGAAAAGAAAAAAGATCCTCCAACAACCGAATCTCCACCGGAAGGGAGTTCCAGAGCTCGGCTGCTTTGACCCGGAAGGAACGACCACCAACACGGCACAGCTTGTATCTGGGAGTGATAGTGAGAGCTTGGCCCAGAGATCTCAGATGCCGAGTGGGGACATACCAGGACAGGAGGTCCATAAGTATTTGAGGAGCCGTACCATTTAGAATCTTGAAGGCTAAACACAGTACCTTGAATTGAATTCTGGCCCTGACTGGCAACCAGTGCAACGCTTTCAAAGTACTGGAAACAGGGCAGGATCTGGGAAGACCAACAATTGCTCTGGCAGCGGCGTTCTGCACGCGCTCAAGGCGGGTGACTTCGGCCAGGTTTAGCGCCCACCAGGAGAGAGCTGGCATAATCCAGGCGCGATATAACAGTCGCCTGTATTATCAGCTGCCGGGTGCGGGGTTCGAAGAACTTCAGGACTGGACGCAGAGCCCGGAGGATTCCAAAGCAGCAGGCAGCCGTTTTCTTCGTGTGCCCCACAAAACTGAGAGTGGGATCCATCCACACTCCCAAGTTTTTCAATTCCGTCACCGGAAGAGGGGCCGACCCAAGCTCCGAAGGCCACCACCTATCCCCCCAGAGATCCGCCCTTCTACCGACGATCATGATCTCGGTTTTCTTCGCGTTGAGCTGGAGACAGTTGGCCTTCATCCAGCTTGCCACCGCTCTAAGTCCAGTCTGAAACCTGGGGGCATCCTGGTCCGCATCCCCGCTGATCGCAACCGCTAGCTGGGTGTCATCGGCATATGACACCATGGTCATACCCCACTGCCTGACAACCTCAGCCAGCGGTCTCACGTATAGATTAAACAACGTGGGGCTCAGCGAGGATCCCTGCGGCACTCCCTGTTTCAGAGGATGGAACTTGGACTGGAACGGTGGCACCGCAACGCTGAAGAAGCGAACATCAAGGAAGGACCGGAACCACTGGAGGGCGGATCCCCCCACTCCTATCTTCTCCAGGCGATGCAACAGGATAGGATGAGAGACAGTATCAAAGGCGGCGCTTAGATCTAATAAAACAAGCGCCGCCGTCTGTCCTGCATCCATCACTGTGCGAAGATGTTCAGCCATGGTGAGAAGGGCGGTCTCCGTGCTGTGTCCAGCACGGAACCCGTTCTGGTTGGGGTCAAGGATGTTAGCTCGAGTAAGGTGGTCGGAAAGAACCTTGTTCACATGGGCCTCCACGACTTTGGTCGGCCAGGGGAGCAGGGAAATAGGCCGATAGCTTTCCGGCTTTTCCGGGTCCAAGGAGGGTTTCTTTAAAATAGGAGAAACCACAGCCCGCTTCCAGCTTGCTGGAACCGTACCCGAGGCCAGCGAGATGTTAATCAGGGAAAGTACTGAAGTACGACCCACAAACAGCTGGTCTCTAAAAAGGGCTGGCTTGAGCGGATCGGCGGGCGACCCGGATTGAGCGGATCGGCAGGCGACCCGGATTTCACCTGCTGAGCCAAGATGTCAAATCCCTCAGATGTCAACGGGGGCAACACATGCAGCAGAGAATCTCCAGAGATGTTACATAGAGTACCTGCCGGTGGCCTAGTATCAGGGAATGTTAAGTAGATGTTCTGAACTTTTTCTAAAAAGAACAGGGCAAGGGCCTCACAATGCGCCGTGGAGCTCGTTGTTGTTGCCGAGGCCCGCTTTGCCACAAGGTCCTTTACCACTTTGAAGATGGTTTTTGATGGATTAGGGCTATTGCCGAACTCCGCAGCGTAGAAAGCTGCCCGGGCCCGGCATATAGCACGATGGTAAGTTTTAACGGCAGCGAGGTAGATGACCTTCTTCCCGCTGTCGTACACCTTCCGCCATTCCCTCTCTGCTCGCCTACAACTGCCCTTGAGTGCATGTAATGCACTATCATACCAAGGGCTTGACTCTCGGGAACTAATTTTCCTGGTCGAGATGGGAATCAGGGAGTCAAGTGCCTTAGTGATCCAAGAGCAGAACCGATCGTAGCCTGCATCTACATCCTCCAGAGGACCCAACGGCGCCGCTGCGAGGGCTCTATGTAGGTCCTCAAGTCTCAATTTACTCCAATGCCGTGTGGAGACCAACCTTGCGGGAGCAGAAGGAGACAATCCCGGCACGGGGACATCAATGGCCACTAAAGAGTGGTCCGTCCAGCCGAGCGGAGTTACGGCCGTAACTGTGGCCTCTAACATACTCTTATCTTTCCCTGTTTACCTTACCTCTCACTTTCTGCCTCTCTCCACCACCTTCCTCTACTCCCTCTTGCTGTCTAGCTCTTTAGCTTGTTGTATCTCAGCCCCTCTTCCTCACCAATGCTTAAACCCCAACCCTTCTCTCCTCCATATTTCACCATCAACCCTACTCTTTAACTACCTCTGTCCCCTCTCTTCTATGGCTCTCTGTTATGCCTCTCTCCTGACTTGAGTGGATAGTGACCATGCACACATTATTTTTATTGC
Source organism: Lissotriton vulgaris (assembly GCF_964263255.1). Lineage (NCBI taxonomy): Eukaryota > Metazoa > Chordata > Amphibia > Caudata > Salamandridae > Lissotriton > Lissotriton vulgaris. The sequence goes on along the minus strand of NC_141687.1, from coordinate 86,906,135 downwards.
AGTAAACCTTGGTGTACCAAAATGGTAGTCAATTTTAACCTAATGTGCGTGCTACCACTTGAGGGAGAGATATGACCCACCAAACTCTCTATGTAATAAACAATCAAAGGGGGCTGTGTTAAAATCTGGTTTGCGATGTCGACATAATCGGCGCCACCTTGTCCCCACTCAGGCCCGTACGCTCTAGTAAGCAGCAGCCATTTTGAAAGCGCCATGGCCCCTCTGCCCCTCGCCGATCACCAGTGCGTCTCCCTGGCGCTGCAAACACCCCCCCCCACACTCTCTGACCACCCCCCGCTCTCTCGTGCATTGACCTTACACCTCTCCCCAGCGCGACCCGACCTCAGAAGCGACCCCCGGCCAACACCTCCCCGGCCTTTGATGAACCCGCCTTCCGCTGCCCTGCCCTGCTCCCAAGCCACCACCTGGCCCTGCAGCTGCCATTTATTGGCCCCCTTCCTGTAAGCAGTTGCCCCGATTCAAAGGATCTCCGACTAACCAAAGGCCTCCCACCCTGTGCGATCCGATCAGACACACCCGTTCCGGGAATCGACAGAGTATCCTGCTGTGAAATAGCCATCACTTTCTGTAGAGATGTGTGGGAACGAGCTTGAAGTGGGGATTCCAAGGATGTCTTTCCGTACATCAAAGTCTTAACAAGAATGTGTCACGTGTAATAAAGCAATAAACCCGTGTATAAGAGGCCCGGCCTCAGAGATGTGGTTAGAGCACCTCCCGAAGACATTCTGTGTGCGTGTCCGAAATGACAGGCTCTCCTCATGAGAAATAAACCCTGTTCTTGCGTTCCAGCTTCCAGCGCCTGTCTCTTTATTTGGTAACTATTTGCTATGGGAAATTAGAGGCGTCCTTGCGCCAACAGCCTGGGCATTCAACAGTAAACGGCTGCTTTTCCTCAATTGGCGTCCTAACGCGGGGCCCATCAGCGACATGTGGGTTCAGTAAGAGAGGTCCTGACGACGGGGTGAACGTCTAAACGATTGGAGTATACCTGCCTTGAGAGGACCCTCGTCTGGCTGCCGATCGAGTGAACTTCACCGATTCTGAACGGACCTCTCTCGAGTGACCTGCTGTCCTGACTCGGATCCCACAGGAGTGCTGCGGTAAAATTGGAGTAAGAGGACGATCGGGCGCTGGAAGGGGAAGGCGAAGAACTATCCAAATGGTCCGGGTAAGGTTAAGTAGGACGTTTATACGTCTGATTGGTAGGATGGTTTTAGCCATCTGATTGACTATTTGATTGATTGTTTGTATCAGAATTGTTTGAAAATACTAGTATTATTCATTGATTGGTTCATTAAGCCTTGGTGGCTACTTGATACATTGGTTCTCTGTGGAGATTCTCTGTCTGCAAACGGAGAAGAATACAAAGATTCTCTCTTCCTTTGCAGGTAGTGAAGGGTAGGTAACGCGGACTTTTGTCCCCCGTTGTAACCCGTCGTGCCTATCTCTTTCTCACCATTTGATTGTTTGATTGTCCGAACACTGGTTGTTTGATATTGGTTCTTTGGAGGTATTCTCTGCTTACAAATAACGTGGAATAGAGATATTCTGTCTAGTCTTTGCAAGCAGTGAAAAAGATAGGTAGTGCGGACCTTTGTCCCCCTTTTGTAATCTGTCATGCCTATCTTCTCCCCACTGATTGGTAATTGGTTCTACCCGGACCATTTATTAGAGGTAGCACGTCCGGCCCCACCGGAGGGCACCCCTAATAAAGAGGACATATTTATAAATACGGATTAGCCGCTGTACCTTCCTAGCAAATGATGGCACAAAAAAATAAATTAAAAAAAAATCGCTAAGAAAAACGAAAGGAATCGAACAAAATCAGTAGGCCACTGATAGGATCCTTTTGACCCTGCTAAAACAAGAAACACTAGGAAATAGCCCTTCGCGAAAAGTATGAAACTAGGGGGAGGAGCCAAGCTCGCGGTCGAAATGGCCACAAGGTAGCTCGGCTCCGCCGCCCTCGCTGCCTAAGCATGTCTGCCCTACCACCCACCCCGCCAAATAAACGACAAACCCTATACAAATGGAGGTCTGCTGATACCCACCATCGGCGTCGCCAGATTGGGCTAGATCACGCACAATTGGGCTATGTCTTTTTCTGGTTATGCAGTAACATCTTTGTGCTCGTTGCCAGATTACAAATATATAACACTCCAACAAAGTAGTATGATTAAAACGCTTTAATAACTTATAGATATATACAACATTCCAACACAGTAAACACGTTAAAACACATTTTTAAACAACTATTTACATGGCAGCCTGCTGCAACATCTATCCCAAAGCATTCACCGTCCGCTTGACACTGTCCCTGTCCCTCCTTCCTCGGAGTAGCAACATTGGGCTCCTTTGGGCTACTTTTAGTCAGCTTTGGTCTATAAAAAGCCTACAAAATCCATCAGCCCACGAGGTGGCATCAGTAGTGGAAGACCGTTGTGCGAATAGGCCGGAGGCAGCACAACGCGCTGAGGCCCGTCCCCGGATTACCCAGAGGTGGTGGCCAGCAAGATGTGCGGGGGATGCCTTGGATGACGGCTCCCCCCTTGGTTGTCCGGTCCGGCCATCCTACAATGCTGCGCCGAAAGACGGCGTGGGGTGCCCTGGGGGAGGTGACGCGAACGGGCCTCCCCCGCCTCCCCAGGTGGAGGCTCCTCAGCTGCAGTGGGGCGCCCCTTAGCGTTTCACTCGCCGACCAGCTGAGAGGGCGCCCCTTAGCGTTTCACTCTCCGATCAGCTGCAGTGGGGCGACCCTTAGCGTTTCACTCGCCGACCAGCTGTAGCAGGACAGCCATTAGCGTCTCACCTGCCGGACGGCTGCACCAAGATTGCTGTTTACGTCCCACTCAAGTGGGCCCCCACAGTTGGTTGGTCAGGGGACCCACTCCGATGGCTGTGGTGGAGAACTGCTGCTGCCACAGGACTCTCAAAATGGCGGCCGGCTCTTCGGATTTGGGCCTGGTCCACTAAGATGGCCCTGGGATACCTTGGAACTCGGAAGCTTGCCTGATCGGGCATGGGCCCCACCCTGGAAGACGTCCTCTCAGCTTTGCAGATTCTACGGGAGTCATTAGCCCTCGACTCCCGCGGACTTCCGGTGGGGGCAACCATCACTATTGCTCGATCATTCCACATTGACTTGTCTTTTCCCCGGGCAGCAGCCATCTTGTCCCCATTTGGTGCCGTGAGAGAGGCTGATTCAGGGCGTCGGCAGAAGGACACTCCTGTTGTCCCGCTCTCCGGAAGGACCACGGCGTTGCCGCGAGATGGTGGTGCCCTCATGCTGATGCCAGCTTCTGTTTGAATTACCAGGAGACACTGTAGACTACCAACTCGATCAGTTCCGGCGGAACCCCAGCGTGACCCGGTAGGGAAGACTTTGCTTTCCCCACCTTTGAGTCACGGTTCATGCTGTCTGTTTTTTCTGTTGGCATTAATGACATTTTTGAAACTGCCGAAAGGGGTTCTGGTCCAACCACTAGTCATTGGAGACATTTGGACTGTACCCTGGACCCGCCCGACCTCGCCCCAAAATGGCGCTGATGTAGGCGGGACTCACAACTCCTTATGACGTTCCGGTTACTTGGCACTGATGTTAAGGGATATGTGTACGGTCTTTTTGCACATGACGGGGGGGTGTACTGACTGGGCATGCAAACAACCTTATTGATGCTGGTCTTTTTATTATTGATTATTTTTTATTGTCGCGTTAAAGTAGTGTTGCTCATGATACTCGACGCCTCTTGCACCGTGGCCGGCCTATACGGTTGTAGGCCCGTATTTGTATACTGACATTTTTACAATAAAGGGCTTTCGAAGGAAGTATGGAACCAGCGTCATAACAATCGTCTAGGTTGGTAAGGTTTTTGAATAATGGCTGTTATTCCCAAACAATAGAAGACAGATAATGCAGACCCTTTGCCTGAATTTTGGATTGATTGAAATTTGTATCCGTCACTCCTGTCTTTTTCCAGAATTGTTAGAAAATGGTTGACTGTAGCTTAAGGTATCTGCCGAATGTAAGGTATGGTATTTTGTCCCATGATATACGACTAATTGGGAAACGAATACACGAAGAGGGAACTCGAATTTAGGGACAAATAAAATGAAGCATTTTTTTATAATAAAAAAGGGAAGGATATGGTACACAGAAAATAATGCGAAAGGGATAGTCAAGATCTGTTGTATCATACGTTCCTGCAGCTAGTCTGGTACGTGGTAAGTAGAACTTTTTCGTGTTTATGCGCGCTGATGTGCTTTGAATGCTGCCCCACCCCTTCTTTTCTTCTCTGTAGGTTACATCGGAGTTCCGACTGAAAAATGGAGTGGACATGGACCGCCCCGTGCTCCATGTAGGGAAAGACATAGACAAGCGCTGTGAGATATTGCGTGGAGTGCAGACCATCACTGGGAACGTGAAAAATTGTATGGTATGAATGTGCGTACGTGCCCTGATTGTACGGAATGAATGTGTATGTATCGCATATGCCTGGGTCGTTGGAGAACACGTCTTTGTATGACTGAAATGCTGGTTTATCGATCAAGGGAATGGGAAAATAAGCCCGAATATGGTAACTCCTCGTTTGAAGAAACGACTCCCTCCCCTCAGCCCAGAAGTTAGGAATGTTGGCGTGTGTTAGATTCACCACTTCTTCTTCCATCCACATAGAAAATAAGAATTGTACAATTGAACGTCCGACCGATACCCCTCCTCTGCCTCAGTTTGGATCACCGCCTACCCAGAGGTTGGAAGGCTCCACCGTGAGTATAAGCACGACTGGACTAATGTTCAACCGGAAAAAGAGGAGTAAGTATTTTTTTGAAATGAGCCCTCCAACAAATTGCCCAGAAAGGGAGGGGAGTAAAAAGTCCGACCCCCCCTCCCCAAATGAATTACGGAAAATACTGAAAAATACGAGGCACGCATAGAAAAAGGAAAGGAAAAGAAAGGTCCCCTTACCCAAAATAGCTCTGTGTCTTCGTCTTAGATCTCTGCGATTGATGTATGTACTGTCACACCCTATCTGGTATTTGGTGAACGTTGAATTTATGTTTTCCCTCAGCTTGTGTTTTTATACGTAAACCTGACCCGTGTTGCTCTATGTTGTGGGTGCATCAAGTAGCCTATTATCGTACACGTTTGTCTCTCTCTCTCGTTTTATGTTGTCGTACGTGTACCAAATAGCCTACTTGATGCGCACGTCTCTCTCTCTCTCTCTCTCTCTCTCTGTCTCTCTCTCTCTCTCTCTCTCTCTCTCTCTCTCTCTCTCTCTTTCTTCCTCGCTGAAGGCTCCCTTGTCCTCTTTTGAATAAATGACGACACTGTACCTCCCCGGTATATGTATAATTGGCCTAAGCACGACAGTGTTTGAACAAATTAACAGAAGCAAAACGACCGTATTTTGCCACACTACTACCTATCCTTTCTGTAAAATGATGGAACTTAATTGGCTGAGAAAGAAAGGACAGGTAAGGCGACTGATGTCCCCCAATCTGGCCCTTATAACGGGAACTATATGTCAGTGGTTTTTGTTGTTTTAGGGCTCCAACGACCCCACCTCCATCATCCAGATCACCCCGCCCATTGCACAAAAGTAGAGCGTCTAAACACCCCCGCTCCTCCAGAATAGTCCCAGTTCTGTACTACCCGCCCCTGGATATTTTAAGAAATATAGCTGATGACCTTGTTTTTAAAGATGCATCGCCTAAACCTGATAAAGGTTAGCGATTGTCTCCAGCAAGAAAAATGTTTAGCATGTGTTCCTCCCCGAAACAGATACTTGTAAGCCCATGACAGTAGCACCTCGCACTTTTTCATAAACTTAGCAGACCCTGGAGAAAAAAAAAAAAGGATCGACAGGACTTGCGTTAGAAATACGAGTCTCTACCGGAGAAGCCAGTTCGAATTTGATAGACGAGGTAGTTGATAGATGTCAGACTTCTTGCCACGTTTGTAAGGTACAGGAATCGGCAACTAACAGACCTGATGATGGAAATTTGCAGGAACACTTGCAAACCTGCACCACAGCAATGATTTATGAGTTAGTAGCATACACCGATGTAAGAGTTAATAGACATCCACCATAGAGTGACCGATAAACGTTTCCCCGACTACTTGGGGTTGGGAGAGAGAATGAAGTATGTAAACGTCTTCCCTACCAGTTCTCTAAGATCTGTTTTTTGTACTTATTCAAAGATAACATGCGGTCATCGGAGGAGAGGGGTCGGACGTGACGCACAGCCTGGCTGCGGATCACGGAACATCTATGGCCTCGACCAAGGTGGAGCCACGGAGCAAAGAGACGCGGGACGAGGCACCATTCTCAGCATGGAAAGTGATAGAAAGAAGGGCTATCCAGACGCCCCCTGCTCATTGATCAGCTCGTGCCTGAAGACCCAGCCCGTCGAGCCTGATTGATGGGCTCATTGCTAAAAGGTTCTGCTCTCCTTGGTCCGCCTTTGATCCGATCCCACTCCACCCCCTCTTCCCTCGGCCTCCCAAAGCACGCCCCTATTCCCCCCCCCCCCTTTATCATATGGGATTTTGGACTTGACTTGACGAAAGAAGAACGAAATGCGGGTACTCTGTCTAAAGGTACCTATGATAAGATTAGTTAGAGAACAGGATAAAACAGGACTGTGATCCGAGAGCAAAGAATGGTCACACCCTGCAACGTGAAAACCTGGATTCGAGCTGGACCTTAGCTCCACCGCCGGTGCTCAACAGTGCCAACGAAAGAAGAAGAACAATGAGAGCCTACCAGTGGTGGCTCGCTGTAAAAGGACACTGGAAAGAAGAACTCCCTTTTTGACATTACCCCCCCCTCTGACTGTAACTCATATCGAGTTGAATTCCTCTCCCAACCACTTTCGTATTGACTATCTTCCAATCGAGTTTTCGAGATATTACATCGGTCACTTCCAACTGTACACCGACGAATAAGAAACATTAACTTTGCATGATGACAATTGTATAGCATCAGCCGTGCACATGAATATGCTGTCTAGTTTGATCCACACGAAGTCTAGGCCTTAAGTAATGTACGTAATATCCCTTGTTTGTCAGAACGTTTTTATGATATCATGTTTGTGTTCAAGCGAGCCTCCCTCCTCCTATCTCCGGGTCTGACATATGACGCAGCTGATGTACTTTTGTATGCCCTACTTCCTCGCCTATCACATCAACTACATGAAATTATGTACAATTCTGTCAGATTATTTCTGTCTGTCCTAAGACTCTGTACTGTGAAGAGAGAACGCCTGAAATCATTTACGATGTCGAGGTTAAGAATTTAACAAAGGTGGGTGTCGGCTAGGCAAGCTGGCTAGATATGTTGAAAAGGGAGGACTGTTAAAATCTGGTTTGCGATGTCAACATAAATGGCGCCACCTTGTCCTCACTCAGGCCCGTACGCTCTAGTAAGCAGCAGCCATTTTGAAAGCGCCATGGCCCCTCTGCCCCTCGCCGATCACCAGCGCGTCTCCCTGGCGCTGCGAACACCCCCCCGCACTCTCTGACCACCCCCTGCTCTCTCGTGCATTGACCTTACACCTCTCCCCAGCGCGACCCGACCTCGGAAGCGACCCCCCCCCGGCCAACACCTCCCCGGCCTTTGATGAACCCGCCTTCCTCTGCCCTGCCCCGCTCCCAAGCCACCACCTGGCCCTGCAGCTGCCATTTATTGGCCCCCTTCCTGTAAGCAGTTGCCCCGATTCAAAGGATCTCTGACTAATCAAAGGCCTCCCACCCTGTGCGATCTGATCAGACACACCCATTCCGGGAATCGACAGAGTATCCTGCTGTGAAATAGCCATCACTTTCTGTAGAGATGTGTGGGAACCAGCTTGAAGTGGGGATTCCAAGGATGTCTTTCTGTACATCAAAGTCTTAACAAGAATGTGTCACGTGTAATAAAGCAATAAACCTGTGTATAAGAGGCCAGGCCTCAGAGATGTGGTTAGAGCACCTCCCGAACACATTCTGTGTGCGTGTCCGAAATGACAGGCTCTCCTCATGAGAAATAAACCCTGTTCTTGCGTTCCAGCTTCCAGCGCCTGTCTCTTTATTTGGTAACTATTTGCTATGGGAAATTAGAGGCGTCCTTGTGCCAACAGCCTGGGCATTCAACAGTAAACGGCTGCTTTTCCTCAGCTGTGGGAAACCACAACCTAAGCGGAGCACAGACCTAGACAACTAAATTGTCTCAGTGAATTAATCAAAGTGATCAAAAAGAGTCAAACGCTCAAAGGCATGTCAGTTTATCATACCATAGTGCATCTTGCTTTACACAAGCAATGTATGAAATCAATTAACATTATTCAAACAGAAAACTGTTATGCACTTAATTGCAATGCATGTTTCAAATATACACATATTTGTGACTGTATGGTAGCAGTGGGTAAATGGATGACCCAAAATTGTTTAAAACTTAATTCTGGTAAGACAGAAGTCATTCTCTTTGGCAATGACCCCAAGTTTTGGTCCCCAAGCTGGTGGCCTGACTTATTGGGGGTGCCTCCGATCCCGACGAGGAAAGTAAAGAACTTGGGTGTCCTGATTGATGATAAACTCAACTTTAAGGTACAGGTCAATGCAGTGGTCTCGGCGACCACATTTGCGCTTAGAACATGCAAGAAAATCTAGCAGTTCCTTCCCAAGGAAAACCAACTTACAGTTGTGACGGCACTAACTATGTCGCGGTTGGACTACTGCAATGGCCTCTACCTAAATATTCAGGAACAATTAATGTATACTTTTCAACTTTTACAAAATTCGGCTGCCAGACTGCTCACAGGCACAGCGAAATATGTCTCGATCTCCGGAGAGATCAGAAGACCTCACTGGCTGCCCGTTATAAGAAACGGGTGCAGTTCAAAACACTCTGTACAGTTTACATATGTTCATGGCACCGGGCCAGAACATATGAAGCAACAGTTTCGGTGGTATGTCCCCAACAGACCACTTCGGTCTTTGGGAGCAAAACTGGTAACGGTACCTACCTCTAAAAAGGCCAGTTGGGGAGGCAGGAGTTTCATAGATGGTGCAGCTAAAGCTTGGAACTCTCTACCTCTTCATCTTAGAAACAGCCCTGATTTACTGGCATTCAGGAAAGCCTTAAAGACTTGGCTTTTTGGCGCATAACCTATGGCTCTTTAGCTTCATCTCTTTGGGTTGCGTATAGACAGCGCCAGGACACCTTCGGGTAGCAGTTTGCGCTTTAAAAATATTTTTAACATAACATAACAAGGATCATTCCATATGTGATGTCAAAACAAAAACATGTAATACAGTCATCAAATTGTGTGAAAAGAAGTCCCTAATTATACGAAAAAGGTCCCAATGCATTTCGGGTTCCAAACTGAACCCTTTATCAGGGGATAAATGTTAGAAGTCCGTTGTGGCTAGAAGTAGGCAGTAGTATTCTCCACAGGAAACTGCATTAAGATTTATGGACAAGTGGCAAGCCTGTTGCACAGTATATGTAGTTACGGGATTTAGGCTGTACTACTATGTTTTCACTTGCACACACCTCACCCTATATCACACCCTGTCTTTTTCATGTCTTTAACTTTTTGAGAGTGGAAATTCTATTTTCTCTATTGTTCAATGATACTTTGCCATTGGAAATCACAGTACTTTTTGTCACAATACAACTCATTGTGTTGTAGGTTTCCTGGGAGAATACTACTGCATACTTCTAGCCACAACTGACTTCTAACATTTGTTCCCTGATGAAGGGTTCAGTTTGGAACCCAAAATGCATTGGGACCTTTTTCGTATAATTTGGGGCTTCTTTTCGCACAATTTGATGACTGTATTACATATTTTGGTTTTGACATCACATATGGAAGGATCCTTGTATATTTTGAAACATGCATTGCAATAAAGTGCATGACAGTTTTCTGTTTGAATAATGTTAATTGATTTCATACATTGCTTGTGTTAAGCAAGATGCACTATGATATGATAAACTGACATGCCTTTGAGCGTGTGACTCTTTTTGATCACTTTGATTAATTCACTGAGACAACTTAGTTGTCTAGCGCTGTGCTCCCTTTAGGTTGTGGTTTCCCTCAGCCCCCTTTGATTCTCTCCTGACTTGACCTCACCTCTTTCTGCCATACCACTCTATACCTGTCTCTCATGACCCCACATCTCTATAAACACTCTTTGCTTACCTTTGCTTCTTTACCACCCCATTCACTCTCTCTACATCAACTCTCCCTACCTGACCCCTCTTTTCGCACCTCACCCGTCTCTTTTCATTTCATCTCCCAGTAATTCTCTTCCATCTTCTTAACCTCGGTCAACCTCATCTCTCAATCTCTTTCCATCCCCATAGCTCCTCGCTCTCTCACCCCTCTCTCCACCTCATCCCTCTCCACTTCACCACTCTCCTTCTAACCTCACATCTCTCTTCCAGTGAAAGCAGCTGAAACCTGAAGCTGCCAGGATCCCTCAGACAAATAATTCCAAAGGAAAGCTTGAGTCAACATAGATTAACGCATTTAAACTTGCAAAAAATATGGGTGTTTTAGTGGACATTTAGTGCGTTAGTGTATTGCATTAAAATATAGTATACGGACTATGCACTAAATAGCCAGATATTTATAATCACACATAGACCTCCTTTCACAACAGGCATTCTCTGTCTCTAACAGTGAAAATCAGAACACAGCTCAGAAGATTCTCACCAGGTGAAATCAGAACATTTCCCCATAGTTCTCTTCCCTGCCTTGATACTTCTCTCCTCTCTCCATGTGTAGACGTCTCCGGCGAGACCGTGACTTCTGACTGTGCTGAGTAAAAGAAACGAGCGGGAGGGGTGCAAGTCATGGGAAAAACACAGAGGTAAAGTAAATGGTAAAGAGACTCAGAGGGGCATATGTACAAGCCCCTATTGCCACGGGAACGTCACTTTTTGTATAGAAATAGAGGGACAATGGGGCTTTTTCTACTCAACTAGGAGTAGGAGGTCCAGCATAAACGGGCGCCCCCGTCACAATGTCCAAAGGATTTGTTTATGCTGTTCCTCTCGTGTTAGAGTCACAGGTACAGCAAGAGGCTGCGTCCCACTATGTTCTGCTGGTTTATAGTTGGGAATCCATTTGTTGAATTGTAATGCCCTCACATACCCTTTCAGGTGTCATGCTTCATCATATGGGCTGCTCCTCGTTGGGTCGGCGGTGCAATACCCATCAGGCTCCCTCGAAAGGGGCACTTTATCAGAGATTTTCTTCCAACAGCCGTTAGGTGAAGTGCGGTTGTGGAGCCAGAACCGTGTAGATGTGTAGTGGTGAATTTAAAATAGGATTAGAAGTACCTAGCATGAATTTAATTTATTCTGGGGGTCTCCTATCCTAGTTAAAAACAGTAAACAAGGCACTCATCCGAGTGTTATGTCTCGTGGTGGAGTGTCCTTTGTTAAGAATTGTTGGTGAACATGTTTCTCACTTCTAGTAGACTATACTAGCGATTCTTCAGGACCAGGAGAAAGAACTACCTACACTTACTGCTATTAAAATGAGAATTACTCACTGGCAATTGTTTTAATTGTAGAAGTACCTGATGTATGCTGGATCTATGTGTTGCAAGGGAAACATAAAGTATTGTAGGTATCATATCACTTTTTGTAACGTTCCCGTGGCGATAGGGGCCTTGCCTTATGTACAAGGCAGCGTTAAGCCACTTTGTACATAAGGCACCCTTTCATGCTATGGTTAACGTGAAAGGGGCGTGCAGCGGGTGTTGTGGTGGGCGTTCCACAGTAACACTCCTTGTATTTGATCCTGCCCCCTATGTACAAGGGTGGCGTACATAGGAGGCAGCACCAAAATTAAGACCACAGAAATCCTGGTCTTATGTTGACGAAAGCACGCTCCTGTCACCTGGGCTGAAAAAGATAAATCCGTCTGCCATTTAACTCCCAGATTTTTTGCACACCCTGCAGGGGCGGGAGGACATCCCATTTCCTCCGGCCACCAGAGATCTGCATCAGGGAGGATTTTTACCAACAAAAAAAAACTTCAATTTTGTCCGCTTCAGGTTGAGTTTGTTGTTATTCATCCATTGAGCTATATCTTTTAAGCAGCTCTTCAAATTCTCAAAAGAATCACTTGACTGGTCTTTAAAAGGAAATACCAAATGGATATCGTCGGCGTAGGAGATCGCCTCCACCCCTCAGTTGGCAATCAATGAGAACAGAGGTGCCAGATAAATGTTAAAAAGTAAAGGGCTCAGGGCCGACCCCTGCGGAAACCCACACCATAAGTGCTTGCGATTGGACTGATGCGGTTGAAGCGCCATCCTCTGCGTGCGCTTATGGAGGAACGATTTTAGCCACTCCGCGACTGTACCCTCTAACCCCATGTCCGAGAGGCGCTGGACCAGTATGAAATGGTCCACTGTATCAAAAGCGGCTAAAAGATCCAGGAGCACCAGCATAGCTGATGCCCCTGAATCCAGCGCCATCCTGACTGAATCCGCCACCTCTAACAGTGCTGTTTCTGTGCTGAAACCAGCACGGAAGCCAGATTGGGTGTTGTGCAGAATACCATGGCTCTCAATGAAATTAGATAGTTGTCTCTACACCATCTTTTCAAGCATCTTAGCTGGTGCAGGCAGCAGCGAAATCTGTCTGTAATTATTCAGTTCGCCTGCATCAACATTGGGTTTCTTCTCGAGGGGGAGGAGAGTGGTGTGCTTCCATAAGTAAGGAAAGATGCCGGTAGTAAGTGGGGTGTTCCATATTTCAGACTACACCTTGATGGAAGAGTTAGCCAGCGACAGGAAACCTTTCGGTGTCAGTGCGCTATACAAGTCTCCCCTAAGATAAGATAAGATAAGATAAGCTCTTTCCACAATTTCGGTGGGCGAGGGTCCTCCTGTGAGCCTGACTTGCAGCCACCAGTGCCTCCTTCTGTGAGATCTGAGGGAATTCTGAGAAGAAAGACCTGGGTACTTTCCTTTTCATTATGTCTGATTTGACAGTTTCAACTATTGACGAAAAGGAATTGTAGACCTTGCGGATTTTGTTGTAAATTAAATCCTATATTTTCTCACATAATTCCACCGAAGGTTGTGCGCCAGTCATCAACTCGCAAGGAAAGCGTTTACCACCTTAAAAACAGCCTTGCCAGGGTTATCCGCATTCTCAATACATTTAACCAGTGTTTCCCAAACCCTTGCGCGAACGCCCCGAGAACTGCAGAAAGCAGTAAACAAGTACACCTCATCATGGGCAACCTCGACCTAAAGGTGAACGTAAAAAAAACGTTCGTAATGACAGTCGGTAGAGGTCAAAAAAGAACAAATCCCATCTTCCTCAATAACCAAAAGCTCGAAGCTACCCCTCAGTACCCCTATCTAGGGGTTATGATAGATGACCAACTTAGCTGGAAGCCAGCAGTGAACACTAGGTCACACTTATTTAAGAGAGTTATCGCTGCTCTAACAACCTTTTCACAGAGATTAGGCAAAAGACCACCAGCAGAGCTCCTCAAGATCTATAACGCCAAATGCCAGGCAATCGCTACTTATGGCGCGGGAGTCTGGGGTTACACAAATACTAGCCCCATCCAGAAAGCTGAAAACGCCTTTTTAAGATTTTTGCTAGCCACTCCTAAAGGCACCTCTACTTATGCAATTCATCTCGAACTAGCCATACCCTATATAGAGGACCTAATTAAAATTGAGCCGTTGATGCTGTGGCAACGCATTTGGAAGTCAGACAAAAACGCCCTGACACAAGCCATTATTTTAGACACAATGAACTTGGATCACTCCACAAAAATAAAATGGCTCTCTTATGTGAGAAACTTTTTTACCGACTTAGGTGTTGAGAACTACTATTTGGACCCGGTGTCAGTAACAGACATCTCGAAAAAAGATCTTAAACAGAAAGCACTAAGACACCTGGAAACTTTAAGACTTGCATCCATTTCCTCAAAAACGGCAGTCATCCATGCAAATATGATCCAAACAGCCCCTGACATCCACCCATACTTGGCACTTTAAATAACAACCTATGAGAGAATGTTAATCACAAGATTCAGGCTCAATACCTTCTTCAGAATGGTTACCTTCCCAACACAAAATTGCTGGAGTGACATTCTTTCCCCCTGCCCATGTGACGGTTTGTCAACGCAGTCTAACTTGCATGTGATCCTACTCTGTAAATACCATCAAGCCCACAGAAAGACCTGGCTTTTACCGATATTAAGAACGTGGGGGCTAAGACAATGCAGACCTGCCCTCTTAAGACTGCAAATGTTGGAAACGGAAAATGTCTGCTATTTTGTTAGTAGTTTTCTAAAATGCATTCTGAGACATAGAAAGAACCTTTAAAATCTTCGTAAATTTTAACTTTGAGCGGCCCCTCGCATCCCCAGTTTAATTTTTATATTGTGGAATGAATTTTATATGAAATTTTATGTAACACATGTATTTTTGCACTGTATGATTCTTTGCTCTTTTATGGTTTTTTCCACTGTGAAACAAGCCGAATAAAGAAATTTATATATATATAAGATAAGATAAGATAAGATAAGCTCTTTCCACAATTTCGGTGGGCGAGGGTCCTCCTGTGAGCCTGACTTGCAGCCACCAGTGCCTCCTTCTGTGAGATCTGAGGGAATTCTGAGAAGAAAGACCTGGGTACTTTCCTTTTCATTATGTCTGATTTGACAGTTTCAACTATTGACGAAAAGGAATTGTAGACCTTGCGGATTTTGTTGTAAATTAAATCCTATATTTTCTCACATAATTCCACCGAAGGTTGTGCGCCAGTCATCAACTCGCAAGGAAAGCGTTTACCACCTTAAAAACAGCCTTGCCAGGGTTATCCGCATTCTCAATACATTAACTATATAATCTCTCCTCGCTTCCTTCATTAATTTATGCGTTCCTTTAAGCTATTTTTTATATATTGTTTCAGCTGCGTTATCATAGTCCACTTTCCACTGTCTCTCGAGACGCTTGCATCTGCTTTTCATAGTCCTTAGCAACTCCGAAAACCAAGGGGCAGAAGGTGATTTCCTAAAGGATTTCCTCATTTTTGCTGGAGCAGTGGATTCTACTGTGACCGCAATCCAATTATGAAGGGTCATGGAGTCTACATTAGGGTTCTTAGAAAGTGCAGGTTGGCTGGCCAGCCGCACAGGGCTTAAAACCTCCGCTGTCAGCCTCTTCCAACTTCTTTTCACAAAATATCGAGAGTTATCCATTAGATGGGGTTTAGCCAAATTAATGGAGAAAGGCACTAGGTAATGGTCAGACCACGCCAGCTGGCATGGGGCTTTACTTTTCAAGGGTGGCATATTGGAAAAAACCAGATCCAGGGTACGCACTGCTTTGTGTGTGGGATGTTTAACGAGTTGGGGTAAATTTGCTCCTTCAAGGGAAGAAACTACCTGCATAGCTTGCCCGCAGGAGGGGTCATTAACGTGTAGATTAAAGTCCCCGAGTACTGTAAAATTGGAGAATAAAAGAGATTTCTGCACGATATAATCGCAAAGTTCAAGGTGAATATTTGGCATGCAGTGAGGAGGTCTATACAATAACAAGCCTGCAAAGGCGGTCGTAGGGTTAGTCTTCATACAAAAATTAAGGCCCTCAATCACATCCTTATTCTTCAATGCTGAGCAAGCTATCTCCCAGGTATCCTTTAAGATAATTGCTACTCCACCACCTCTATTTTCTCCTCCCCTATTCGCGCAGCATATTTTAAAGCCAGATGGAATAGCAAGTGCCACAGCTGCAAGAGTATCATCCTTCAACCAGGTTTCTGTCAAAAATATGATCTCATACTCCATCTCTGCCAGAAGTAAACACAAGTCCTCCGCATGCTTTGGCAGGTATCTGCTGTTAATTAGGCATGCCTTGATCTGTTCAACTGGCACACTCTGTTCTCTGTTTGCCTTTATTAAGCCCCTATAGGCTGCCACACCTCCCGGCGCCCAGTTGCACAGCGTGCACATGCTGAATGATAGATCAGAAGCCGGATTACAGCCATGTGCATTGGTGCAGGTTTTAACATATAGCGTATAGAGTTAGGATTACCTGCATCACAACGGGCAGGGTGGCTGGCACTGTGCGCTAGCGGTGTGCGGATGGGCACAGACGGGCTTGCCTTAGACACGCGTTCGCGCCAGCCTCAGTTTAAATATATTCAGGGGGAAAGACTAGCCCGCAGCCCTGAATACTTCCAAGATGGCGGTCCCGCATTGCAAATGTGTACCCCGGGAGAGTAAACAGTCAATGAAAGTGCAAATGCGCAATTATCTAAAAACAGTGCAGAGCAGATTCTATTATGACAAATTAACAATCTATGGCAGGTAAAAAACAGATTTGTTGGTCAACTCCCGGCTCAAGCCTTAGGAGGACATCAGGAATCACGTTTGCGCCAGCCTCGGTTTAAATATACTCAGGTGGGGAAGACTAGTCCGCTGCCCTGAATACTCACAAAATGGCGGTCCCGCATTGCAAATGCGGACCGCAGGAGAGTAAACAGTCAATGAAGATGCAAATGCGCAATTTTCTAAGAACAGTGCAGAGCATATTCTATTATGACAAATTAACAATCTATGGAAGGTTACAAAACAGATTTGTTGGTCAAATCCCGGCTCAAGCCTCAGGCAGACATCACTTCACCAGGGGGCGTCTTAGGATATGGGGGCCTTGGGTCACTGCCTACTTTGCTTATGCATTAAGACAGGTTTCCTAACTGCCCTAATTAGAAGATGTAATGTATCTACAAACATGACACTAGGGACCTCACACCTCTCTGTTTCAATCTGGGCCCAAGAACAGCAACATGTTTGCCACTAAACGAGGGGTGCCCCTGCGAGCCACAGGTATGACACCCAATACTTCCCACGTAGGCCACACTATGAACACACAACCTTCCAATCATGGAGGACAATGGCGGCAGTCTTTACCTGGCCACCTAGAAGAGTCTGAGGGAATAGACTGGTTTATGAAACTATATACAACTGCTACAGTATGGTATGTTACAAATAATTGAACTAGAAGCTGTCTGGTGCAGTAACTGAGGCGATTAACCATGAAAGTGATTATAAAGTGCTTCAAATAAGTGGACAAGTCATGAGACAGGAGGGGGAAACATCCTTAGTTTAACGTGGTGACTTTCAGAAGCTGGCTCTCAATTGGAGAGTTTAGCTACCACAAAAAAGACATCA
Source organism: Lissotriton vulgaris (assembly GCF_964263255.1). NCBI lineage: Eukaryota > Metazoa > Chordata > Amphibia > Caudata > Salamandridae > Lissotriton > Lissotriton vulgaris. The sequence continues at coordinate 86,888,912 of NC_141687.1, read as the reverse complement.
AAGCACCACATACTCCCTAATGCACCAACCTTTGATTACTCCTGCCCGTATGTCTTTATGAAACTTTTAAGAGTGAAAGAGAAAACGGACAGTGGTGACTACCTTACATAAGCAGGTCCCAACCAACCCAAGTACCATTTCTCTCAATGTGTCCCAATGCCAACTTTAAATTATACTTGTTGGCCGTGTCATGAAAGCGATATGTGCATAAATGGAACATGGAGCCATTAAGCATTAACTATATTGAATCCATGTTTTCAGGTTTGTGTGAAAGTTACAAAGATACTATGCCTGTTGCAACTACAGCGTTCCCCTCTTACTGAGATAGGATTGGAGTTTATATTGAGTCCAATGTGGAGATTTCACTACAAAACCGGAGGCTACCTTTATTGGAGAAGTGTGGCTCAGGGGTTAGAGGCGGCTGACCTGGAAGCTGAGATCGGCCCTGGACCAGGGTTCAATTCCCTGCCTCGGCGGGTCTTGGGCTAAAAATTCCACGGACTCGATAATTCTCGCTCTGGTGCCTTCTCGACTCACGGGTTCACACTCTGCGACTCTGGGCAATAGCTTGCTTAATCTCCACAACGGCCCCTCGCGGTGGGATGCCTGGCTTTCACCTTGTGGATACCCTGCCGGGGTTATCTCACAGGGGAATACCAGGACGGGTTCCCTAAGCAAGCGCCGGGAAACCCATTGCGGGTAGCTGTGCGCTATATAAGCTCAAATACATTTACAAATTACATTTACATTATGCATATCACTTTTAATGCAGACTCAAGCAGATTCTGGGCGTCGGAATCCCTGTTACAGGCTGGAATCACCACATGGAATAACCACAATTATGAGTTAAACACCACCGAATGGGGAATAACAGCACTGAACCTGTTTTCCCAGCCAATATTCCTCACATAAATCTTAATTCCGCTTGGTTTAATACATATATTGACATTGTGAATGTTTTTCCCTCATTTATTTTTAAACCTCTCGTGCTCATATATTGTACCTTATCACATCAAATAATACGTAACACAGGAGACTGTATGAATTTGATGAGTTTTTTAATGAATTTTAGAACTCTTTTATGCATTTTAATGAACTTCATCTGTTCTGTCTTTATGATGTGTATTTCTGTAAGAAGTTTTTTAATGAGAAAAGCTATTTAGTCTGCCCACGTTTGTATTTTGTATCTATGTATGCTTTTATGGTTTTTTGTCAAAATACCGAATAAAGCTATTTTTGAATTTGAATTTGAATTTGAATACATATATTTAACATCTACTCCTAGCCGGTAATGAATGCCTACGAGGGCTTACGTGGGGGTGGTGTGGGGGAGGGAGAGGGAGAGGGAAGGAGAGAATATCACCTGGCAGGAATGAAACCGGTTCGGGCTGCAATGTTGCCCTTTCCTAAGGTGATTTCAATGACCGGAAGTTCTGACTTAACTTCTGCTCTCCTGAAATCTGTGCTCATTCCAGAGTGAGCCAAGACCTGGAGCAAACATATATACTCCAGAAGGTGTAGGGGATTTCCGACAGTCTGATCTCATATTATGTACATACACAGAGCAGAATGTCAGGTCTGGCAGGCTTGGCAGCAAAGAAAGGGAGGGAAATGCACCGGCTCTACCAGGGAAATTCCCTGGGTGTCTTTGGGAATGCAGGTGAAAGTGTCTTGGACCTTTAACACCCCACCCCAGCCAAGATGTGCAGGTGAGGGGTGAGAGCCGTGCTTGAGCTGTGCTTCAGCTCTGTTAGCCTGGGCTCCAATACAGATCCATCTACTGTAACAGGAGAGAGATGGGAGCCGTGTTCGAGCTGTGCTTCAGCTCTGTTAGCCTGGGCTTTAATAAAGGTCCATCTACTGTAAGAGGAGAGAGATGGGAGCCGTGTTCGAGCTGTGCTACAGCTCCGTTAGCCTGGGCTCCATGAAATGTCCATCTACTGTAAGAGGAGAGAGATGGGAGCTGCGCTTGAGCTGTGCTACAGCTCCGTTAGCCCGGGCTCCAATAAAGGTCCATCTACTGTAATGTAGTGTAGTTCCTAGTTTCCCACTAGGCCCTGCGCATTGGAATAACATAAACAGTAGTATCGACGTGGAACTGCTTATATTCCAGGCCTCCACTGACTATGCTAAACTTAATTGGGTTGTGTTACCAACTAGCTCAGAGGTCACTGGAAACTTTCTTCTCTGCATAGGAAGTGATCAGCTTCCTTGGCACAGACAAGAAGGGATTCAGCTTTCCAACAACCGTGCAACATGACAACTTTGCTCCTCAGATCAAGAGTCGATCTCTAGGGTCGTGTGAAACAATAGACATAGATTTCACTCAGTCAGTCTAGTGCAGTTTACTTTCACAGTATGTAGAGAATAGAGAGACGGGCGTGTATCAATAAAGGTTAACATTTATTGAACAGTCTTTCTTCTCATACAAGAGAAATGTATTGCCACAATTGCAATAACTGTTATTATAAAAAGTACGTACAGTAAGATAAGAATAGCGAAATAGAACTGTAAAAGCATTGATATGGTTTCTTAGCCATACAATGGTTTAAAAGTAATAAAACATTTATACAGTCATATATACATTAGGCTAACATACTCAACTGGTGCTTCTAACTAAGCCTACCCCAGTGTGCCTGACCTAGGCCTAACACGTGAGAAGGGGAGTAAGTAAGTAGCTTAAGTTAAGTTGGTTTTGCCAAGGTTTGTTTCAAGAATTCTCTTCTAAGGGTTTAGTCAACACCATACCTCTGAATAGAATGATGGAGGATTGGTATCTCCTTCAGGGGTCTCTCTCGATATCCCAGTCACCTGCGAGGGTAAACTGGAAGCGCCGGGACTGGATTTCTCTGCACGAGAAAGGCAGCGGCTTCTCTCAGCGCGTCTGGAGGAAGGAGGGGTGACAGCGTCCGCGGGCAGCTGGGCTGGATGTCTTCGCAGAGGACGGCTGCACGGCTCCTCAAGCGTACTGCACCATAGGTCGCGCTGTAGCGGCGATAATGGTAATCAGTAGCTTCACCACCACAGGATAGCAGGCTGCAGCGACAGAGTGCTAGTTTTTACCAACACGGGGTCATGCAGGCAGCTGGCATCAGCAACATGTTCGCTCATTGCTTAAGGCAACGTTGGTAATATTTATACCTGACAGGTGCCGGGTTTGACGCAAGTTTGCTGGACATAAGACGTCAATTAAAGATGTCACTAGGAAGTGGCAGCTATCAGTTGCTCATTAGAGTTCTATTACTAATCAAAACATAGCAAGCGGGGATTTCCAGGTTTGCTAAGTTTTTATCTTGTTGAAGAACTCGGAGTGTTATCTAGGAATATCAGATAGTGACTGCTGCTCTGTCATTGCACTAATTGGTCGCAAAGGAAGTAGCAGAGAGTCATGCTGGAATGTGGCTCTGTGGCTCTGCTCGTGTGAGGCCAGAGATGACTTTACAGAAAATCGTACTTGAACGGTTATGCCAATATAGGGAACAAAGGGCTTTATAGCCGAATAGGGGCATAAGGTCACAGTATCGATCAGGAACCTAGATAAGCACATGACACCCACTCCACGAATTCATGTCCATCAAAATTACTAAAACTAAGCAATTAGATGCATGTGTAACATTGTGTAACATAGCCCACCCCAAAATACATAAATGCATTCGAAATAGGCGTACTTGTAATACATGGAATTTAGGTACTGTACGTTTTTTTTAAAAGCATAGTAATCATTCAAAAAAATTATTGCATATGAAATCAATGAACGATTATGCATAAAGAATTACACATGAAGTATCTCTGACAGAAGAAATGCGAGATAAATCATCACATAAAAATGCATTGTAATAATATGTGTGCTAGAGGCTGGTGTTATGTTGTTATGTCTCTAGATGTGTTTAGAAATAGAAGTGTGAAGCTTCTGTTCTCTAAGAATAGTTTTTACGTTAAGCAAAGAATTGTTCGTGCCAAAAGGAAAAAGGTTCAATATTTGAAAAATTGTCCAATTCAAAGAAAAATCAGTTTACCAAAGCTCCTGGCAGTTTTTGTTGATCAAAACTGAAGGCCGAATTCAGAGTTCATGGGAACGCCGTGTGTCGGAAAGCTTCTCAAAAGTTATTGTTTCTCTATGGGTGAGAACATCGTATCAGACAGGCTCGCAAAGAATTGGTCTACAAAATCAGGTGATAGTTCAACCAAATTAGATAGCGCTGTAACTTGGCAGGTGTGAGAATGATTGCTGTCATCGAAGGCAGGATCAGCAATGCTCACAGAACGTTGTACCTGAATGATGTTGCTTTTGTCACTCGCTCCACTGTTACCACTTGGCTGTAGTACAGGAGTCTCCACGAATGCCGTCATCAGGATTGGTAGCCGCTGGGGACAACACAATGCGTGAGCCGTTATTGGACTTAGCAAAGTATCGACGTCCATTGGTACTGCTGATGGAAGTGAAAGACAGATGTCCAACACGCATTCCTCGCCGCAAAGCATACACCGTAGCACAGGTAAAATGCAATTTTGCCATATCGGTCTGAATGAAAGGAACCAGGTCATGTTTAGATCTCTCAGCCTGGCCAATCCGAGGACGTTAGTTATCCTGTCCCTGTAGCGCATTGCTAGGATTGTTTCTTCCATTCCCATGGGAGCTATGTCTGAGCCGAGGTTTGCCATAACGTAGCAGGATGGTCAAAAATAGAATCCCTGCGATGAGTCCAAAAAATAGTGGAATACCACCAAAGATGGAGTGCACAAAATTAGGAAAGATTCCCAAAATTGCCTGGAAGGGTGTTAGCAGTCCCGTAAAGACTGTCTTAAATATGCCTGGGATGCTCGTGGCACTAGACATGTTAAAGAGTTGCTCGAGCATTTGTACGAAATGCACGGGGCAATTTGTTGATAAAAGGTCATGGACCTCAGTAGCCGTCCTTGCGACTAGAAGATCATACGTCTCTTTAGATGACGTTATAGGCACTGTTGTCTGTAAAAGCACAGATTTCATTTTGCTTAATGTATCAATTCGTATAGAATAGAGATTCAGACGAGGCCAGAGGGGAGTCACTGTGTCTGGAGGCCCGCTCGGAAACAATGCTTGCATACAACATTTGACCATGGACGTTACTTCTACTAGATAACTTAGTCCGGGCGCGAGGCCACAGCACCTGTGATCCGTTCTTAGAATGTAACTCCCGTTTGCGAGTTGCATAAAGAAGGGCTCTATCTGAGTTGCAGGTGTGACTAGCTGGTGGCATGAAAGGTTGTTTGAATTGCCATCACATGCTCCGTGTAAATTAATACCCTGACACAAAAGTATACCGCTTAGTGAGTGTTTACAGTTGTCACCACTAAGAAATACATTTTTGTCGCTGTCACTATAGCAAGAATGAGTGTATGGTAATTTCCATTCGGATTTAACATATCCCTTACCCAATTGTTCATATTGGCCAGCAGGTATGTATTCAAGGCACTTTTTAAAGCGGAAAGTTGTTATCGGAATTGTGATAATTCCGTGTATTATCCATTCAATGACAGGGCTCTCTGACATTGTCAATGATAATCTCTCGAGTTTTTCGATGCTCAAGATTGTATAGTCTGCTCCTTTCTGTGCCAAACTGATCTGTTTATCAGTAAAGTTAAAAATGGAAAATAATGACGTTGTGTTTATCAGACGCCAAGGCACATAGCCTGAACGAAGATTTTGCAGCGTCCAGCCTAGTTCTATAATAGAGCGTAATTGAGACTGGCCATGTTGTAACATTAGCAAATCTCTGTCTATCACATCAAAGGCAGATGATACAATATTGTCCAAAGAATATATTCTGGAAGACAGAGTCATTAACCCATTGTCTACCACAGAAAGTGATTTTTCCAAATTAATACGATCAATTTCTCGTATCTTTTCAGCAGTTTCAATTTGCTTTACTTTCCAAGCCTCGTTGTAAGCTGCATAGATGCTGGTCGCTATGAAACGCTTTTGACGCTGTTTGCGTGGTCCAAGAATGAAATCGCGCAAATCAGCACCATCTTTTAATAAAGACAAGTGTTGCTTAATTTCAGCCAGTGTGGATGTAGTTAGCCATTCTAGGCAGAGTTTGCCTACACTGTATGTGGTTATAATTCCTGGATGTTGTCTCTGGGAGTATCTAGGGTCTAATCTGGTCATTTTTAAACCCTGTGTTTTATTCAGGAATCTATCTTGACAGCTATTTGTGTCTGTAGGCCAGATTAACCACTTTTTCCAATCAGGATGTGTTCTGTTGAAATGTAAAATGTGTGACACGTCTAATTCATTATCTGCAGTTGCATTCTCAGCTATTGGCTTTGGTATAGACGGTGTTTTCATTTCTTTGTTTTTGGCTAGGCCAAGACAAGATGTTTGGTGTACAGTGTCATTTAAAAATAACATTTGTTCTGGTATCATGCAGGTTCTAAATAGTGCTTCAATGCCTTGCACCTGCCAATCTTTTGTACCCCAAATTGATTTCGTTTCAATATTAGTTTTCCAATAATCAAAACCAGATGTCATCATTTTGTCATAAAATGCTTCTGAATATATCAATTTTGAATTTGTCAGCATTGTTTTCATTCCTGTTTTATCTAACAGTTTATAATAAAACGTTTCTGCATCACCGGTGTTAAACCCTGAAAAATATTTGAATTTCTCAAAAAATGCTTTAGAACTGCTTTTAGGTGGTGTAGAACAATGTTCCCATTGATTATACATAAAAACATTTCTAGGCTGTGCAGATTTATGCAAGTAATGATCCCCATAGTGGGTGTAACAGAATAACTGCTCATAACTAGATGAACCTTGTAAATAATCATGATCTGTGAATCTAGCTGACATTACTAAATCAGACATCATGTCATTAATACTGTTAAAGTCCCAATCATCAGAGAATGTACTAGGTGTAACAAAGTCACTTAAGGAAACCTTTAGTTGATGAGGATACTTCAGGATTTCGACCGGACCATAGATCTCATAGTCTGTTTTCTCCCATACTACCCCACCAGGTATTGGAATTGCTGTGACATTTACTGTTGACAGTTCTCTTTTCTTCACGTGGGATGATCTGTGTGGTTTCAGGACTAGGTTGATGTTCTGACTTGCTGTGTCCATTGTAATATATTTTCCTTCAATGAATTTTCCCAAACATAGTACCATGATGAGCCAAAGCAGGAGGAAAAATACACCTAGACCGAACCAGAACTCTAGCCAAGGGGAAATAAGGTAGATTTCCTTCAGTTGATGAAAGAGTTCCATTGCTTTTTCTTTAAAAGACTTTTTTGTTTCTGGCATCACTTCGGGATCGTTTTCATCTTCAGAGAAGTTGTCGAAGTTGATGAAATAACCAGAGGCAGTTCTGTCAATTGATGGGATTGTTCTTTCAATCTGTCTCTCGGTAGCACTTTCTGATGCCACATTATTGTAGACTGGTGTTGTTTCTTGACGAACTGTTTCAATCTGTGTTTCAAGAGGCACGAGTTCCATGGCATTATTGCATAGTCCTTCATTGTGCACTGCAGGCTGATCGAATGTGATTAGTCTTTCAGTTTGAACCTCTTGGATTGTTGCAAGTTTGGGTATTCTGTTGTTTCTTGGGAGTCCACTGGGCCTACTGTTGATTATAGGCCACATGCTTGTGGTTTTACCAGGTCGATGGACACGACTCTGTTCTCCTTTTTACCAGCAAGGGGCGGTAGCACAACTGATCTTGTTCCGGTGACTGCTAAGACAGGTACTGCTTTTCTGTAAGAAGGCCCAAATTCCTTCTTAACCGCGATCTTTTCTCTGACTAGATCCCCAATCTTTGGAATCCAGACAGGCCTTGCTGGGGCTGTTGCGGGTGGTGCCTCGTCAGTGGTACTTGGCTGTTGCTTTAACTTTATGTTGCTTAATGATTTTCTTGTTTCATTCAGTTCCTGTAAAACAGCCAAACGGTCTTTTACTTCAAACTGCTTTGTTTCTTTTTGTACCACTGACATCTGACTATCGAGGTCCTGAACGCGCATTCTTATTCCGAACAATAGTTCGTATGGGCTGAAACCTTTTAGAGAATTTCTTGGCATGTTGTTAAGACTAGTCTGGACACTTATTAAATGTTTGACCCACCCAGCGCCTGAACCTAATACCTTCGCTGTTATAGATTGCTTTATGTCCCGGTTTTTTCTTTCTACCACACTATTCCCTTCGGGATGCGACGGACAAGAATACCGCAACCCAATTCCCATGCTGGCCATGGCCTCCCTATAAGCTCGAGAGCTGAAAGCAGGACCCTGGTCAGAATGGAACGTGGTAATTGCGTATGTGCCGATAAAGACTCGCAAATCTTTTATAACCGTTCTAGCGTCAGCCGAGCGCTGGGGCCACATCCATATGAACCTCGTACAGGAATCCACTGCTACCATGATATATCTATAGTTACCGTCCCTTTGTAGGGGACCACAGTGGTCCAGGTAAACGCATGCAAATGGTTTATCCGAGATGAGAAGGGGTGTCTGCGCTGGTCGTTTCACTGTTGAAACTTTTATCCTTTGGCATATGTCGCATTCCAATACATACTTTTTAGTTTGTATTCTCAAGCGAGGCCACCAATATCTCTGTTTTAATAGTGATACTGTTGCGGAAATGCCAGCGTGTGCAGAAGCAAGCCCTTCGTGTGCCGCTTTTATTAGTCCTAGTCTGTGTTCCTTGTTTGGAATTACTCTATCCCCCACTCCAGGGATTCGAGCAAAAGGAACATTATTTGTATCCGTTAAGTACAAGTACTTTTCAGGAAAGCCTTTTGGGAGTGTTTTCTTATCATTTTTTACTGACGCACTGACAGCTTGTAGAACATCGCTGTCTATTTTTGTTTGTGACCGAGTTATCGCAGCTACGGAAGCCGTTTGCACAGCTGCCTTCGCGGCTTCATCAGCCAATGAATTCCCTGCAACGTGAACGCCATCACGTTGATGACTCAGTGTATGTATCACGTGAGTCTTTTGTAGTTCTTTTTGTAAAAGAACTACCTGTTCCCAAAGCATTTTATGCTTTATTGTGCCACCTTTTGCATCTTTGAAACCATTTTCCACCCAATTCTGCAAGTATTCATTATAAGATTGTACGCAATAAAAAGAATCGCACACTATTAGTGTGGGGAATTCGCGATCAGTATTTTCTAGCGCCATCTTAAATGCTACTAATTCAGCTCGTTGAGCCGAGCAATCTCCTAGAGATTGTGTTTTAGTGACCAATGGTCTAAATTTTCCTTTGTGCCAGCGACCTTTAACAATCGCGCACGCAGCACTGTAAGCTTGCTTACCCCCAACTGCGGGTTGTGCTGATCCGTCAGTATATATAATACTTCCGTATTCTTCGAGAGGCAGGATTTCAATTGGCAGAGGACATTCGTATTCATATTGTAAAAATTCCTGTGTTTTTAAGTTAGGATCAAATTCGTAAACTACGTCTGTTGCAGCAAGAGAATTAACCCACTGAATCCATCTCGGATGCAAAGCTTTAGCATTAGGAATGCTTGCTTTAGTTACCGCTTCTAAAGCCGGAATTGGTGTTACGATTATTATTCGTTTACCTTGTGCTAGGGGCCTTTCTTTCGCTACAGCAGTCTGAACCGCAGTTAGAATTTTCTCCGTTGAACTGAATTTTATTTCAGCCTTTGTGTACAAATGTGATTTGTAAGCTATTGGTACCTTTTCTCCCTCATTAGAGGTTAGGTACGTGAATCCGCATCTTCCTGGGATGACTCGGATTACAAGATCACGTGTATCTAATTTTGTTTTTGCTAACATGTCTGTTTGCAGTGATCTCAAAATTTCTGTGTGTTTTTGAGTCCAATTGATTTGTTTTAAATCAGGTTTTATTAGTTCGTAGAGAGGTTTAACCCTCTCTGCGTAATTTAGGATGTAAGTTCTTCCGAAATTCAGAAAACCTAGTATTGATTGTAAATTCTTCAGCGTTTTTGGAGCTTGGAGTACAGCGCACTTCTCTAAGAAGTTGTCCGCTAGGCTTTTCCCTTCACTTGATAATTCGTACCCTAAAAACAGTACTGTCAGATGGGCAATTCGGGACTTTTTAAAGTTGAATTTGTAACCCTCTGCTGCGAACCCAAGTATGATGGTGTTCACTCTTTTCAAGTGAGTATCCAAGTCGTCGTCTGTGAGATAAATATCATCTACGTAAGATAATGCTTCATCATCATAGATTTGTAGTAACTCTGTTACCCTAGCTGAGAATAGTCCTGGGCTGTTCTTGAACCCCTGTGGGAGTCGACAGAATTTTTTCTGTGACCCAAATGCGGAGAAAGCGGTCAAGTATCTGCTTTCTGGTGCAATGTTTTGACAAAAGAAACCATTAGAAATGTCTAATGTCGTTTTATATTTTTTCCTAACTATATTATTCATTAGGGCTGCACTATGCGAGTTTTGTACTGCAAAAGTTTTGCAACATGTATTAAGATGTCTGTAGTCCAAAACTAGACGATATGAATTGTCTGGCTTGGAGACAGGAAACAAAGGATTGTTCATTTGAGAGGTGCATGTTTCAATCACCCCCTGATATTCAAGTTGATCTAAGATCTCCCTGACCTGTTTTTTAGCTTCTTGCTTTATGGGATACTGCCGTTGGGCAGTTGGTTCACTTTTTAGTTGGATTTTGTGAGGAGGTGAATCCTCATCCCATCCTACATGATTTTTATACAATGCAGGTGCCTGGGCTACAGCCCATTTCCTTGCATATGTGTATTTTTTGTGAATCGGAATGTGATTCGAGAAGGCAGGCATAATCACTTCTTCGCCACGAGGGCACTCCCTGACAAACTCCGGGGGCCAATCTTTTTCAGCTAACAGAATATCATAGCCTTTTGAGAGCTTATCCCAAAATAGACCCTTAATTTTCCTAGTCTTATCACCCTCCATACGCAATGTTATTTCGTATATTTTATGGGGCTCGCTAAGCCTGGCGTCGGCAGTTTCAACCTGAATGTATTCATTCGTGTCCACTGTCTCCAGATGACTCATCAAGATCTTGCGCGCTATACTGATTTCTGCTGCACTGTCCAACATTGTCAATGCCCACTCCCCGTTTTTCAACTGTGTCCTCAGTATTCTCGGCATGGTTGATTACTCTAATACTGGCTACCTTCTTTTTCTGAAATTGAGATTTCTTATTTTGAGCAGGTTCCTTGTCTTTGGACTTGGTGTGCTCTCCTGGGTCTGACCGTCCTCTTCTTTCCGAATTCTGTGGAAGAGATCGAGAGGGACGTGTATCAATACTTTGATATCTATCAGGTCTTTTTATATTATCCCTATTTCTAAGGTTATATCTTTTCTCAGAGGGCTCCCGTTGGGGAGACTGGCGTTCTCGAGTCGGAGTTCTTTCCCTCCGTCGAGGAGACCTTCCTCTGGACTGGAAAACTTTTTCCTTGGGAGTGGATTGTTTATTTCCATCCCAGCTCTTTTTAGGAGTGTTTGAATTATTATTATTTTTAATAAATAATTTTTCTGGATTTTCGAGCAGTTGGGGCTTAACTGGTTTTCCACCCAAGCTGTCTCTACCTAATTCTTCATAGCATTTTTCTATGATTTTTGCAAGCTCAACAGGATCTTTTATATCTGTTTCCCTCAACTTCTGGCGGATCGCCACAGATGCTGCTTCTCCCTTTACGTTGGCTAATAATATAGCCGTGACCTGCTTGAAGTCTTTCAGTAATTTCATACCTAGATTTAAAGCTGGTTCTGGACCGAATTCATTTTGAATCTGTTTTAGCACGTCTGGTATTACCGCCATAGACGGAACACCGTGTGTTTTTGTGTAAATGGAAGCAAAGACTGTACCCCAAGTGTCGCAGTCCTCCACGTGTGGTGCGATTCCCATAGGAAGGCAGATGGTCAAGATTCTGTGTTTCTCAATAGGGGAAGTATCAGGAAATACTGCCTCTATTTGAGTAATTTTCTGGGCTAACCAGAAAGGAATTTGTTCCCGTTTTACGGGTGTTTTACCAAGACATGACTGTATGTTCTGTGGTGTAATTTTATTTGTGTTCCCCTGATGAGGGGTCAGCTGGTGTGAATTAACAGCTGGCTGGACTGTTGCAGTCCGTATTACATATTGGACTAATTGCCTATGTATTTTTATTAATGTGTTTAGCTGTGCTAACAGCTCTTCTCTAGACATTTTTATAATGTCAGGATGTGGTGTGTAGCTGGCTAGAACCGGCCACGTGGCTCCTGGTCTACCTAGTGGACCGAGCCTGGTTATGTGATCATTGTGTTTTAGGGCGCCATTAAACCAGAGCAGGTGCTCTTGAAATTTAAGTGGAATTTCAACCTCCTCGAAAGGGGCGTACTCATCCGGAGGTTCCTCTATTTTGTAATAGTGAAACTCTTGTGTTATAGCGTTTACCGCTGGAAAGTTTATCCATGAATAGAATACCTCTGTCTGCCGATACTCGTGAGCCTCTATCACGAAAATTACTGTACCACCTTGAGGTGGCAGTCCGTTTTCTATAAGTTTTAAAGTTATAGATCTTCTTAACTGGACCGGGATGATAATAGCACCCGGGTCTGTGTATTCGGGACCTTGCTAAGTCGCATCTACTGCGGCCCCAGAGGTTCCGTTTTCTGGCATTGTAAAAATGCAGTTTTTGCAGAGTAGGTCTCCAAGGAGACAAAGATTAGATGCACAATATTTTGGAACACTGTATCCTTCAACGTTGAATAAACCAGAGCTTTACATAGGAATCTCTTCCTACTAAGGTCGGGCGGATTTTAACCTTTCACCCACTCCAGACGTCTATTGGAGTATTTAAGGGAGAAAGGGGTGTGAAATATGCACGACTGAGTTACTCTACAAGTCTTACGTTAGTTTATCGCCTTACCAAACGTTAGGGCGCCATGTAGTGTAGTTCCTAGTTTCCCACTAGGCCCTGCGCATTGGAATAACATAAACAGTAGTATCGACGTGGAACTGCTTATATTCCAGGCCTCCACTGACTATGCTAAACTTAATTGGGTTGTGTTACCAACTAGCTCAGAGGTCACTGGAAACTTTCTTCTCTGCATAGGAAGTGATCAGCTTCCTTGGCACAGACAAGAAGGGATTCAGCTTTCCAACAACCGTGCAACATGACAACTTTGCTCCTCAGATCAAGAGTCGATCTCTAGGGTCGTGTGAAACAATAGACATAGATTTCACTCAGTCAGTCTAGTGCAGTTTACTTTCACAGTATGTAGAGAATAGAGAGACGGGCGTGTATCAATAAAGGTTAACATTTATTGAACAGTCTTTCTTCTCATACAAGAGAAATGTATTGCCACAATTGCAATAACTGTTATTATAAAAAGTACGTACAGTAAGATAAGAATAGCGAAATAGAACTGTAAAAGCATTGATATGGTTTCTTAGCCATACAATGGTTTAAAAGTAATAAAACATTTATACAGTCATATATACATTAGGCTAACATACTCAACTGGTGCTTCTAACTAAGCCTACCCCAGTGTGCCTGACCTAGGCCTAACACGTGAGAAGGGGAGTAAGTAAGTAGCTTAAGTTAAGTTGGTTTTGCCAAGGTTTGTTTCAAGAATTCTCTTCTAAGGGTTTAGTCAACACCATACCTCTGAATAGAATGATGGAGGATTGGTATCTCCTTCAGGGGTCTCTCTCGATATCCCAGTCACCTGCGAGGGTAAACTGGAAGCGCCGGGACTGGATTTCTCTGCACGAGAAAGGCAGCGGCTTCTCTCAGCGCGTCTGGAGGAAGGAGGGGTGACAGCGTCCGCGGGCAGCTGGGCTGGATGTCTTCGCAGAGGACGGCTGCACGGCTCCTCAAGCGTACTGCACCATAGGTCGCGCTGTAGCGGCGATAATGGTAATCAGTAGCTTCACCACCACAGGATAGCAGGCTGCAGCGACAGAGTGCTAGTTTTTACCAACACGGGGTCATGCAGGCAGCTGGCATCAGCAACATGTTCGCTCATTGCTTAAGGCAACGTTGGTAATATTTATACCTGACAGGTGCCGGGTTTGACGCAAGTTTGCTGGACATAAGACGTCAATTAAAGATGTCACTAGGAAGTGGCAGCTATCAGTTGCTCATTAGAGTTCTATTACTAATCAAAACATAGCAAGCGGGGATTTCCAGGTTTGCTAAGTTTTTATCTTGTTGAAGAACTCGGAGTGTTATCTAGGAATATCAGATAGTGACTGCTGCTCTGTCATTGCACTAATTGGTCGCAAAGGAAGTAGCAGAGAGTCATGCTGGAATGTGGCTCTGTGGCTCTGCTCGTGTGAGGCCAGAGATGACTTTACAGAAAATCGTACTTGAACGGTTATGCCAATATAGGGAACAAAGGGCTTTATAGCCGAATAGGGGCATAAGGTCACAGTATCGATCAGGAACCTAGATAAGCACATGACAGTAACAGGAGAGAGATGGGAGCTGCGCTTGAGCTGTGCTACAGCTCCGTTAGCCCGGGCTCCAATAAAGGTCCATCTACTGTAAGAGGAGAGAGATGGGAGCTGAGCTGTGCTACAGCTCTGTTAGCCTGGGCTCCATTACAGGTCCATCTACTGTAAGAGGAGAGAGATGGGAGCAGTGCTTGAGCTGTGCCAGCCCAGAATCCATTGAAAACCTGGATTTATGCAGGCGAGAGCTATGAACCAGTTGAGCTGGACTTGGCTAAATTGAAAATATCTCGATGGCTTGCAAGTGAGAGACAGACGTTGTGCTTGAGCTGTGCCAGCGTAGGTTCCGCTGAGAGTGTTGCTCTGGCAGTTGTAGCTGGCATGACTCGTGGGTTGGGGGGTGGGCACGAGGGGTCACAGGGGTGATTTGCGGAGGTGTTGCGGGGGGTGATCGCAGGGGAAGAAAAAAAAGATTATATTTACCTTTCTGCAGGCCTGGTCCTGCGTCTTCTCTGCTCTTGCTCTTCTGACGCCGGCAGGAACAAGAAGCAGGCAGCCAGGCTCCCTCCCATCAGCCAATCACAACACTGCAGTGCAGCGTTGTGATTGGTTGGGACGGCCCACAGCCAGGGGCTAGTGGGGTGGGCATGTTCTCCATGCATGCTGCAATGCCCGAGAGGGCCATCAAAACAGTCTTTGCGCACTCAGGAGTGGGCAAACCCCCCCCCCATGCCCTGCTCAAAGAGCAGAGCGGCCGTGTCCACCTGCCCGCCCGCAACGCCCAAAGCAAACATAAAATGGTAATAACTTAAAGTTATTACCATTTTATGTTTTGGTTTTTTCCGCACTGCAAGAAAGCAGTGGGGCGACGCTCCTCTGCCCTAGTGGAAGAGCCACCCCTGTTCACAGGTCTAAGGAGAGAGGCTGGAGATGTGAACGAGCAGTGCCATCCCAGAATCTCACCTTCAACCTCATTCGTAGGGGTATAAGGCTGGTGGTGAGTACCATAAATAATTATTTTTTTATATCAGGCGGGTCATCTAAGATGACAATAACGAACAATGCCTCAAGCTAAACAAATCCATATACCAAAATATTTATTACGTTTTCATGCAAAAGCAGTTAAAGACAGACCCTTTAACCAACTGTGGACCTGCTCAGATTTACAACAAATACCCTGGATGGGTCTAAGGAATAATATCTCAGGGCCCGATTCACAAAGGCAAAGTTAGACCAAAAGTCTAAGTTTAGACATAATGTCTAACTGTACACCTGAAGTCTAACTTTGCACATGAGGTCAAAGTTTAGACCTGAAGTCTAACTCAGGCCAAAAACCTAACTTTACTACTTTTCGGCATTCACAAACGTTAGTTACTACCAGTAAGTTTACTATTATTAAAGTTGCTAGTAGTAAAGATACTACTAGTACATTTACTAGTAGTAAAGTTACTAGTAGTAATGTATCTTTGCGAATACTGAGAAGTAGTAAAGTTAGGCTTTTGGTCTAAGATAGACTTTTAGTCTGATTCTGAATTTAGAATTCTGGTCTAAACTTAGACTTTTGGGCTAACTTTACCTTTGTAAATTAGGCCCTCGGTTTGCCTAAGAGAGAGAGAGAGGGTAGCCCTGGGACTGTAAAGTTCCAATACATCAAACCTGTAAAAAGGGCCATCACTGGAGGCTGAGATGCAACACTGGTTACAGCAGACTGTAGGAAGCGCAACCTTCTATAAACCCTGTCGTCCCTGTGAAACACCATCGATCATTCATTTGTCGTGGCAGACTTCAAGAAATAGGAATCAGAGACTCCAATCTTAATTGGCTACAGCTTTTTCTGACCGAGGGTGTAAAAGGCGTTATTTCTGCTCTTTTAAAATGAGCCTAAAAATTTCAGCCATGGTATTCACAAGGGCAGTTTTGAGTCACCACTATTATTTAACATATACCTTTTGCCACAGACATATTGGTTCCATTTGGCCGAGTTTTTATACTTTGTGCATGCTGATGACACCCGGCTGATCTTCAGACTTCCTCCCATTACGAGCATCGGTTTTATCACATCCTATGGATCTTGCAAATGCCTTCTTCGTGGTGGATGTCATCTAACTTACTGAAGCTAGATGACATACTGAAGCACCAAACAGGTCATAAACGATTCAGAACCAGGATAAATGGAATCCAGTGGTCTAACCTGAGATCATGGGACATCCGCCCATCAAAAGAAGTTTGCCACTTTGGCATTCTCATTAATGCAGATCTATCCTAGGAGGAGCAAGAACCGAAAGTGTCTAGCACCTGCTTCTGCTATAAAGGACTCTACCTTTTGTTCATACAGCAAATCCTATACGTGTAGCCAGTGCCTTGATACAATCACAGCTGGACTGTGGTAATTCAATCTACCTGAAGCTCCTAAACTACCTAAAAGAAGGCTGCAGGTGGGTCAGAATGCTGCAGTGAGGCTCATTCCTCATAGAAGGAGACAAGATGAAGTCACTTCATTGCTATTCCTTGCATTGTCTGTCTGAGAAAGCGTCTCGCTTAAGTCTCTTCTTATTGTCCACTGCGCTTTTTCTTATTGTCCACTTCGCAATCCATCAAGCAGCCCCTGATTTTAAAGTGGCCAAATCTAATCATTACGGGCCACATTTACCTTGCGATCTTTGAAACAATAGTCGTTGCATATCTGTAATGGCAAGAACACAACGTTTGTTGATTAGACTTTTCCTGTGGTCACCGGAAAGGCCTGGAATAACCCTCCTTTGGAGGTTCATGTTTTTCCTCACCTCCAGATTTTTTGCAAAAAACTCAAGAACCTGGGGGCATATTTATTAAAATGTCACACAACTCAGTGCAGAAAGACACCTTCGTGCGCTGTGTTGTGTGACAGGGCAGGAGTGTGCCATATTTAACAATGTATGGTTCATTCCCTTTCCTCTCCTTGTGCGGGTGCACTGTATGCTGCCTAGCGCTGACATAGACACCCTTGCACCATGGGGTAAGGGTGCCTACGTTGCAGGCAGGATTGTTTTGTGCAAGAAGAGTTTGAAAGTCGGTAGCTCTAGCCATAACGCCACATCCTTAAGTAGTGTTTAAGATTTAAAAAAAGTGCTTTCAAAATGTATATTTTACCAATAAGAAATCAGACTGTACCTAGTGGCAACATTTTAGTAAGTGTCTCAATTACTCAGAACTCAGCTGATAACCTTACATTACCTTTTAACAAGAATACATATTTGTAACAATGAACCCTTAATGGACCCCATCAATTAAAGGCTGGTGGGAAGTCCTTTTTTTGTCTTTAGCTCTTTGTTCCCCACCATCTCCTAGGCTTTAAGACAAAGGCACTTCAAGGTCAGCATTAACCTTCAGGACCAGCTGTTTTTGTAAATTGTGTGAATGAGTCCAGATGATTACAGGGAAGAGGCAAACAGAATCCCACTCAGATGCAACACCCTTCGGGCTCAGAGTAACGGCAAAAGAGAAACGTGAAAGGAGTGCGATGGGTGGATACTGTCAAGGATATGATCCAGAAGAGGGGCACTATGTGGGGAGTCATTTTTCTGTTTACAAATGAACAGAGACAACTACCACAGAGAGATGCCCCTGTAGTGTTGCTGCCAGTGGGGTGTACCACTACAGCACACGCCCCCTCCCACTGTCTCTGCATGCTTCGCCCCTCAGGCGTGAAGGGGCTTTGGTAGAGCCCATACGTAAACGTGGACACGTCCCCCTGTTAATAAAGAGCCCAGGGTCCTGGGCGTGGTCAGTTAGTTACTAGCCACTAAGTGTAACACGTGTGTCCTGTAGCCCTGCTTTCTAGGCCCTAGGCCAGGACACCACATTGGCGACGAGGCGGTGGTCCTCTGCCCCCACCGCGTGCCCTACATCAGGGCGCCCTGTCGTCGGCGCCCCCGCTGCCCAGCAGCCCGACAGCGAGCAGCCCTGCTCACGGCGCTCTGCCCCGGCATCCAGGATCGACTCACCCGGTCCGCCCTGTAGCGGAAGCGACCCGCCTGCGTGCTTGCAGCGGCCCGCGCTGCCCTCCGGCATTCCCGCTCGGCTCCCGCCTGCCTCCTGAGCCGTCCTCTTCGACGTGACCGGCGTGTCACTCCCAGGTACCTGCAGCGGCCTGCCCCGTAGGCTCCAGCAACCCCTGCGCCACGGCCTTCGCCCCCTCTGAAGACGCCGGCCCAGCGCGACCTCCCTGGTGGTCCCGCGCATGCGCAGGGAGCGCCCGGCAACACGTCCCCAACGTGCACCGTGCTTTCTCACGCATCTCGCGTGTCCTCGGCCCCGCGGACCCTGCTAACCCTCACGATTCCAGCGGATCGGCGCCAGGGTGCGTCTCTAAAGTGCAAACTTCTTCCCACAGTGTTGTGGAGGCCACACAGTCTTCCCCTGCCTGCAAGGAGCGCCCAGACGTCCCGCAGAATCCTGAACTCCTTCCCACAGTGTTGTGGAGGCCACACAGTTTTCCCCTGCCTGCTAGGAGCGCCCGGACGTCCCGCAGAATCCTGTTTCAGCCGCCATGGCCAATGTACCGCCCCTGGAGCCCTTCTCCATCATGGGAACGCCCCCCTCGCAAGCAACACGGTGGCGCAAGTGGGTTGAACGGTTGGAGAACTACTTTATCGCAGCAGACATCACGGTGGCGCGGAGTCGCGCCATGCTGTTACACCTAGGGGGGGAGGCTATTCACGACATCTCCAAGGACATCACAGAGGGCGACCCACCACACACCTACGCCACCCTGCGAGACGCCATTACAAGATACTTCGAGCCCTTCACTAGCGCGGATTACGAACGCTTCTTGCTCCGACAAGCTTGCCAGCTCCCTGAAGAGTCGGTTGATGTGTTCTACGCGCGTCTCAAGAAACTAGCCAGCACGTGCAGGCTCCCGGACGCGGAAGACGAAATTCGCGCCCAATTCATACAGGGGTGTTCCTCTCTGAAGCTGCGAGAGAGAGTGCTAGAAACGGACGCCATGCCCATGCGCGACATCCTCGCATTAGGACGCTCTAAAGAACTCTCCAAGGCTAGGGCAGCCCACATGGAGCCAGGTCCAACAGTCAAGGTCAAGACTGAGCCGGTGTGCGCGGTCAAGTCACAACGTCCAGACAACCGGATGAGGCCTCAGAGGAAAGACCAGCCACATCAGCCCCAGTCCACCCGCGATCGATCATGCATTTGGTGCGGAGGTGCCACCCCACACAAAGGCGCCTGCCCGGCCCAAGGTAAAATCTGCAGCGCATGTGGGAAAGCCAACCACTTTGCGAGCGTCTGTTTGTCGTCGCAGCGGAAGAAGCAAAGCGGCCCGCCCAGGAGGGCGCGACAGGTAGCGCCACTACCAAACACGTCGAACAGCAGTGACATGGACGACGACGAGGAAGACGCCACGTCGGTCCACGTGGTACGCATGCTCAACACCCCGGCGGCCACGTCATCAAACGAACCAATGTGCACCGTCCATGTCCACAGCCAAGCAGTCAAAGCCCTCATCGACTCCGGCGCGACGATAAACCTCATGGCTGCCAGTGTGTACCAGTGCCTGGAGGATGCCCCCATGCTTCACCCCACCAGAGTGCAAGTGTTAGCCTACGGGACCCGGCGCCCATTGCGCCTGTGCGGTGTGTTCCGAACAACCGTGTCTCACAACTCCATGCAGCTGCAGACAAAGATCTATGTATCCCAAGAAGGATCAGGATTCCTCCTTGGCTGCAAGACCGCACGTGAACTTGGACTCATTCACTTTGCCCTAACCGTGCAAGCTCAAGGTCTAGATCATCTGGTCGCAGAACACTCCTCGTTGTTCGAAGGTATTGGATGTCTACGAGGCCCTCCCGTCCGACTCCACATTGACCAGTCAGTGGCCCCAGTAGCCCTCCGGCACAGGCGGATTGCATTCCACCTCCGGCCCAAAGTGGAAGCCGAACTGAAGATGTTAGAGCAAGCCGGAATCATCGAACGGGTGACTGGACCCACACCGTGGGTGTCCCCCATTGTTGTGGCCAAGAAGCCGAAGCAACCTGAAGCGATAAGAATATGTGTGGATATGCGCCTCCCCAACCTGGCCATCAAAAGAGAACGTCATCTGACGCCAACCATCGATGACATCATCGGGGAACTCGCAGGATCCAAGTGGTTCTCCAAGATGGACCTGAGATCGGGGTACCATCAAATCCCGCTTCACCCGGACTCGCGCCCAATCACGACCTTCTCCACACACGCCGGCCTGTGGAGGTACACGAGGCTCAACTTCGGCATCTCAAGCGCCGCCGAGGTGTTTCAAAATATCATCCACAACGTCCTCCAAGGCCTCGACGGAGTACTGAATGTGAGCGACGATATCCTGGTGCATGCCCCGACTCTGGAAGAACACATCAGACGCCTCCTAGCTGTATTCAACCGTCTAAAAGAGAGAGGACTGACGCTCCACAAAGACAAATGCGAATTTTTGCGCAAAGACATAAGTTTCTTCGGATACAAGTTCTCCGATCAAGGGGTGGGACCCTACCCGGAAAAAGTAAGAGATATCCACAACGCGCCGGCGTCCACCTCCATAACAGCAGTCCGCAGTTTCTTGGGCATGGTGACATACTGTGGACGTTTCATAAAGGACCTGTCCGACCTAACTGGACCACTCCGCGACCTCACGAAGTCGAACGCCACCTGGAAATGGGGCCCGGAGCAACAAGAATCCTTCATGAACACGAAAGCAGTCCTGTCAGCTGACACGACACTGGCATATTTCAACCCACGGAACGAGTCACAACTGCTGGTTGATGCCAGTCCCACCGGTCTGGGAGCTGTCCTGTCACAACGGCAATCATGCGGAGAATGGGCCCCCGTGGCGTACGCCAGCCGTACCCTCACGCCTACCGAACAACGCTACTCCCAAATTGAGCGGGAGGCCATTGCAATTCTGTGGGGGTGCCGCCATTTCCACATTTACCTCTATGGCCACCCTTTTTCAGTAATTACCGACCACAAACCCCTCATACCACTCTTCCAAGGCTCTTCCTCCCGCCCACCCCCGAGGATTGAAAAGTGGGTGCTGCAGCTGCAAGAGTTCCAGTTCTCTGTGGAATACCGGCCCGGCACACGTAATCCTGCAGACTACCTGTCCAGACACGCCCGACCTGTCACCGACACGGAAGCCGCCGAGGCAGCGGCCACAGAGGAGTACGTTCGGCTAATCGTCGAAAGGTCAAGGCCACGTCCCATGTCCCTAGAAGAGGTTTCAAGAGCCACTAAGGACGATGACTGTCTCCAGATCGCGATCCATGCCGTGGAATGCGGGGACTGGAAGGCGCTCCAGAGCCCTGCGTCCTTTCGCACCTCTGACGCCCAAGCCATCCTGAAGGCCCTGTACCAGATCCGACACGAACTGTCAGTCTCCACGGAAGGATGCCTCCTGAAAGGCCCCCGCCTGGTACTACCCAGCAGCCTGACCCAACAAGCCGCCTTGCTGGCACACGGATCACACCAAGGGATCGTCAAATCCAAAAACAGACTCCGGAGCAAGGTGTGGTTCCCCGGGCTCGACAGAGCAGTTGAAGAAGTAATCCATAGGTGTCCGGTGTGTCTTGCGACAAGCCTTCCTAACCCTCCGGCGCCCGTGGTAACCGAAGAAGGCCCCACGTCCCCGTGGGTGCGGGTGAGTGCAGACTTCGGCAGCCTCCCCGGGGGCAAGTACATGCTCGTTGTGGTGGACGATTTCTCTCGCTACCCGGAAGTAGAAATTGTATCGTCAACGGCAGTCTCGGAAGTGATACCAAAATTCGAAAAGATAATTGCCACCCACGGGCTCATGAAGGAAGTCCGCCCTGACAACGGAGCCCCATTCAACGGCAACGAATTCACAGAATATCTCCAGAGCCAGAGCGTTAAACACAGACGGATCACGCCAAGGTGGCCTCAGGCCAATGGAGAGGTCGAGAGACTAATGAGAACATTGAACAAAACAATACAAATTGCAGTTGCTGACGGCCAGTGCCTGGAGCTAGCCATTTACCAATTCCTACGAGAATACCGCCTGACCCCACATTGCACTACAGGAGTCTCCCCAAGCCGACTCTCATTCAATCGAGTCATGGCGGACACCATCCCGCACCACCCAGCGTGGGAGCTCGCCCCAAACCCGAGAGACCGGTCCATGGAGCAACGCGCCAGAACCAACCAGGAAGCATCCCGACGGAGAAGAGCATCGGACAGCCCGATACAAGTCGGAGACAGGGTTCTAGTGAAAGACCGCCACCCTGGAGGAAAGTTCCGTCTGCCCTTCGAATTAAACCCATGGACTGTGACAGAGATCAACAGAGCCATGGTCACCGCTGTCAGGAATGGGGAATCTGTTACAAGAAACATCTCGTTTTTCAAGCAAGTACCAGACCCTGACCCTGACCAGGACGAGTGGCAACCGACTCCCCAGAGGCGACCATCAGGACCGGAGGAAACAGACGCCGCAACGGATCGACCTGAAGACACCACCCCGAGCGTCCACGCCACGGAGAGAACAGAGGAAGAGTCCAATGTCAACGACACCAGGGACACAGAAGAGCCACCCACAGCTACAGGAGAAAGCCGAAGCCAAACAAGATACAGCCTGCGTCCGTGTCCAAAGCCTTCCCAGAGGTATCGTGACTTTGTGGCACAGTGCTGGCGTTAAGCTGATCGAGATGGCTGACCCCGCCGAGATTAAAGTAAGACTGTTCTGTTTTGATATTCGAAATGTTATAATTGCCACCAGTTGAGCAGAGACTGAACCAGAGACAGTTGGTGAACTTGTTTGCTTTCCGCAACCAACCCTCACAGCATGTTTGCTGACCTGATAGACTATTGAGTATTTGTGTGCTTGTATCCAGTTTCTTTTTCATCCCTAGGTAAAGGAGGAATGTAGTGTTGCTGCCAGTGGGGTGTACCACTGCAGCACACGCCCCCCTCCCACTGTCTCTGCATGCTTCGCCCCTCAGGCGTGAAGGGGCTTTGGTAGAGCCCATACGTAAACGTGGACACGTCCCCCTGTTAATAAAGAGCCCAGGGTCCTGGGCGTGGTCAGTTAGTTACTAGCCACTAAGTGTAACACGTGTGTCCTGTAGCCCTGCTTTCTAGGCCCTAGGCCAGGACACCACAGCCCCCTAGGTTGGGGGTGGTTTAAATGGGCTTTTTAATGGGCCATCATTATCATTACTGTAACAGGTACTGAGGCAAGGGTGTAAGTGACCAATGTACCCCAATTATGTCTTTCTTCCTGTGAAAAAGAGGAGTGGGGGCCCATTGTCCTTGCGAGCAATTGGAGCCCAGGTTACTCATGCTGCTTCTTTTTAACATTAAGGGACAGCAAGTATCATTGGTGCTGCAGGTACATTGGCACCGGTGCCCCAGGGCATGAGGAGCCAACTAAACCCCATTCATGGTGGTATTACTATCCTTATTTGCTTGCATTAGGGCCCAATGCACACTTGCTATGCCAGTGCTGCTTTCAGCCTCGAAGCAATGGCTCAAGGGAGGTGAACATTGATGCAGAGAAGGCCATCAAAGTTTGGGCCCTTGAAGAGATGGCAGGGAAGGGGTTTTTTCAAGATGGCAGTCCTGATTCTTAACAAATGGGGGAATAAACATCCTCCTTTGCAAGGCAGGAACTATCATTAGAGAGGCAAGTGCGGGGCACTGGTTTTGTGGGGCTGAGGGGCTCACTGCATCACAATTATGACGGTCTTTCTTTAAAAAGGGGCATGTGGACTTATTTTCATAACTAGCATTGGGGCACCCTTTCAGAAAAAGGGGGACAACCGGTAGAAGTACTTTTTTTCTAGAAAGGGACAGAGAGCCTGTTGCAGGGCTGGCGTGATGGTCAGTCAAGGTGGGGAAGAGGTGAAAGAGGCAGAGGTTTTTCAGCCCGATTCATCATCGGCATGTTTTGCGAGTCTGTAAAAGCGAATAATAAGGAATCGCTATTAAAGACTCGCAAAACGGGATTCATGTGGGAATCGCAAAATAAATTGCGATTCCTACACATTCCTTATTTGCAATGAGCAATTTGCTAATCGCAAATAAGGATGCGATTTCAAGGGTGCTAGGGGTGTCCACAGGACACCCTGTAGCACCCTTGAAATGTAAATTAGACTCATGTTGCGCACACATGTCCAAAGGACATGTGTGTGTGTGTGTGTAACATACAACTGAGAAAAATGCACAAAAGTGCATTTTTCTCAGTTTTCGCTATTTACCACGAAGTCTGACTTCGTGGTAAATAGCGGGAAAAAATAGCGAATTCGCAATTTTTTATTGGGTCATGAATAGCATTTAAGGAATCTCAAATTTAGGTTCCTTAAATGCGATCGCAATTTGAGAAATCGCAATTTTTTGCGATTTCTCAAATTGTGAGTACATGACCCAATGATGAATTTCAAATGCCATTTTTGCGGGTGCAAACGGCCGAATTCTGCGATTCACACCGTTTGCGCCCGCAAAAATGCTTCATGAATCTAGCTCTTAGTTTGCTACTCAGGCCTTGGTTATCGTTAGTGCAACAGGTGCAGTTGCATTGCGGCCCAGTTGTATGAGGGGCTCACAACACCCCAATTATGGGGAGCAGTATTTTTAGATCAATTACTGGGTTTGTTTGATGTATTTGCTGTGTTATAAGATTCACATTTAGTGTGGACTATGAGCTACAGAAAAGGCATCCCTGAAAAGATCTCATAAGTCGAACCCCCTGTGCTCAGCCCCCCCCTCGCCCCCTCCCTCGTCCTTGTCATATAGTTCTGGAGGGGGCCCAACTTCAAAACATCTTGCTTTCTTCCTTAGGCGGGCACAAAGCAAAACTGTTTGAAGACCTCTGGCCTAGCACTTTAGCGTGAGCATACCCATCTCAACTCAGGGCTCTAGCATTCATGTGACTTACTGTCTACGCTATGCAAGGGCGAAAACATTTAGCATGTTAAATGATAAAGGAGACATGGGGTAGTAACACAAAATGAACTCAAAGTGTGATGGATAGACGCATCAGATAGGAAAGAGATTATTCAGTAACCTCATTTTTCCTTCTTTTTTAAAAAGAGGGAATGAAGGGTTGGTCCTGGTCTCCGGAAGTAGAGAGTTCCAGGTTTTTAAGGTAATTCTAGAGAAAGTTCTCTTGTAAGTTTTCTTTTTGTAAACTTTTGGGGGTCTCAGTAGTAGGGAGCTTGTAATACAAAATCTGTTCCCTCCAGATAGAACCAGGTTCTGGGCCCAGGTAGCGAGAAGCGTTGTGGCGGATAGCTTTGTACGTCGTGCATGCTATTTTTAGGTGGATCCTTAATTCTTAAGGTAGTCAGTTCAGGGAATGAAGGGCAGGGGTGATGGGATCCTTTTTCTTTGTGCATGTGATGAGGTGTGCAGCCTCATTGAGGGTAACCCTCAGTAGTGCTAGTTTTATTTTCGGTAGGCCAACGAGGGTAGCATTCCCATAATCTAGTTTGAAGATCAGGAGTGCCTGAACCACCATTTTGAGATCTGCACTGATTGTGTAGAGCAAGTACATATTTGCACATGGCTGTACCGCCGGTGGCATGTGAAAATGCATTGAATGAATGTATTTGATAACATGTGCTCTGCTTATCTAAACGTGTACACGGACAGCGGTGGAATGAATAGTTGGTTTTTCACTGTTTGCATCGGCCTGGTTAACACATTGCTCGTAAAAGACACGTTTACTTGCGTGTGTCTAACCCTCTTGTTCACTCTCTCTCCCTTTTCTTATTTCTTGTATTAGGTTAATCTAGTGTAATATCGCATAGGGATATTTGAGCAGAATAAGGAATATTATTTCCTCTTATTTAGAATTATTTCTCTGCTGTAATGTGGCACTGATTTGTCTTGACAATTTATTGGCTATTATATTAAATATTCAATTATGTTTCAAATGGTAATTTAGCCTTACTTCATCTGCACCTATTTTTTTGCACGACGCTTTATTTCAGCCAATAATAAAATGTGCTAATGCTAAGTAATATAAACATGCTCAATTCATTAACTATGTTTGTGGTGAAGGACCCCCAGACCACCTGATGAGTAAGCATGAGCGAATTTTGCGGATCTCGCGTTCGCGAATTTTGCGGATTTGCGGATTCGCAATCCGCAAAATCCGCGAATTTGCGGATTTTTTTTTTTGTGTTCGCCCGTGTTTCTGCCAGTTCGCGAGGGTTTTTACAATTTCGCAATTTGCGAACTTACCTGTCGGGTCGCAAGTTTTGCGAACTTGTTGTTTCTACGTGTCCAGCCTGTTTGGGACACTCTTCTTCATCACTGCCACTCTCTGTCACCACTGCCACTCTCTGACTACTCATGCCACCCTCTGGCCCACCCATGCCACCCTCTGTTTCATCACCACACCCTCTGGTTGTCCAGTGCACATTATTTTCGGCAAAGCAAAGCACACCTTCCCTGCCTCAAGTGACCTGAATTAATTTGGGGCTGATTAATGTGTCACAGAATATTTTTTTAGCTGGCACCTGCTTCCTTAGTGCGCCCTGATTAGTGATCTTTTGCACTTGCTAAGTGCTTTCATTGTTGCAAAATTAGTTACAACACCTGCCCTGCCCCAACTGACAATAATGAATTAGGGGCTGATTAATGGATTTTAACTTCCAGCCTGGCTCCTGCTTGTCTCCCTTAGCTGTAATTCAGGACCTTTGTGGCATATGTGTAACTATTCTGAGGTTCAGAGCAGGGTCACATAATAGTTTCAACTGGCAACTGAACTCTGGAGGGGCCCCTCAGGAAGCACTACAGGAAATGGCTACTAATGATGAGCCTGAACTTTTGAACCTGGTAAGTAGTTACTTTCAGTTTTGCTAAGATCGTATTTCTGCAATTTTGCACTTATTCACGGGGCGCGAACTCACGCGAACAGTGCGAGCAGTGCGAGCAAAATCCGCTGCTCGCGGATTTGCGGATTTTGCGGGAGATTCGCGAATCTCGCGGATTGCGAATTTCCCGAAAATCCGCAAAATCCGCGAGCGGAACGGATTTTCCGCCCATGCCTACTGATGAGTTGTCTCAAAAATCGAAATAGAATTAGCAAATTCATGTGTTTCCTTCTTTTAGGTTCACCCATTTGAATTGTCTCTCGGTAACAATCCTCTTTGTCCCTAAAAATTCTGGGGGACACCTAGCGCCCCCACATGCCTGCTCACGCGGGCAGCAACCTTCCCACAACCATGTGAGTTTCTCTGCTATGCACAACACACAGACACAAATACACCTTTTACTTGTTATACCTCCGGGGAGTAGGATGAATATTATGCAAGAGAAAAGATACAACATAGGCAGGCAAAAGATAAAAAATGTGCGGGATGTTAGACGTCACAGGTTCAGCAGCTCCTGCAGATGTAGACTGCTTTGTAGGTCTCGACTACTAGACAGTGCCTGTGCTGTCTGTTGCAAGACATGCTATTGGCTTATAGTGAGCTCAGAGCCTACCTATTGTTTCCCATTGGTTGGCTTCATTGTCACTCATTTGCTTGCTTCTTATTTGTAAGCCTGTTTGGGCTTTACTCAGATAGTTAGTGCAGTACAAGGCAGTGTGTTGTTACGTTTGGCACTCAGGTTTTCCCTGTGTGTTTCACTGGTTTCATGACTTGAATAGGAAAAAACTCACTCGGACAAGTGTGTACATGTCTGTTGTAGTAAACACGTTTCTGTCTGTAGTAATCTTAAAAGCGAAGCAAATAATCATAAGAAATGTAACTTACTGTTTCTTAAATGGAGAACGTTCCTATTGCAACCGCCGGGTGAACAAGTATGTGCTTAAATTGAGCCGGTGGTTTCTGGTGGGGGGTGGAGGGGGAGGGCACAGGCGCTTATTTTTGGGGATCGGCACTTATTTTTCCGCAGTAGATATTTGCCGACCGCAAAAGAGGGAAAACAGACATATCGGACTGACGAGGAAGAGAAAGACGGACAAAACGTCTCACATCGTGAAAGAAGAAACCTGCAGGAGAGATGTGAAGGCGGCAGGGAGTGTCTGGCGTGAATTACAGAGGCAAACGCTGGTTTATGACACCACGCTTCCTGTTGGGTGCACTGACGTTTACTTGCACCAGTCTCAGGCCTCTCAGAGCAAAGCTTTTAGCATGGGACTCTTTCTTTTGCAGATGAGGAACTGGAACAAGTTCAACTCCACTGCCCAGAAGTGTCAAACAAACATAACAAGGTGTCTTTCTGACGACACTCGCGAGATGAGAAACAGAAGATCTACAAACATTGCACTAGTCACACACACACACACAAACACACATGCATAAATACATACCCACAGATACGCATGCACACACACAGACACATACACACACGTACATATGCACACACAGACACATACATCAACACAAGCACACACACTCACAATTAAGGTCCAATCTTAATCCTACATGACAACAATGCCATAGCCGACACAGGTTCTCTTACGCGCCTCAAGTGGGAACCCCAAAAGTGGACCACTACACACAAACATCATATACAAACTCGACAGTCCCACAGCTTAGGTTGGAAGGTCGTAAGACCCCCTTCCCTTATGGAACACCCTGGTGAGTATAAAATCGCACCCTACAAACTACCCACCCACACTAGTGTGGGTCACCATTGGAGAACCTCCGCCGGTTGAACCACAACCAAAGGCAGATGCCGTCCCAAAACGCCAGGAGGCAGACACTGCGATAACCATATATTTTCCAGTTATTTATTTGAGTTTTGTCAACATAATTTTTGTTGTTGTCTCTGAGGTTTTGTAGATTGGACAATGGTGTCTTGGTTACTGAGTTTGCATGTCATGATTTTGCGTAATCCTCAAAGCTGCAATACTTTCATGGGTAAAGCGCTTTCAGTCACATGGCGGCATGAAATATAGTTTATGGGAGTGTCAGCCACTTAATCAACATTATCTCTCTCAACCCTCCCTACCCCACGTTAGTAATGAAATAATTGTCAAACCACATTAGATATCCTGCAGTATCGCTAAACACATGAAGACATTCTGGGGCAGATTTACAAGCCCCTTGAGCCACTTTTGCGTCACTTTTCCCATGTTAAAAATTACGCAAAAGTGGCGCAAGGGCCTTGTAAATAAACCTCTCTTTATTTTCCCTTTTCGCAATACAATAACATTTATGTTCTCAACATAGCTCCTGACACACATTTTAGCAGCCTCTAAGGCCTGCAAATGTGAGGTTTTATTAATAGCTCTAATCAGATAGAAAGCCATACAGATCAC
Organism: Lissotriton vulgaris; assembly: GCF_964263255.1. Classification (NCBI taxonomy): domain Eukaryota; kingdom Metazoa; phylum Chordata; class Amphibia; order Caudata; family Salamandridae; genus Lissotriton; species Lissotriton vulgaris. The sequence continues at coordinate 86,859,267 of NC_141687.1, read as the reverse complement.
TTTTCCAGATTTTTATCTTCACTATTTCAAAGAGGAATACATGATGAAAAATCAACTCCAGGCACTATATAAAATAATAGGGAACCAAGATATTCTTTGAATTGGCCCTGTATCGAATCCTCGTTCGAAAGGTGCGTTTTCAAAGCTTTGTAAAAGCCTCCTTGTGGTCCTCAAATGAAAGGAATTAGAAGATGTTGAAAATAAAAACATCAAGGGGCCCATTAGGATGACGGGCAAAAGTCCGCCCGTCATCCTGTCGTATCTAGGGACCGCCCGCCATAAGAGTCCCGTTGGGGGCATTAGGATGTGTGTGCGCATCCTGTATCTTCAGCATTGCGCCGCAATGCTGTAGATACATGCAATGCATTGCAAAGCACAACGTGACAGGCACCGCGCGGTGCCTGCCACATTGTACTTTGAAATGCTGGGGGGGTACCATAGGTACCCCCCCATGTGCACCCCGACCCCCTGGAGTCCCTGGGGGCCCGCAACGGGCCCCCGCAGGGTGTCTCCGCATGCCTGATGCTGCCACGGAAAGGCATCTAACTAAGCCCATGCTAATATGGCTGGCGGTGTCTCATAGACACCTTTTCCGCCCAGTCCACAAGGCGACCGGGGTGGAAAAGCGGAGGACGGTCTTTCCGAACGCCGCGGTACCCCCCGCCATCCTAATATGGCGAGGGGAATTTAGGTGCGGATGGCGGGCGGATTGCCCCCGCCAGGCTGGCGGCCCCTAAGTTTGGAAAAATAAATGTTTGCTTCGAGTGTAGCATTGTGATAGTCTTTTTAAAGGCTGACCTGACCACCGTGAGATATGTTAAAGCTGTGGGAAGTGGCTAGGTGAGAATGTGTAGATGTGATGGCTCCTGTATTATCCCCACAGTCATTGCCCACACCAGAGGAAAGGACGAGTCTTGACTTACAAAGGCCCCGCATGGCACCCTTTTAGGTTTTTTTCTTGTGGGAAATTTGAATGCCAGTATTTGGAAAAAAATAGGTGAGGGGTTCAAAGTATTACTAAGTATCCCAGTAGGGGTGCTGCAACTGGAGTCCTTGGTCTTTTAATGATTTTTTAAAATTATTATTATTTTAATTGATAACAGCTGGGGTCCAATCACTGGGCTTGTTTAAAGAAATGATGCACCTATCAGCGCTGTGAGAGCTTCATTATAGTAAATTCATCCTGGTTTGGCTTGACATTTTTCCTCTGACTCCTAGAAGTGCACTTTGAGGCAGCCATGGGACTCCCTCCTAGTTTAAGACCATGGCGGGAAAGCAGGATCAGCATTTACTCGAAAAATACTGACCTACGATCAGTTTGGAGGAAATCTCCCCATCCCCAGTGTTCTGAAGTTCATGTAGTCAATCAATCAATTAAGGCTTTGTAAAGCGCGGCAAGTCACCCGTGAGGGTCTCGAGGCGCTGTGTGAACCATCATGGAGTCGATCTAGATAGGGCTGTGGGTGGACCCAGTCTCATTTAGACTTTTGGGGGATTTAGGAAACGGTCAGAAACTTCTATGAGGTCCAGGAGTGTAGACTATGCACCCATGGGTGGGAACACCATCTCCCACATTTTACTGAATTGTATAATTTCAAGCAAACAGCCAATGCTTGTTTTGAAAAATGTGAATGATCTTTGTGAGGATAATAATATTGTTTTAATAAATGTAAAGTAAATATCAACTGTTGGTCTTGCTTACATTTCTAAAAGTTTTCAGTGTTAATGGATCTTAATCTGTAGTAAGTTTTGTTTGGTGCATACATTTGTATTGTATTCAAAAAAGGTTTACATGCTTTGTATAAACTATACATAAACTATCCATTAAATTCAAAACAATATCCCTCTCAACCCTACAGAGAAACCAGGAATGGACAATGAGCACAGACGCAAAGCGAACAGGGTAAACATGAAAAGTTAAAGGCACACAAGAAGAGGACAAAGAGGGAAGGAAAAGAAGAGACGCGAAGAAGAAAAATAAGAAAAAGGCTTGGTGCAGGGAGGGCAGGGGAGTGAAGGTGGGCGAGGTAGAGAGATGCAGAGAAATAGGGGTGGGGAAGAGGTAAAAAGAAGGAGTTATAATATCCCAACAGTGACTAACATGACCTACGGTGGAATTATCTTCAGCCTCCCAGCATGTCAACTAACACTGGAACAGTACTCATCCAACACATTGTTAATCTCCATTGATTTCTATGGGATAACCTCCCCAAACCCCTGACGTCACTGTCGCTGTACGATAAACAGGTTGAAAGGTATACATACAGTATTTGGCAAACATAAATAAGCATTGACAAAGATAATAGGTTTGATGTTTGTGCACTGCATGGCACAGAGCTCCAGGCAAACATAATTGAAAACACCCATTAAAAAGACCAAAAGAAAACACATGCACTCAGCTTGCAGGCCTAGTGCCCCCATGGACAAGATGTCTTAATAGGAGAGTAGATTATTCTTGTTTTTACAGTCAAGATTTGTGCAGATCACTAGAGCTGATTGGAGTAAGCTGAATTCCTTTTTTAAACTACAATACAAAAGGTAAAGTGAACATGGAGAGAAGCAGAGGGTGGGGTTCCCTTTAAAAGGATGTGTCTTCTCACAGTAATGTTCTGCAGACACAGAGCAATGCTGATACTGGTGCAGACATTGGAAAACTTGAATTGACTTGAAGTTCGAGTGTTGTTGGGGAAGATACATTATTTGAGGATTCCACATTATCTAAAATCTTTGTTTTGTTCTTTCAATTCTTTAAAATACTAATCTGCTGAGTTCGTGATTTCGTTTCAATGGACGGCTTTGCTCACTATAAGTATTGCTATTTCGCATATTTGCCTCTCTTAATGCTTCACTAGACAGTTGTTGTGTACAGGAGATGTCAAGATGTTTAGTTTCTGTCAGCCATTTCCTAAGCTTTCTTCATTGGCTGTTAGTCAGTGTCTTTCTTGATTGATACAATAGATAAAGGAATGAGGTGTTATACTGGGTGTTCAGCTATCATGGACCCTTCCTTCATCATCAGAGTTCTAACATTGACCCTTCCTCATGTGTGGGGACCAAGGAAAGTTGTGCGAGGTCATTATTCTTGAGGAGCGCATTTAGTAAAGAGGCATTAGAGTTTTGATGGTCAACCCAGTGGAGGTTGAACTTTTATAGGGAGGTGATCTTTGAGGATGACCATGCTTTGTCAGCTATCACCCTTGACACATGTTCAGTGAGTGACCTATTGTCACCTGTGGGTGGTAGAAAAGGCATCTTTTCATGGGATTTGTGTTCTTTGTTCTGGGTTCCACTCAAAGATATTGGAATAAAGAGTAGATCTTGACTTAAAGACATCTAAATTAGATAAACTATGTGAATGGTTCTGATCCACCCAACCACCACCACCCCTCTCTCTTCTCTGCCTGGTGTTTCATTGAGTAATCTAGAGAGGCAAGATGATTGTAGTTCATTTAGAGCTTTCATTCATCTGGGTCTCAGACAAATATATAACATTTAGATTAAGGTCTTTGACAGTGTCAGAGATCTCTACGCAGGGTTTGCTGCAGATCTGCAAGCAATTATGCAGAAGAAATTCCTAGAGGACTCTGACATTTTTTTGGTTACAGGCCGGATTGTCTGTGCATTTATTGCAGTTAAGTGCTTATTTTGAGTATTGTTACCATTGGTTCCTGTTACCCACAATAGTTTGGATGTTTACAGGAAGCGTGATCACAAACCCCTGCTTCTAAAACTCACTCTTTCTACAACAATAAGTATCTTTGACATAATACGTAATTGCTATTATCAACGGAATGAGCTCCATATATAAAGAATACAACCATTGCCTAGCTTTTTCAAAGCATCATTTGCTTGTCTATGTTTGTAAGAATTACATCATTTTTGTTGTGGTCCCCTTCCTTTTTTATTTTCTGATTACTTTAGAACTCTGTACACTTTACCACTGGAAAACAGCAGTAGAGTGCTTCAGCCACCTACCTAAACGTGCTGTTAAATTGAAACTCTGTATCTTTCTTCTTTAACTTCCCTATAAGTCTATTGGAGATTTTGTCTCAAATCCACCTATGGAATGGAAGGTTAAATGTCATATGTGGGCTGCAGTGTGTATTTACACTACATCTACATTTTCCAAAAGACAGACAGACATAGGTGTGCTTAAAATACTTAATTCTCCTCATGGGAAATTTATGGCGAAGCCATTCAGTGTTAATTCCACGTAAGTTTCAAAATCTATTTAATGGTGAAATCCGATTTTTGATAACTTGCTTAGGGCCAGTTCTGTCACTCATTACACCTTCAGAGTTGGAATATACATCCTTGGCTGGGAGAGTTAACAACCCTGTCTTAGAAGAGAATGGCCTGTCTATGAGGCCTGGAAGGAAAGGATGCTGTAAACTGCTGTCCTGTTAGCAGGAATTCGTTATCTGGGAGTGAACAGGAACAAATGACAGTATGGAGGACATCCTTAATGCTACCGCTTTTGTTTTGGAGATGCCTTGTCCTATTAATTCTCAGCACCCTCTAAGACTGCTGTCCAGTCACAATTGAGGAGAGATCTAGTTTGGGCCCTATCAGATAGGAGGAGAGCTCATCTAGATACGGTGAGTGGCTAAGGAAATGAAGACAGGGTTACTAGTGGCAACATTGTTCTGACATATTGAACCAGTGGCTTCCAGGTAATTTTACAGTAAAAAAAAGGAAGACCTGCACAAGAATTCCGAGGCCAATCGAAAATAGTTCGGACTGCGTGACAGAATTTTTACGGTTCCTAGCTAGTGTACATGATAAATCCGGCCCCTCTACCACGGCATTCTCAGACCATTTCTGGCCCTGAGAAAACTGCACCTGCGACTGAAGAAAAAGGCCCTGCTGGATGAGGAAGAACTCTGACTCCTGATACTGCTGGAAGAAGAGGACACCATCAAGGCCTCTTGAATGCTGCTGGCACCCAAGGACTGGACAGCTCTCCAAGGGTCCTACGGATAGCCTCTTTCTTGCTTGCTTCATGAATGCAAAAAGCGGAAGGGCTTCAGATGACTTCAGAGCTGGTTCCCGAAGGAACCCTGGCTTTAAAGACACCTGGTGATTAAAAACCTGCCCTGAGGGAGCACCAGAAGGGACTTTCCCAACAGTTGGAGAAAAGTGGGTGATTTTCCACCAGACCATGATAAGTTGCTGAGGCTTTTGCAGGAAAGTCACACACTAGATGGGCAAGAAAGTTGTATTCTATTCTATTCACAGAATTTAGAAACAGGATTTCTAAAAAGCACCAAAAAAGGCGTCCTAGCACTGTAACAACTGGTTATCCTAGATGAATATATAAACTAGAACAGAAACGTTTTTAGCCGTTTCCTAAAAGCTAGTTTAGATGCTGGAAGTCTTAAGTACAGAGGGAGAGCATTCCACTGTTTAGGTAGTAAAAAGGAGAAGGAACTGCCACCACTCCTGGTCCCCGTCATCCTTGGAACTGAAAGAAGATCATAAGTGTTAGACTGAAATAGTCGGGCAGGATTATATGGAGTGAGAAGAATTTGAATAAGTTTTGGACCTCTTTTATATATCGTTCTGTGAGCCGTACATAATCCTTTGAAATGTATCCTCTTAAGTACCGGCGTCCAATGAAGGCTTGCTAGGGCAGTAGTGACAGACTGATGATCGTCAATAGTATCCGCACTGCGGCATTTTGAGCAACTTGAAGTCTTTTTAAAACAGACTTTGGCTGCCTAGATACAAGAAATTCCCATAGTCAAGTCTGGAAATGACTAAGCCTTGTATTATTTGTCTGTGTGATGTCTCTGGTGGCCATCTGAACAATTTTCTAAGGGCTCTTAATAGGCCAAAACAGGTTGATGGCTATTTTTTGGCTTGAGCCACCATTGTCAATTTGTCACCCATTCAAAAGCCGAAGCTTTTGACTTCCGGTTTTGGAGGAGGATGATCACCAAAAGAGGAAGACCAATTCAGTTCCATCCATCTCAAAGGGTTTTTTCCCACCACCAACACCTCAGTTTTTTCTCAATTAAGCTTAAGGCTGCTTGCTGCCATCCACTCCATTCCAAGCAACATTCATCCTGCACCAAGCTTTTAGGTGTCTCAAAAACAGGTTTAGCGGGACCTTGCGGGAGAGGACTTGCCCTGCTACAGGAACCTAAGTTCAAAAAGTAAAATCCTGGTCTAGTGCAAGTCAACAAATCTGTGTCTGGTGAAGCACTCTTGGTGGCCACGAAATCCAGCTTTTTCCCAACTCAGAACTTTTAATGCCAAAACAAAGGCTTCACCGTCAGCACCTCAAAAATGTATTCGACTTCGATGGACCCTCACCAGCCACAGCCTTTAAACTGCACAGCTAAAAACATTGAATTTCCATTTCAGAGACTAAGTCCAAAGGTAAAACTTTGACCAGGATGACCCACTTGGTGTATCCGACCTCTGCTCCATTACGGTCAACCTAAAAAAACACGCCTCGGTCGAGGTGAACTGCAAACTCCTTTTTCAGTGTTGCTTCACTTTTCCCAGGCACTCTTTGTCTTAAAACTTAAAACATTTATATCACAGGTTCCCTTATACTATTTTAATGTGTCTTTTGCAAACTTTTTTTATATTTTTCTAAATTAGTTTGAGGAATTCATCACGTAGTGTTTATTACTTTAAAATTATTGGTATACTTTGAATTTAACACTCTATTCTCTGGGATTACCTGCTGCCTGTGCCACAGCTGCCATGTGTTGGGCTGAGAATTTCGCCGAACCATGATTTGACCCAATCAGATAATGTGTATTAAGCTGGTAGAGGGGTCACCTTCTCGCAAATTAATATTGATAACCCAGTGTTTTCCTGCATAGGGGTAAGAATCAGTGTTTGTAGATAAATGCGTTCTTTCTTAAAATGTAGGTTCCTGCTTTATTTCCTTCACTGCTGTGTGGTGAGAGGTAGACGGACATGAATATGGACCTTAAATATATGAAAACATACATTGTAAACCACACATTTACTCCAATATATAATATGCATTGGAAAGTTGGGTATGATAAGGTTGTGGCATTATACCAGAGATACATTGGGGCCGCTGCATGCTGTCTCTGCGCATTCTCCTTCCACCTATTCTTGAGGCGTTTCCCTTCTGCTCAGGTTGAATATGAAGACAGAGATGCTTGCTCATTGCCAGGGCTGTTCCTTGGGCTATCAGGCACGTTGTGGGATCCCTCGGCCTGCACTTGTCATCTCACTTTGATGAAGCTGCCAGAAAATGATCTTGTCTAGAGTGGGGAGTGGCTGCTCTGAATAAACATGTCTGCCAACCTACGACATGCACAACCATGTTAACATGAAAAGCACGCGAGAACAGAACAAGGGGATATGCTTCATCAGCCAACCATTGTCTGCAAGGGCGAGAACAGTGGTGGAGCTAGAGGGTGGTAAGGGGGGCTTGCCCCACCTCCACCCCGCACTCCCTTCATTGTTCCTGAAGTACCTCCCCCCACCCCCAGGGTACCCGCTGAGCAAGCAGTTCGTTTGCAAAAGCAGTAATCGAATCCCAGATGGTACACTAAGAGGGTGGAATTTTGCAAATGAATGTGTTACATTTTGGATGTTAAACATATACAGTTTGGTTTCCTAGTTTTGCTTGCACAGGCAGGGGTCAAAATCTAGGGCACAGGAAGGGCAGGGAAAGACACGAAGTGATTCATTTTCTCAGGGACACAGCTCTGGCAGTAGGTCAAATAAGGTTACTGTTAGTGTGAACTGAGCCTGTTTCCACATGCCCTGTTGCACATATATCACACAGCCTGTGAAATCTACTGGAGAGCAGGCAAAGGGAAGTGTCTCTTTACCCGGCTGCCAACCAAATCTGTGTTATTTACCCAGCTAATGGAAAATAATACCTAATCTCTGCTGTTTAGCCGACCATAGACTAAATAGTAGACCTGATGTACAATTTGACCAGCGGCCAGATAAATACTGTGAAGGAGGTTTTTATTTAGCCTGTCAGAAAACAAAAAGGGACACTAGGCAATAAGGTAGTATTTGGAACATCATGTACTGGGGATGCAACATGTATGAAGCATTTGAAAGTAAGTAGATATAGAAATGTACAATATTTTTAAAAAGTTAAGTGCATGAATTGAGCTAACCTGTTTACAGGTTTAATAAACGTAAAATCAATTTTGAATGAAAACATTTATGGTATTTTAATATTCAAATAAGACAGGTAGAAATCAAACAGAAGCTTCAGGATAGGCCACTTATACATTTTGCGCTTCAGTCAGGAACATTTGGCTGGTACCAAAGAATACTGGTTATGTTTTTAAAGCATGTTACATAAATGTATTCACTCATGCCAATGCATTCGTTTTTTTAATGTTCATGAAGCTCCATTTGATGGTTTTTGAGGGCTGGACTCTTTTTGGGCTTCTTATGGAAGGCCTTGTGCTAGCGTTGGGCTTCTATTTAAGGGGGGGTTGTGCGGAGGTCAACAAGCAGAGGCAAACAGAGGGAGGGACACATACAGTAGGTCATTAGTGTTTGGGGGCAAATTGAGTGTGACACGGTAATGGGGCAGGAGACAGGTAAGTAATACATCTGGGTACCTCACGGGAGGAGTTCACTCTGTTGTCTGTCAGTAAACACACTTGTTCATACTATTCACACAACTGAGTAGGTTTGGGGCATTGATGCTTATTAGTCCAATGTCGTAAGCAGCATCTTCAGCTACACAGATATTTTAGTCACCTACACAATGCATCTTGGGAATGGTAGTTTTGATTTTCAACAAGCTCAGTAGTGTTTGTAGTGGGTGAGGTACCGTCTCTTCTGGGCTCTCGTTACTGTTCTTGACCGTGCTGTCTCAGAAAAAGAAATCTTTAAGCCAAGAAAAAATAATCTGTGTGACAGGCTTGGAGGATGTACCTGACTAAAGTCATTGTGAAGGGGGTGCTGGGGTAGGAAGCAGTTGGAGGAAGAGCAGCAAAAGTAGGAAAATAAGGGTCAAGAGATGGACCACTAGGAGGGCTGGGATGACCAAAGCCACGAGGACCAGGCCAAGAAGAACCAGGCCCACGGAAACATAATCTATGAGGAGCAGGGTTACCAATGTCAGAGGGGACCAGGAACAAATAGATGATGAGGGACAGGACAATGAAAACAGAACTAAGGTTACTGCGACCAGGAAGAGGAAGGCCAGGAGCATGGTGAACAAGGGTATCTGGGCCCAGTGGACAAGAGTCCGAAGGAACAGAAGGACCAGAAATAGAAAGAACAGTAGGACTTGGACCATGACAACAAAAAGGGCTATGAGGGTCTGTGCGCACCGACCAAGACCAGAGGAATAAGGACAGCCAGGAGCCAGGAGTAGCAGAACCAATTGCACAGGCAAAAGAGGGCCAGTACCATGAGACCAATTGAAAGAAGGTCCAGAGCCAGGAAGGCCAAGACCACAGGCAACAGATCAAGGAGGACCAAGGGGCCACAAGCGAATGGACTAGGACCAGAGAGACCACAGCCAGAAAGGACCAGGGCTAGCAGGGCCTAGAGACTCTAGATTAGAATGACCAGGGACCTGTAAAGGATGAGAAAGTCAAGGCCAAGTGGGACCAGGATCAGAAGGTCCAGGAGTGTCAGAATCAAGGGAATCCTAAACCAGGATGACAATTACTACATGAACCAGGGTGACACACCGCATAGGAACTAGTTTGACCAGTGCCAGAGGGATGAGGAAGACCAGACCCAATACAATCATTACTAGAAGAACCATGATAGACGGGTCCATGGTCATATGGATAAGAACTAGGTAGAATAGGCAAACCAGGAGGACTAGTAGGAGTAGGATGAGGCAGAAGAACTGTGAAATAGGAGGGCTAGGGAAACCAAGGCCAATGGAACTAGCATCAGAAGACCCGATACATGAGGGTCAAACAAAGGAGTACCAGGACTAAGATCAGGACTACCTGGACCAAGAGGACCTGGATCAGAACGATTAGGAACAGGCAAATGAGGGGACTAGATAAACCAGGGGAGCCGGACCAGGAAGACTGATGGACAAGAATTAGGGTGAGGTGGATGAAAAGGTCCAGGACTAGGAGCCTATGACATAAGAGACCCAAAATCCAAATGACTAGGGGCATGAGTTCATGGGAATAACGCCCAATCAAACCAAGACCAGTAAGTACAGTGCCAGGAAGTTATTAGACAAGCACAAACCTGAGGTCAAGGAACATCAGAACTAGGAAAGGCTAGGGTGGTCTGTGACAAGACAATTTATTGCAGAGCCATGAGGGCAAGGAGCATGAGGACAAGGCGAGGAGGATTAGGACCAGATTTAGAAAGTCTGAGAAGATCAGGACCTGTGGAACAATGGCCAGCATGTCCAGGATACTAGGTTAAGCAGGGCAGAGTTTCAAAAGATCAGGGTGGGACAGTACCAAGGGCACACAGAAGACCAGAGCAAGAGGACTAGGTAGATCATGATCAGGAGTACCAGTAACAGGGCTAAGAAAGTCATGAACATCGGGACCTAGGGAACCAAGGCTCGGATTAAAAGTTGGGCAGAGCAATCATTACAAGCAGCAGGACCAGAGTGAGGAGGATCTGAGGTAAGAAGGCCAACCAGAATCTGGGAGATGAAGTGGAATAGACAGTGGTGGGCAGGAGGACCAGGACCAACATGATCAGGCTCAGGAGGATGTGAACAAGAACAACCTGGATGAACAGGGCCTGGATCAGTGACTGCATTACCATTAGGACAAAATGGAGAAGGACTAGACCCAGGCGAACAAGGATAACCCACACCAGGAGAACAAAGGCTAAAAGCACCAGGACACAAGAATCAAGATGGACCTGTACCTGCAATACCAGGGCTAGGAGGTAGACGGTGAGTAGAACCAGGGCTAGAACCAAGAGGAACTAAAAGGAACAAGGGAAGATGAGACAAGACTGGGGAAATCAAGAAGGCCATGATGGCCAAAAGTTAAAGTTTATGATAACAAATACAATAGGACAAGAAGGACCAGGGCAACCAAGACCAAGACTAAGATAGCAGGTGGGTCAGGTCCAGGGGGATGTATGACGTTACAACGGGAACTTTTACAACAATGACCTTTACCACACAATTTTTACAACGCAGGATCCATTACAACGAACTACCTTTACAACGCATTTTTTACAACGCAGATGCTATTACAACGCATGCAATTACAACGTAAGTATATGTAAGTATATCATTTTTTGAAAAATTGTAAATGATAATTATTTAATTAATTTATTTTATTAAAAGTAATTTTTTTTAAAAAGATCCCATAAAATACTCCCTTACCCCTGTACCCCAAACCTATCCCTAATCACTAAAGCTACCCCTGTACCCCAAAACCCAAACCTAGCCCTGAACCCTAAAAATACCCCTGTACCCCAAAACCCAAACCTAGCCCTGAAACCTAAAAATACCCCTGTACACCAAAACCCAAACCTAGCCCTGAACCCTAAAAATACCCCTGTACCCCAAAACCCAAACCTAGTCCTAAAACCTAAAAATACCCCTGTACCCCAAAACTCAAACCTAGCCCTGAAACCTAAAAATACCCCTGTACCCCAAAACCCAAACCTAGCCCTGAAACCTAAAAATACCCCTGTACCCCAAAACTCAAACCTAGCCCTGAAACCTAAAAATACCCCTGTACCCCAAAACCCAAACCTAGCCCTGAAACCTAAAATTACCCCTGTACCCCAAAACCCAAACCTAGCCCTGAACCCTAAAAATACCCATGTACCCCAAAACCCAAACCTAGCCCTGAAACATAAAAATACCCATGTACCCCAAAACCCAATTTAAATAAATGTCTTAAAAAAGATAAACTTACCTATACTTACGTTGTAATGGCATGCGTTGTAATAGCATCTGCGATGTAATGCCATGCGTTGTAAAGGTAGTTCGTTGTAATGGATCCCGCGTTGTAATAGATGCGTGGTAAAGGTATTGCGTGGTAAAAAATGCGTGGTAAAGGTTGTATACCGGTCCAAGGCAGCTAGGTCCATGAGAACCCAAACTATAAGAAAAAGTACCAGAGGACCAGGGACAATGGGCACAGAATCATGAGAAGGACAAGGAACTATGACAAACAAGAATAGCATGATCTTGGCCAGGCATTCCAGATAGCTAAGACCATAGATACAGGCAGTAAGAGTCAGAAGGAATAGTTCTAAAAGGACCAGGAAACAAAGAACTAAGGGGACCAGGAAGGTAAGGGCAAAGAGGATCAGGACCTTGAGTCCTGGGACAAGGGTGAGGAGGATCAGGTAGATAAGTAGCAAGGACATCAGGACCAGGATAATCACAGCCTGGCGGTCCGAATACAGTGCTAGGAATAGGATGGCCAGGAAGATGAGCAGCAGGATGGACAGGCCCAGAAGAACCAGCTAAAGGAGAAGCATGACGAGTTTGTGTAGCAGAACGAGTCAAGCAGCAGGAAAGCCAGGGCCAAGAGGGTTAGGATCAGATCCAGGAAAATAGGATCCAGGCCAATACGACCGGGAACCAGAAAAGCAAGGAAGATGAGGGGTCAGCACCAAGAATACCAAGAGGACCAGATTGAGGAGGACTAGAGCAAGGAGGACTAGAAGGAACAGCACCAATAGGACCCAGAACAGGCCTAGGAGTGCCAGGGAGCCATGATCATAGAACTCAGGCACAGAGTACCAAGTGAAGGAGAAGGACCAGGACCTGGGTATAGCAGGACCAGGGCGAAGAACATCAGGAGGACCAGAACAGCCAGAGGATGATTAAAGGGATTGAATCTGGATGTCCAGGAGGACCAGGTCCACAAAGACAAGGCCCAGAAGGACTCAAACAAAGAGAACCTGGACTAAGAAGGCCCAGACCATTCGGTGCAGTGCCAGAAGGACTATGAGGACACGGCCAGGAGGACAAGAATGATCCAACGCAGAAAGAGAGGAGCTAGGAGGGCAAGGCCTAAAAGGACAAGGATACAAGAGGCCAGGTAGACTGAGGGGACCAGCAGGACCGGGGAACATCCTTTACGATGCAACTTACCACGCAGTGCTTTTACAAAGCAGGCTTTACAACGAAAACCATTACAACGCATTACACTGGGGGGCGCTCTAGGATAGGGAATAGTTTTAATTTACTATCCAACACCTTCCCTAGTGTCCACGGGGACTGGAGTTGGAATAGTAAATTAAACTATTCACTATCCAGCACCCACAAAGCAATGCGTTGTAAAGGTTTGCGTTGTAAAACATGCGTTGTAACAGCATGCGTGGTTAAAGCTTGCGTTGTAACAACGTACATCCAGCAGGACCAGGAACTGATGTACTGAGAATCAGATAAGCAGGGTGAGAAGTATCAGAAGGACTAGTTTAAATGGACGAGGGTTGAGAGGATCAGGAAAGAAAAGTAAGAGCTAGGAGATGGAGGCCTGAAAGGATAGGATGACCAGAAGGACCAGAACCTAGAGGATTAGACATACAAAGACCAAAACAAGGAGTAGCAGAAACAAAGGGATCAAGCCTAGTGGGCACAAAACCGGGAAGAGAACATAGACTGTGAAACCATTAATAGGAGGAGCATTACTAAGTAAACCAGACTGAGAGACAGGAAGACTAGGGGAACAGGATCCAAAGAATAAAGAGGAGATGGCCAGGCAACGGGAGCCAACAGGGCAAGAGCTAAAAGGACCAGTGGCACAAAAATGAAGGGGAAAATGAAGCTCAATTCACAGAGACCCAGAGCACCAGGACCTGGCATACCAGGACAAGCAGGACCAGGATGAGGAGGAAAAGGAGAACCACGACAAGGAAGGCCAGGTGACGGGAGCCATGATTATTAAGCTGAGTGGCTAAGAACAGCTAGGAACAGGATGACCTGAACAAGAGGGAATAGGAAAAAACTAGACAAACAGGGCTAGGAGGACCAAGGGGTCAGGGCTTGAAGTCCCAAGAGGAGCAGGGGAACTAGGAACTGGGGTAAAAAAATATGTAAATCCGTATTTGTAAAGCACGAACAACTCACCCTTACGGGTCTCAAGGTGCTCGGGGGCGTCATGGAAATCAAGTGAGTGATTGCCCAGAGTCACATGGTGCTGAGCTGAGCTGAGCTGCCGCCAGAGCCGGGGGTCGAACCATGAACCTTGGGCTCCAAAGTCAGCTGTCCTGGTCGCTGCACCACACCTCTCCACTATTAGAACTAGGCTGGCGAGGAGCAGCGAAACCAGGAAAACCAGAGCAACAAGTACCAATGGAACAAAAATGACCAGGCCCAGCTCAAGAGTACCTAATAAGGAAGACCAGGACAGAGGTGGTACCAGGTGGACCACAAAGTCGAGGGCAAGGAGAATCAGGATGATGAGACTCAGGAAGACCCAAACCAGAAATAATAGGAATGCCAGTCCTAGGAGAACCAGAACAACAGTTCTAGGTAGATATGGACCCAAGAGACTAGCAGGATCAGGATGAGAATCAGTAGTACCAGTATCTGGAGGCCCAGGAAGGGCTAATTCAAGGATGAGCAAGGAGCAGGACCAGGAAGACCAGGGTCAGGAAGGACTACAACCAGGACCCCTAGATTAAGGAAACCGGTACCAGGGTGACCAGAACGAGTTAGACCAGCACCAGGATGAGGATCAGGAGAACCAAAACAACCCAGGAAAGGAGGACTTGGAACGGGGATAGGAGGAGGACCAATGACTAAAGGCACAGAAGAGCTTTGAAGTGAAGGAAGAAGACCCGAAGCATGAGGACACCTATGTGAGTCTAGGCTACATGAATTAGGATATCCCTTTTGTAAATAGGTCTTAGTCATGCTCCTTGTACTGCCAACCCCTAGAAACCTCTTCAGCCCACGTATAGAACTGGTAAGTATTTCTTGAAAAACCAGAGCATGCAAAATGAACAAAAAGGGGGACTGTTACACTCTAACTCCTGAGTGATAAAAGACACTGTTTTATACTGGCACAGTAGTCTGAGGGTGGATCTGAGGGCATAGGGTGAGATGTGTTTAAAGGTGGATGGGTGAAAAAGAGTGTGATCTGTGAGGGATGGCAGAAATGGTTTGAGAAACTGGTTTCACAAAGTCAGGAAAAATTGTTAATGGCTGACAAAGGTGCAAATGGAATATGGTAATCAGCAACAAGAAACCCAAAATCATAAGAAGGCTCTGATGAGCAGAAGAGGGGGTGATGGAGGCTCCAGACAGATCATCACAGATGGCCCAAAGAGGGATTCTGAGTGACCCCCATTGCTTTGTGCTGACATTCCATGTGTGTGTATGTGAGGTCGGTATGTAGCAAGGGGTAGAGTTACTAAAAAGTCACGCTTGGCAACAAGACAATTTGCTGTGCTGCGTTGCGTGGCGGAGAGAGATCAGAAATGCTCCATATCTATCAAGATAATTCATATTTCTGCTCCATCCCTGCACTGGATACTGTGTGCTGCACTACAGGTAGGAATGCCTTCTCAACACAAGGTAACGCAGGTCAGTGATTTGAGCTGCCTTGTGGTCCTCTGGATTTACGAAGCCACATAGAGCCATGCAAGGTGGCAGTGCATGGCTTAGTAAATCCTGTTTTAAGTACCTGTGTTGCTTTGCATCATCTTGCTTGATGCAAGGAAAATGCTAGCTCTTGGTAAATCTGCCCCTGATGCATAGTAGTAAAACTCCTTGTGTGATGAAAGTCTTAGTGCATGGACCAGTGGGGTTGTTTTTGCATGCTGTGATCGAGAATATAAACAGCTACCCTAAACAGTGGTAGTATATTGATACCATCCCTGTGGATAGAGGGTGGATACCCAGGACTAAAGTGAGGAAGAATGGAGAAAAGTCTATCCAAAAATATTCAGTGAGGTCCTTTTTAGCAATGGGCTACTGATTAGTTCTTCCTGAGAGATGACATATAATAGAAGTAAGGGATAGGTCATAGGTTTCTCTTGTGTCAAAGTTTCTAAGCAGGGCTGCCCTTTTGTCTGTGCCTGACAACTACTCAGGAAGGCTGCTGACAGCCATGTGCTCAGATCTCATGCTTCCTTGTATCCGAGTTTTGGACACTTCTGTTTGGAGCCACCACTATTGCTACTGCAGTGAGAGCCATCAACTAGCACAAAGGCTGTGTCTGAGCGACAGTCAGAAAAAGATATTTTAAAGAGAAACACCCAAAACCAGTTTTGATACCTCAATATTGGATCCACATCCTGTGTTTGGAAAATCAGTATAAACGGGAAACTGTGAAATGATCGATCAGTAGGTCATGAAACTAACAAAATCTCTCTGATTATTCAGTGTCTTATTTCGTACAATATTTGTATTGGGACAATGAATAAAAATCTCTGTTGAGTTTCTTTTCTTCTGAGTCGTTGATGCCTATATATCTTTCTCTGATTTTATGGGGAAATGATTTCATATTCGAATGACATTCTGTTCAACTAATTATAGTCTCATTCCTTTGTTTGTGGTTTCTCAAAAATTTATTTACTGACAAAGGGCCATCGAAGTAAAGGACTTTATACGTACTACCCTATGGAGAGTAAAACCTATCTGTAAGGGACAGGGAAAATAATGACCCTGTAATAATAATAATTCCACATTTGCAAAGCACACCCCTAAGGGCACCCAGGTGCTGGGTGCCATCAGGGAGAATAAGGGAGCTATTGCCCTGAGTCACATGATGCTGAGCTGCTGCTGGTGCAGGTGATCGAACCGTGAACCCTACACTCCTGAGTCAGCCGCACTGGTCGCTGCATACACCTCTCCCATCACCCTCCGTGAAAACTCCCAGAGTGTGGTACCATTAGTTTTTTTGTTTTTCAAAAACCAACTCCAGTTTTTAGAGTTTGCTAGCAGGCCGTCCTGTCTTACTGTACAGCACTTCAAATGTTTCATGCATAGACAGGAACCGCAATGACAGCAGTTCCTGTCAATATCGAGAGTTGTCCACAGGGCCAGTGGATAACTCCAGGGGGTATATTATCAAACCCCTATGGCCACCACAACGTCACAAAAAGTGACGTTGTGGTGGTGATAGGGTCAGCTCCCTATTACCAAGGCAGCGTTAAGCTTAACCTGGCTTAAAGCCTTGTTAAGTGGTTTAATGCTGCCTAGATAATAGTGCCCCTTACACGCTAAACTTAGCGTGAAGGTGGGCGTTCAGTAGGTGTTGCGGTGGGCGTTCCACCGCAACACCCATTGAATTCGACGCTGCCACCTATTATCAAGGGTTGCGGTAATAGGGGGCAGTGCCAATTTTAAGACCAGGAAAATCCTGGACTTAAGATGGTGAAAAGAGGAGAAATGCTTTATTTCGCCTCTTTTTTCCTTTCTCCATGTGTGCTGCCTTGTGCAGCACACATGGAAAAAGCAAAATGCCATGGTTTGTTTATGTTCAGGAAGGTGGCCTTTCCTGTACATACAAATACCTTTTTTTAAATGCCATTTTGTAACTTACATGTGTGCTGCATGGGGCACACATGTAAGGAACACCTTCCTGTTCATAAACAAACCTCCCTGCTCACAGACACCCTTGCACTCTGGTGCAAGGGTGCCTGCGTTGGTGCTAAGTTGTTAAACTTATACAAAGCTACAGGGGCAGTCCAACAACCCTGAACCAGGGACAAACAATCGATATACCCAACAAAAGGTTCAGGTAAAGAAGTCACAGAGGTTTTACAACTTGTTGTGTAAGATTACAAGAATCAAGAAAAGGAAAGGATAGAAGGAGAGAAGAGGAGAAGCCTATACAATCATATATTGAAAATAAGTTTGTACAAATTTCAGAGCAGTATTATAATTTATTACATATTAGAAACATTATTTAAAAGAACCATTACGCTCAAGACAAAAGGTTGGCATATAAAGGACAAACATATCATAGACCAAACCAGTGGCTTAACAGAAAAAACATTACATATAACAGAAACAGCACAAACAAAAAAATAGTGTGCCCTTCAAACAAATTATGGCCACAAAAAGCGTCAACAGCGTTTCGACCGTTGTGTCAATGTACGGTCATCATCAGGACTTGAATTTGCTTGAGCGTGACATAGCTTATAATTAAAATTTGCAGACCAACCAATGGTCAAGGGTTGATAATTTCGTTCGAAATTGGAAACAAATTCCAGATTAGATACTGCACATCCGTGGATGGTGGTCAAATCAGTAATCCATGTCAAGAAACCACTTAATTCTGCGCCCAATAAATCGGCTAAGAGAAGATTTTTAATAACTATCCTGAAGAAGTGGGGCCTTAGGCAATGTAGAACAGCATTCTTGAGGCTTCAAATGCTGGAAAACGAATTGATTATGCTGGCTATGTCGTCTTTCTTAAAAGCTGTTTACAGCATACGTGAAGTATAGATTTGTGTGCTCTTTAGTTCTTTAGTTGTTCACTCTATCTTTTATCAGAATTTCTTCCGTTGTATTCGTGTCCATCCAACCATTAGATATTTGTCTAGGATTATTCGCCCTTATTTCTTTCCCTTTTTCCTTTTGGTTATCAATCCCAAACTTTACCAGGCTGCTCAATAATTCTTCCCGTTCCTATTGTCATCCGAGCACGTGACACAGCATCCGTCCACACCTTCGGTTGTTAAACCTAGCGCCATCGCAGGGGGAAACACGAGGCTACACCATATCCTTGTTAATATGGTGCAGCCTCGCGTTTCCGAAGTGGCAGAGAGAGGCGTTAAGCCAAGAAGGCTAATGCCTCTCTCCGCCACTTCCTTGCTAATGTGCCCCTAAATGTGGCAGTCAAAGGGCCCTAAGGACGTAGGAGGTATTGTCCTCCTTCGTAATTGAAACTCTAAATCAGGCCCAAAGTTTTTCTTACTTAGGTCATAAAAATTGGAATGAAGCCTCTCAATTACACTTTGTTGATCATTTCCTAAAGGGCCCTATGTAATGGGTTCTATTTTGATAACATTACCCTAAATATTAGATGGCTCTATGTTACAGGGATACAACATTTCCATTTCTGGTTTTTGCTTTTAAAAATCAATTTTTCCAGGTGATTTAGACTTATTTGTTTAATTTAACTTGACCAGAATTAATAATTCCAGAATGCACTGATTTGCTGCAGATAAAGAGATGTTCTAATAACAAGAAGCCTTTCGGTAATCCTACATTGGGCCCTTGTTCATTCCTAGTGGCTTTGCGAGTGAGAGCAAGTTTATAGCTTAAGAAGAAAAAACAGCTTTAACTGGTCTTGCAAAGGCTCTAATAATTGTTATTATTAGTAACATCTGTAGATAAATGTAAAGGAGCAGGAGCATTTGTGGAACAGGAGACAGCTCCATAAAGGTCCTCCCAAGTCACTATGTTTTGCCCCATGGTGCAATGGAGTGGCACATGCCACATCTGTCAAAATAACTTGGAAACATTCAAACATGTGTGACCTTTAGACCTCTGAGTTAATGCCTGTATCTAAACCAGTTTTAGCACTAAGCGCCTCATGTCACAAAATCTCAAGATTTGTAAACTCATAAGTACTTATCATTATGTACAAAACCCTTTTTATGAGTTTTACATTTCTTTAGACTAGTAAAAACACTTTTGCAATTGTTTCTGAATTGCACATAGGAGGGTTCACGAAAGGGATTTCCTTCCTCTTTCCATTTTGGAAAGGAATGTATTAATAGTTTGTGGCTGCAGTTTCTGTTGCAAACCATTGATGAGATAATGACCCCAGAGTTGGGTTGGAAACTAATTTGCAAAGGGGAAGGGGTCTCCTTAAGACACGATGTTGGCCGTCTCGGGGGAAGGGGGAGGAGAAGTTTTCTAAAAACTGCCAGCCAAACAGGGCAGAATCTCTATTATTTAGATAGTGACCGGGCACATAGTGAAGTTTTTCTGCTATTTGCACGGCTATATGGTTTAGCCAGCAGCATGGTAAATAATGATGTTTTTCTGCTATTTGCACGGCTGTCAGCCAAACAGTGTAGAATCTCTATTATTTAGTCAGTGGCTCTGTTAATAGTAAAGTTTTCAGCTATTCACAGGGCCGTCAGTCAAATAGTAAATACATTTCCACTATTTAGCCTGCGGCTGAGTAAATTGCAGAAAACATTCACTATTTACCTGTTGGCCGGAAAAGTAGTTGCTACCTTTATAGGCACTGTGACATGCATGCATGAATGTGTGTGTATATGTGCTTGAGTGTGAGTTGATGTGCCGCAGCACTGTGTAGACATGCACGGACGTGGTGCAGCAGAAGTGAAGGAGACCTGAAGCAGTTTGCGCTCCACACCAGGCTAAGCTGCAGAGTTCCTGCCCTCAGAGGACATTTAAATGTCTTTTTCTTAAAGCAGCAACAACATCCATTCGGAGCCTAAATCACTGCATGTATCTTCAGGTGATTCGGGTGTGGGGAGTTGGAGGAGTTGAACAGGGGGGGAGCCGGAGGCAAAAGGACAAAGAAAAGGTAGAGTAGCAAGTAGGGAGAATGGGATACATACAAAGCGAAGCAGGAGTTAGAGAATATATAGAGGGAAGATGTACAGACATGGAAAAAACAGTAGATGGGCATGTTCTAATCTAAGGATGACAGAAGATGGTGAAATAGAGAGACAGGAGAAAATGTACAGCAATGCGTAAGCAGGGTGATGCAGACACACAAAAGGAGGAGTCAGGGAGTGCTAACATGAACAATTGAGTAACCGAGAGAAAGTGGGAAGAGTGATAGGGTGACAGAGCAAAAGAAACAAGCAATTGCAATGTAATCGGTCTTGCAGTTGGGAAAATTAGAGCTTTTGGTGTTGTAAATGACAATGTTTTGTACTTTTTTTTTGTTTACAGATGAGTGATCATATTTGCATAGTGCTCTTGCCATTCGTATGACTTTGCGGCGCTGGAGTACCAGAAAATAGGAAATAGGTTACGAATGAGGGGAGGTGAAAAATAAATGACACGAATGGGAAAAGGAATTAAAAGAAAGGTGCTTATGGCACACAGGAAGCCTGGGCCTCTCTGGGGGGTGATGCTAAACGGACACTGGGTGCTGAGGCCACGGTTTGGGGCTGGCATGTTGAAGGTACCTGTGCGTTTCACGATGTAAGAAGCCTGACAAAATATATATGAATCTACACAATAAAGAAGTATGTTATTAAGCTACACTGGATAGCTATAGAAGCCTGGCAGTCATCGCTACATCAAAGTATAGGAAACAAGATATTCAGCAGCCACAATAAGAAAGTCCTGAAACAACTCTCTGTAATCGAGACCATAAACAGAACAGTCAAGCAGCTTTAAAGGAGCATGTGCTGGCAGTGAGGGCATTGACCCGCCTTAATAAGTATGTGTGCATATTATCTACACACAATGTTACAGGAAGTGCAACGTCTGTGTTGTGTCACATCAAAAATAAAACAAGCAGTGTGTAGGACGGTGGCTCTCTTTATTGTGTACTAAAAAGAACTACACAGTGCAGAAAGGCCAGAGATTACCCAAGTGGTACACAAAGGTGAAAGGAGATAATTCTAATGCGGTAGTGTGGGCGAGTACTTAGGCTTATTACAGGGTAGTGCTAAGCATTGTTGCACTCACTGAGGCAATAAATGAGACACACACTCAAGAATTAATTTCCAAAAAATAAAGTCTTTTTGGAGAGCAAGAGAGACCACAGTTCGAAGGTAAGTACTTTTCGAGTTAAAAATGTTTAGAGTGAGAAAATATATCACATTTGCGTGAAATTCAGCACCATAGGAATCAATGAGAAGAAATAGAAAATTACATAGAAAATCAGGCAGTGCTTTCATGGAGTTCCCCTTCTTGTTTTAAGTCGATGTCGGGACCAGGTCAAAAGTTAAAGCTGGAGATGCTCAGGAGCGGATCGGGTTGGAGCAGAGTGCTGTGGGTCTTGAAAACTGGGGTGCAAAGACGAACGGGGCCACTTGAAAATACACTGTACATGTCGACTTACAGGTGAGTCCGGTAGGTCTCCTTAGATGGAGATAGTCACAACTGCCCACACCAACCACTAATGCAAAGCTCCGGCGAACCTGACTCTTTGCGTTAAAGCGATTGTAAGCTCAGACCAGCAGATGTGAAATCTGCAGTTCACACCACAGCATCGACAGCTTGCGGTGACTGCTAACGCAAATTTCCAACAACTACCGTCCGTGTCACCCGACAGGGAATTCGTGCTACAGTGACTACCATCTGTAACGCCTGGCCTGCCCTTCACTCTACAGCGATGACCATACACAGTGCTCTCCCTGCTCTCTGTGCCCTCTCCACCTTGAACGGAACTTTTCGAGTTACACTCGAGAAGGTAACTTTTTCAGCTGGAGTTACCTAGTCCCTGCATCTGGCCATGCTCTATCACGGTCGGTCTGAACTTGGGACTTGCACCTTGTCCCACACAACTAGATAACCACAAGTGGCGGTTTAACTGTTTTGAATTCTAAAATCCTAAATGCATAAGCATATTCTGTAGGTTTTTGCTTGGACATATTTTCTTTTGGGCAACTGTCCTACTCATCATCAGGCTCAAATCTTTGTCTTTTTCTCTGGGGTTCATTCATTGTAACATCCACTTCTTGTTTTTAGCAACTGCTGGAGGTCAGTTCTGGAAATCTGGAGGACTTCATCCTCCTTTTCCTGTTCCTCCATGTTGCATTGCTTCTGAAACCTCTTTCTCCCTTCCATCTCAGACAGTCAGAGTTGTGCTATAGCAGTAACTCCCAGTTTTTATTAGGGTGCTTGGGTGGAAAATCACGCTAAATACAAGATCTGGCTTGCAGAACACTAAGGGGCTCAAGAGGATTGCGGAAGGACCGCCACCGCCAGCCCTGCAGTGGCAGTCGGTCTGTCCTAAAGTAGGATGGCGGGGAAATCTCATTGCAACTGTGGCGGTCAAAATGACCGTCCGCCACAAGACCACAACAGGCAATCCTTAGGATTGCCTGGCAGAGCGGTCTTCATCAGTAATATGGCGGCGGTGCCTAGCAGGCACCATCCACCAAATTACGATGTTGGCTATACACAGCCTTTCCATGGCGGTGGAACCGCCATGGTAAGGCTAGTGGGGATTGGGTTTGGGGGCCCGTTGCGGGCCTCCCTTTTGTTGGGGGAGGCGAGGCTGCACTTGGGGGGTACCCATGGTACCCCACCAACATTTAACAGCACAACGTGGCAGTCACGGCATGGTGCTGTGAAATTCAGGACATGCTGTCAGCAGCACCCGCCGCAATGTTAAAATGCAGGATGCGTCCGCCATGGTGGCCGTCACATCCTGATTTGGTGCGCGGGACCGCAGTTTGCATGGCGGACGGTCCCAGTTCACACCAGGATGGTGGACGGACTCCAGTCTGTCCGTCATCCTAATTAGCCCCTAAGTGTAGTCTTCCTGACAGGACACAGGTGGCGAGTGCACTCCATCAGACTTAGGAAACCAAACAACGGCTACTAAACGGCCAACCTGCACCACATAGACTGCTCCTTGCCCCATCCCAGCACATGAGCAGGGAGCGTGCCGGACTGATGAGCATAAGAATACCATCTGCTCAGAGACCCGGTGTGAGAAATTGGGTTACTAGTTAAAGAGGTGAAACTGTACTCAAACAGCAACCCCAATCCACGTCAGGATGAGGCACACGCTTACCTGTGTCAAACCTCCGATAACTTGGCACAGAGCAGTCAGGCATAACTCAGAGGCAATATGAAAAGTATTTATGCAACACTTCAAACAGTAATAAAGGGGCAACAAAACACAAGAAAAACCCACTCATCAATTAAGGAATATAAAGAAGCTTTAATAAATAATTTGACACCAAAGCAACAAACATCCAATCAGTAGATTTGGAGTTATGAATCTTTAAAAATGTAAGTGAAAATGGAGCCAAAAAGCCAAGAGTGCCACTCGTGGCTATCTGGCCGTGCATGACCGGAATAAAGTCACAAGTTCAGGTCGACCGAGATGGAGCGCCGGTCAGATACAGGGACTAGGTATGCCCCGCTGAAAAATTACCTTCTCAGTCCAGTGAATAGAGACCTGTTGGTGGAGGGGGCCACGAGGAGCAGGGAAGGGTCACAGATAGTCGTTGTTTTAGCTTAAAGTGCAGGACTGTCATCACGGATGGGTGTCGCTGTAGTACAAAGATCCTGTTGGCATTGGGGACGGTCCGGCCGGAGCTCCACATGAGCAGTCAATTCTGTAGTGTGAAAGGTCCTGAGATGGAACTTTGCATTGGGGGGCAGTTCGAGCTATGCCAATGGGCCTATTTGCGGTTGTGAAGAGCCCAAAAACTTCAAATCAGCTTCACTGAGGCCACACCAAGGGCCCAGGACCTAAGGGGCTCCACTTGGGTGGTGAGGGGCTTGCTCCAGCTGGATCTGGGTGCTGGTTCAGGTCTTTCGGAGCCTATTATGTCCCAGTAGAGAACTGGAGCACTTTAACACTGATTAGTTGTGGTATAGTGCACAAAGTCCCAATGCCCAAAAAAAAACCAGATTGGCTAAAAAAACGAAAAGGAAAGGGAAAAAGTCTGCTGATGACCCTGCAGAAAGAACAAAGTCCAACAACCGGTAAACATGTCATTTGTTATGTTATGTTATGCTGATATTATTTGGTATAGCGCAGCGAATCATCCCCAAAGGAATATCTCAGCGCTTTGCTGAAGTACAGTTTCAGAGGAGCTAACTAAAACAGCCAAGTTTTTAGGAGTTTTTTTTTAACTTTGCCAGTTCAGTACACAAACAAATTTGTAGTGAAAGTTTATTCCAGTAGAGGGGGGCAGATAGGAGAATGACCTCCCGCCAAATCTGTAGGTGTGAATCAGTGGGATTTGAAGTAAGACTTTGCTAGTGGTTTGCAGTAGTCTGGTGGGGAGATAGTATGAAACCTCTGATGTAAGTACATCGGGGCATTACCATTCAAGGACTTAAGAGTAAGGCAACATATCTCAAAAATGTGCCTTTTCCTAATAGGAAGCCAAGGCAGAGAGTAATATAAAAGCAGAAGGAGAGCCATACGGAAGGTTGCACAAAAGTCTGCCTGCTTTATATTGCACTACCTGCAATTTGGACAGTAATGTTTCATTTGCACCTGGGAGTAAAGCATTACCATAGTCAAGACGACTTGTGACTAATGCTTGAACTAGGCTTTTCCTAGAGGCAGGGGGGATCCAAGGGAATACTTTTTTCAATAACCGCATGGAGGCTAAACAAGTTCAACATAGGATTGAGTAGTGTTTTTTCATACAGAAGTGTTTAACTTAACACCAATATTTTAACTACTTGTTTTGAGTAAGGGGCAAGTCCCAGCTCTGGTGGCCACCAGCCGGACTTCTACAGGAGTTGAGTTTTCTTTACCAAATAGAAGTAGTTCATTTTTTTCTCCATTTAGTTGCAGGGCATCCAAGAGACATTCTTCCTCCTGTGGTCAGAAAAACGTGTTATCACGCCATTCAGATCAGGACCAAAGGAGATGACCAACTGCGTGTCATCAGCATAAGATATAGTGTAAATATCTAAACGATTTGTGTCAGAGGGGCAACATAGATGTTAAATAAAGTGGGCTCAGCATGGACCCCTCCCCTTTCCCGACCGGCATGGTTGGAGGTCTAGAGGGGTTCAGACAGGTAGTCTGAATACAGTCTTTTAAAAAATCAACAAACCATCTGAGCGCTTTGCCAAAGACTCCAGTGTCATGCAGCCTATGATTTAGGATATAATGGGAGACCCATCCAAGGCTGCTAAAAAACAGGACTAAGGGGAATATGTAGGTAATTTACATTTTGCGATTCTCAAATAGTGATTTTTAAGGAATCGCTATTTGAGAATTGCAAAATGGAATGTAGGTAATAATTCACAATTTTTTTGCGAATCCCTAAAATGCCTTAATTGCGATTAGCAAATTGCGAATCACAATTGAGGAATGAGTGTCCCATTCATTCCTATGGGCCAAGAGGCCCATAGGAATGAATGGGGATACATTCTCAAATTGCGATTTTCTGTGAGAAAATCGCAATTTGAGAATCGCAATTCCAAGGGTGCCAGGGTATCCAAAGGACACCTGTTGCACCCCTTGAATGTGCCTGTAAGTACATGTGACGTACATACATGCCCTATAGGCATGTCTGTGCGCCACATGGCACTTTGAATTTTTAAAAAATATGCATTTTGACAGGAAATCGCAAAATACCATCTACAAGGAGTAGGTGGTGTTTTGCGATTCCTTAAGCCAAAATCGCAATTTAAAAGGCACCCCTACATAGCAAAATTGCAATTCCTTAAATGCTTGAGCAAAATAGGGAATCGCAATTTTTGCGATTCCTTATTTTGCTATGTGGCACCTACATACCAAAACGCCGTTTGCGAAATGCCGTAATTCGCAAAGGCCCTACATATGCCCCTTAGAAATGCATGGATCTTACCTGAATAGGTCAGACAGGAAACTAAACAGGAGGTCTGCAGGAGCGAAGGGACCTTTTGTGTTAAGTTGGTGACAAAGGGCATGAGCATAAAAGAAAGACTATGGGACTTATGCGGTGAAAAGCATGTGGGCCCTGCTCACAGAGTATTGATTGGGACCAGGAGGACGTAGGAGGGGGTAATATTTATTTCCCTGAAAGTTCTTTGAATCAATTTTCCTTGAGTTCTAAATACCCCCACATAGTGGTTCTGTAACCTCTGCAGACTTCACGCAGAAATGATGTCCCTGCCCCCCCCTTCCTCAGCAGAGTTTTCTCTTAAGCGTCCATTGACTCTTCCCACCCACGTATCTAGCGCATATCAGATACCTCGACAGCTTTCACACTGTGACCCCTGGCCTTCACTCCATGGCATGGCCACCCCTCCCCAAGCTTCCCTCTGGAGGCGCCGCCATCAAGGATTTTGCACTTTGATCCCCCCACTTGGTTCTTTCTGAGGCGTCTACATAATCTACATTTTTTAACCCCACCCACCACGCCCACCCCACCCAACATGCCCACCCCACCCAACATGGTTGCTTTTTCTCTCGTCCCCAAATAACAGTTTCGAGGCGCTTCCAAGTGAAACATTTAAGAGGAATAAAAGCAAGCAGCAGTATTGTAAATTAATTGACGTCTGAACAAACTAAAACAAGACCCAATCACCCGCTCTAATAGTTTATCACCGAATACCAATTATTATCAAGTGTCTGTAAATGTTTAACTCTAATCGGAGCCTGTAATCTGGTCCTCTCCGGCGCAGAAATTCCTCCCACGGGGCTTTGAGGTGTTACATCTCGCGAGACTTAAGGTCGATTTCCTATTTGGCACCACTGAGGGGTTTGGCGGGAGTTGGGGGCGTTACAAGGGGGTGGGGGGGGGGGAGCTTTAGACTACTTCTACGCGCTATATATGTACCCAATCACTGGTGGCCCTCACGATCATGACGTTCTGTACAACATCTTTTTATCCCCCACTGTGTCCATCTCAGGAGTATTGATTTCAGCCCATACAAGTGGCATCTGCAATTGAAAGGCTCTCTGAGCCTCTCTCAGCCATTTAACCCTTGATTGCCCACAATAAAAAAGGTAAAAAAGTCAAAAACATAAGTTTTATTTTTCATCCCAGAAGTTTGGTAATTGGCCCCGTGCATGTAATCAAAGCCACTGGGATTATGATTTGTCTTACTTGCCACACAATGCTCCATCTACTGCATAACTTGAAGAGTTCACCCAAAAGAGATTTTGTTTCCTGCTCAAACGAATCAAAAGGTATTAAACAACGAGTGCTGCCTGTAAAACTCAGCAGTGGCAACTCTTTTGTAAAGTTTAACCCATCACGTTTTAATTAGAGATTGCTATATTCAGGTGCTCAGATGGTACTAATGTGGCACAGCTTTGCCTGGACACTTTTAACAGTTACTGAAATGTCAATAAAAGACTGCTACATCATACGCTTAATTTGCTGTGCTTAGCCTCATAATTTATCTTATAAATCCGTGCTCTGTTGCTGCATAATTTCGGTGGCCCTGCATATAAAATTATCCACCATTCCATCCTTTGTCAGATGGGTTTTATATTTTGACAAAGGTATTGAGTCCATTTGAAAGATATGCTAGCTTCCCTTGTTAAAACTAGGCCTGGGCGGAGTTCGCAGAGTGCAGCACTCCGGGAACTCCGCGAAGTGACCCAAAAACTCTGCCGTGCTACGCAGAGTTCTGCAAGCGATGGAGTGCATACGGTTGGGCTGTTCACGCTGATTTTTCGCACCTGGTGTTTGTCCCACGCTGGCTGGAAAATCAGCGTGAACTGCAACACATGCAGCGCAAGAGGGTGCTGCTATTTGCGCCACTCAAATAGATGCCCTACTCGAGGGGCACCTTACTCAACGCAAACGGAAGGTTTCTCAACGCGAGTGGTAGCGACCGTCTGTCCGCGACCGCCTGCATTGAGAAATCTCGCCGGGAGGTGGTCTGGAGTGAGATTTTCCTCACTCGCGCTCACCAACGTAACTTTACACGCGGAAGCTATGAATACACTGCTGTGTTTTTCGGAACTCCACGTGATAGGCAGAGCGTGCATTGGTGAAAACTCTGCAAACTCTGCAAGCGGAGTAGAATTTCAAACCCAGGCCTACTTAAAATCAAAAGCACACACAGCCCACATATATTGTGAGTGTTCAGTGAACACTCACAATATATGTGGGCTGTGTGTGCTTTTGCCCCAATATATGTGGGCTGTGTGTGCTTTTGCCCCAATATATGTGGGCTGTGTGTGCTTTTGCCCCAATATATGTGGGCTGTGTGTGCTTTTGCCCCAGAATTGAGAGTTTCCCCGAGACAAATTAAACGTGCATTTTAGTGGATGACAATCAGCACAGACATTGGACAGAGCCTGCTGAGAACAGAAGACTGCACTCCTGGGGATCCGGTGTAGCTATCTTGTCTGGTCTTGTTTTGCTATATGCTAGCGCCTGCACACCACCACCACCACATTTGAAATGGAGAAATGGCAGCAGGCAGGGGGGACGGCGTCCACCTGGTAAAACCTGGTAAAATAAGTGGGGGGACGCCGTCCACCCGCGTGGTACCCCGACTCGAGCCCTGGTGTTCACTCTTTCATTGACATTGTGCATTAAAAAATGCATAAGCAATGCAAATCGTTTTGTCTTTTGTATAGTGGATGGTAAATTTAATACAGAGCTTCACATCACAACTAAGGTACAACATGGGCAGCAGCGGCGCTATGATGAGGTCTCCCCTCACCCACAGCCCATGTAACTGGGGTCTACAGGCACCCACACCTGCACTACTTTGAAAAGGCTTTGAAGCGCGCGCGCGCACGGTGCTGTGCAGTCCCAAACTCGGCGCTGCACACGTTCAACAGGTTGAGGACCGACCGCCAGAGACCTCAACAAAGCAAACTACAAGCTTCTCTCTGACCCGGACCTTGAGTAGCGCAGGTCAGAATCTGAGCAATCATGGGGTATCACCTACCTTGTCTTGGGGACCCCCATCCTGCAGGGCCACGCGGGTTCCTAGATTCGGGGGTTTCTCGGATGATGAAAGAGCGCTGCTGACGCTGCAGTCTCTCTCTTCCTCGTGTCACACATGCTGCTTGCTCTCCAGAGGCAGCCTGTCTGCTGATGTCTCTTCTATGGCGCCGGCCTCTTTGGCCGTTTCTCCTCGCGGTGTCTTCTGCCAGTGGTTCTTCTCGCGGTGAACTCTCTGTCACGCTTTATGTCTCTCTCCACGGTGGTGCCTCTCTGTGCTTGTCTCTCGTCTGTCTCTCTCCTCCCCCTGTGTGACAGCGAGCCTTCATGCCCTCCGTCTTTTCTTTTATTTGTCTCTACTCCCAGACTGTCATCTTCTCTATTCCTTTTCTTTGTCGTCTCTTCTCTGTTACTCTCGGCGTCGGCTGCCTCTCTACTACTCTCTTCTGCGGCTCTCCCCTCTCTCTTTTCTCCTCTGTGCCTCTTTTTCACGTGTGATTCTCGCACTGCCCCGCCTCTCCCGCACTGTGTATGTCACTTTCTATTGTCTGTCCTCCCTGCTGTCTCTCCTGTCTGTCCCTTCTATGTCTCCTCTCTCAGTGCAGCCGCTCTTCTGTGCCTGTCTCTCCTCAGTTCTGCTGCTCACACAGTCGCCTCCTGTTACCCTGCATGCTTCGAGTGCAGCAGCCGCCGCATTCTTCCTCATTCCGCTGCCAGGCCTTTCAGAAAGGGGCGGGAGAGGGTGTCTCAGGAACTTGTACTACTCCCAGAGTTCTCTCTATTTATCACACTTTAATCTTTCGGCCTTTTCCCTATCGCTTTCTCCCTCCCTCTTCACCTCTCCTTTCTTGTTCCCTTTTCCCCTCTTTCTGTTTATTTTTCTGTTTATTTCATTCTTTTTTGTTGTTTCCTACTCCTATTTCTTTTGCTTGTATTGTTTTCTCTTCATCCCCTTCTATTTCTTTCTTCGTTCTTCTCTATTTCTTTCTATCACTTATTTTTTCTTTCCTTCTTTCCTTCCTTCCCTCCTTCTTCCTCGCCTTCATTCTCTTCTTTTGTGTAGCATCCTTTTGCAATTTCTTTCTTTTTTCCTTGTTCTGTCGCCTGATTATAGAGCTCACCTACCACACAGCACAGGCTGCATGGCTGCAAAAGGCATTGTGATCTTACAGTGGGTTTACAGCCCGGCCATTGCTTGCTATTGGTTGGCCTTGTTGTCACTCTTTTTTGCTTGCTTCTTATTCGATGGCTTACCTTCTTTGTGTTTGACCCTTCACTGGAGCGTAGCTTCTTTAGTATCCTTTGATTGGCTGGTTGTATACTTCCACTGCTCACATTCAGATTTTTTTTTCATTACTAACTTTGCACAGTTAGTATAGATTCTCACCTGCCACTCGCTCTGGTCCACCGCAGCAGGCTGCCGATTGTGTGGAGGGCGGGGTTGGCAGCAACATTCAGCTCAGCTGCACCCTGACGCCAGAGTGGGCGGAGCTTCTTTAACGCGCGCTTCCCATTGAAAGCGGATGGGACAGCGGAAGCACGCCGCGGGCGCTCCGCTGGCATGCCTAAGACGCACCAAAGGCAACCCCGTCTGCGCCCGTCCGCGCCTGGCCCACGTCCAGCGCCAGCCATGCTGCCCGTCCTGATCTTACAACAAGACCTGTCTGGTACAGGTACAACTGCTTGAGCTGTCCTCGGGAGGTTGCACCCTGCCAGCAAGTCTTGATCCATGTACTCTGGAATTAGAGGGAGATGGACAGGAGCCATGTTGTAAGGCATGCACTTAGTAAAGGACAGACCCAGGAAAGCGGCCGTAAGGGCAATAGTACGGCAACGTCGTTCAAAGCACACACACCAGCCGCTGGGCCCAATATCAATGCACATTTAATCAATTGTAGATCACTCCCCAAACACAGAGATGACATCTGACTTACACTTGAATCAAAAACTTTGGACCTCATGTTTCTTACTGAAACATGGCTGAGAGAAAGCTCCTACCCTGATATACTATTGGCCATTCCAGAAGGTTATAGAATAATTACAGTTAACCGGATAAGGTAGCAGCATAGGGGGCGGGCTTGCCGTGATCCTAAGAGACCACTGGGAGATCTCATATAAAAGAATTGATCAGACTGGACTAATTGAAGCAATGTCCTTCAGTATTAAATTCTCCCCCACCAGTAGTCCTGTGGCAGAACTACTGGTCTACAGGCCCTTGGACACTGACCCCTCTGATCTGCTGGAGATTTGCGATCTGATCGCGGATCTTTCACTGAGACACGCAAAGCTTATTGTCCTGGGTGACTTCAATGTCCACATGGACAATGATAGCTGCCTCCTGGCTTCTCGGTTGTCCGACTCCTTAAAGGGATTAAGCCTTCCCCAAAAGGTTGTTCCTCCCACTCATAAAGCTGGCCATCTGCTTGACCTGATCTTCACTAATGTCTCGACTTTCAAAGTGGAAGACCTTATCCCTCTTACATGGTCAGATCACCATTTAATCTCGCCGGTCCCTGCCACAAGGATCCAGCGAGAGCCAAATATGAAGATGGAAAGAATTGGAGGAAAGTTTCACTGGAATCTATGGAACCAGCACTATCTAATACCTCTCTGTTGCGATGTTGTGTATACCTTTCCTGGCGCCAGGACGCCCCTTTGCTGGGGCAGCTGTGCGCGGTACAAAAACAGCTAACATAACATAACATAACATAACATAACATAACATAACAGGGGAACCGAGCTGTGATGCCTTCTCTTTCAACTGTTGGGTTACTGCAGCCCTTGACAAAATAGCCCCGATTAAAAATATGAAAATAACCAGAAACAAACCCTCCGCCCCTGGGTTTCAGCTGAACTCCATATGGAGAAAACTCTCTGTAAGAAGCTGGAGCGGACATGGCGAAAAACATATGACATTGAGACTAAGAGCGCTTACAGAGCAGCACTAAAAAAATCAATAAAGTCAAACGCCACACTATTAAGGGCTTCTTGGCTGATCAAATTATAACCTCTGGCAATTCTGCCAAAGAAGTTTTTAGGATTGTCCAGGGTTTCATCGCCCGCTTCAAAAAAGCCAGATTGGGTGGTCGATCGTTTGCTCTTAAAACCGCCTCTCTCTAGAACTCCATGCCTGAGCACCTTCGAAAGGCCAACTCAGAACTTTTATTTAGGAAGACTCTTAAGACCTGGCTTTTTGGCCTACCTTAGAGACACCCCCACCAGGCGCTACCACTCTGCACCCGCTGTTAGCGCCGGGACACCTCTGTCCGAGATAGCAGTGGGCTCTTCAAGTTGCAATAATATTAATAATAACTCCATTAGTCCACTAGAGTGCATGTGTTTTCTAGCTCTATCCCTTGTGTGCACATAACCCCCTCCAATGCCAGGACGCCTCCCCCATATTGTGTTACTCCCTATTCCTTCCAGCTTGTCTTTAAAAGCGCAGCAGCAACAGGGATATTTTTGCTATTTTTGGGTGCATGGCCGAAGAGCAGACATTATGAGCTGTTTTTGTTTCTCTTCAGCATTCCTCATCAGAAGCGTCGGGAGCCCCCCATTTTGGCAGCATAAGTGGGGGTGGATGCCATTCGGAACTCAGTTTAGCTTAAAGCATCATTTGTTGTTAAATTGTTGTTTATTTTTCCTTTGCCTTTAACCGCATCCGTGCGGCGCGAATTCCCCGCCCATGCTGACTCCGCCTTGCGCGGGTGGAGTCATGACGTAACGGTTCCGTCATCAGCACAGCTCAGCCGATGCTGATGACGGAACCGTTCTGTCATCAGCATTGAAGGGGATAACTCAAGACCACCGGTTTCCAAAACACTCCTAAATATCAACAATGGAAATATGATGTGTAATGGGAAGAAAAATAACAAACAAATCACAAGAATAGAAACAGAGACAGGGGGGGCTGGAGTGAAAGATGGACAGAAGGATAGATGAAAAGAAGGATGGGCAGATTCGGAGAAGAGTGGATGGATGGATGGGGAGTAGTATGGATGCATTGATGGAGGGAAGTATAGATGGATGAATGAAGAGAAGGCCAGAGTAGGAAGTGTGAGGAGAAAGGTAGGTGAATGGAGAGGAAGACGTATGGTGACCCGGATGAATTAAGGGAAGGATGGATGGACGAAGGAAGGAAACATGGCTACATAGATGGATGCATTTGTGGGTAAAAAAAAAAGAATAGCTTTTCTTGTGTATCATTGCATAATTGCCCACCTAACCTTTAGCTTTTCTACCCAATGAGTTTGAAACATTTTCTGTGAAATTAATAATCTGCCCGATTTGTTTTCATTTTCTTTAGAAGTAGTGACCCCTTTCAATACCCTTGTGATTGGCAGCCACATCAGGAAGCCCTTGATGAATGTTATTTTTTCATGACTGCCCATACTGATTTATCTGGGAGGTGTCTACATTTTAGGCACATTTTTTAAAATATTAAGGTGTAAAATGTACTATTTGATCGCATTGTTTCTGAATTCACTAGAGGGATCAACTTTCCTGAATGAGTGCCAACCTCACTCGCTCACTCAGTTCCATTTGGGTATGGAACAAAGCAAGGTGTATTGCTGGAAACTCTCCTGTACCACATATTGCATGAAAGCACATGGATTGGCACACAACAGCTCTTACGGTGCTGGGTGGAGGGCCATCTACTGCACTCAAGTTCAAGAAGTCTTTATTCGATTAATTCATCATAAAAGACATAAATACAAATACACAATAACATATAAAACCAGTATTAAATCATCGACATCGAATTGACTTCATGCAGAACTATACAAAAATTTAAAAAGGTGTCGAGCATGACCATACTACCGCAGTATATACAAAAGTTTAGACAATCTCCGCTAAGTTGTGTTTAATAAACCTACATCTACTGCACTCACTAAGCTGGAGTCTGAGGCTGAAGGTGTACTTAGCATGGTACTTCTCCTGCAGATCCATACATCGTCTACCTTACTAAAGCAGAGGAATAAATAGCTGAATCCTGTGGAAAGTAAATAAGGCCTTGGCAAATGATTCCCTTTACATTATGACACTTCTTATTCTTTTTAAATTCTGTTTATAGTTTATGAGTATTTGAAACAAAGCATGCCATTTATGAAGACTGAAAACACTGAATTCGAAGTTGTTTTGAGATATTACGAAATATTTGTTTGCTTTTTCTTCAACATTTGTATTTTTTTATTTGACTTTTTAAAAACAATATTTTACAGACAAACATTGGCAAAGTCAGAAGCTCAGAACTCGCATAATTGACTTTGCCATTGCTTGTTGTCGGGAATTGAGGGGTGAGAACACAATCCTTGATATTGGAGTTCTGGACTTTTTGGTTCCGTCCAGAGGTGTCAGGGATAACACCCGAAGACCCCGGAGTTCTACCTGTCTCGGTGCACAAATAAACAGAAACACGGGCTTCTCGATGGTGGCGTCAAAGACCAAAGGTTTATTACTGCAGGGACACAGAAGTCACAGAAACTACACACGGGCAGAATCTAGGAGCCTGTTCGATTTGTACAAAGTGGGTTGCTCCTTAAATACTATTTTTTCAGCTTGGGGCAAATTCTTCACATGCTAGTACATTTCTAAACCTTCATGTCCTAAACAATAAATATTTGGCGTTACACAGGAATCGTCAACAATATCTGATGTCAAAACATTACGAACGAGGGGTTCCCACTGTTCCATCATAATCCCATGTCAACTTTTCATTCAAGAGCCGGACTGCCTCATCGTAAATTTCGTTACCTCCCCCTAATAAAGGCCCAGAAGGAAAGGAGCAGAGCCAGGTGCAGAAGATAGAAAAGCAGGATAAGAGATGTTTGTGGGTCGTAAATGGGCAAGGCTACCAGCTTCGGCCGCCTAATCATGATCAGGCCAACGAACACGAGAACCAGTATAGCAGGACTGGCCTTAGGCAGAGGAGGCAGCTTCTGCCGAGTCATGCAGCCATGGCGTTTTCTGTCCTAAGGTGCACGTGTCACTAGCAAGGTGAATCGCCGGCTAAAGCTTACGTGTCCTTAAGTGAAAGAGGTCACTGCGTGTCCATTGACTATGTGAGGGCAAGAATACAAAATGGCTGCCGTAATCTAAGATGGATGCCATGGGTAAACCAGAAATGTGTTCATAACAGGAGTGCTCTTGCTCGTAGCATAGCGAAAACACCAGGATATGCTAAATGGATCATTTGCGGTTCACTGATACCAAAATTATGAATTTACGACAATGTTGAAAACACGGGTTCAAATCGGCACGGAACCTCAGACCCTCCTTTTGCCCTTACATAGGCAATTACTCAGTCTATATCAGAGTCTATCTCGATGCTCATCAGGTAGGTATGGGCGGAAAATCCGTTCCGCTCGCGGATTTTGCGGATTTTCGGGAAATCCGCAATCCGCGAGATTCGCGAATCTCCCGCAAAATCCGCAAATCCGCGAGCAGCGGATTTTGCTCGCACTGCTCGCACTGTTCGCGTGAGTTCGCGGCTTCCCAGTACAACTTCGCGCCCCGCGAATAAGTGCTAAATTGCAGAAATACGATCTTAGCAAAACTGAAACTACTTGCCAGGTTCAAAAGTTCAGGCTCATCATTAGTAGCCATTTCCTGTAGTGCTTCCTGAGGGGCCCCTCCAGAGTTCAGTTGCCAGTTGCAACTATTATGTGACCCTGCTCTGAACCTCAGAATAGTTACACATATGCCACAAAGGTCCTGAATTACAGCTAAGGGAGACAAGCAGGAGCCAGGCTGGAAGTTAAAATCCATTAATCAGCCCCTAATTCATTATTGTCAGTTGGGGCAGGGCAGGTGTTGTAACTAATTTTGCAACAATGAAAGCACTTAGCAAGTGCAAAAGATCACTAATCAGGGCGCACTAAGGAAGCAGGTGCCAGCTAAAAAAATATTCTGTGACACATTAATCAGCCCCAAATTAATTCAGGTCACTTGAGGCAGGGAAGGTGTGCTTTGCTTTGCCGAAAATAATGTACACTGGACAACCAGAGGGTGTGGTGATGAAACAGAGGGTGGCATGGGTGGGCTAGAGGGTGGCATGAGTAGTCAGAGAGTGGCAGTGGTGACAGAGAGTGGCAGTGATGAAGAAGAGTGTCCCAAATAGGCTGGACACGTAGAAACAACAAGTTCGCAAAACTTGCGACCCGACAGGTAAGTTCGCAAATTGCGAAACTGGAAAACCATCGCGAACTGGCAGAAACACGGGCGAACACAAAAAAAAAAAATTCGCAAATTCGCGGGAATACGCGGATTTTGCGGATTGCGAGTTCGCAAATCCGCAAAATTCGCGAACGCGAGATCCGCAAAATTCGCCCATGCTTATCATCAGGTCAGTGACATGTTGTTGCATCATTATCCTTTCTCGTACCTTGTCTCCAAACGCAGGTGGTTTTCTAAGACAGGTTGCAGCACAGAGACTACACAAAGCGGGACCACATTAGATGATAAGGCAGCACGAGAACAGGAATACTAGGATGATACCAACGACCATCAGAACCTTCCATCCCCACGCTGATAGTAGAGTCCAAAGCCACTCCATTAAGGACCAGTTTCCCTTGTCTACGTGAATAGAGTCGCAAATCTTGTGTAGCTTAGAGATCGCTTCATATACGGTCGGAGCATTATTGGGAATAAAAACACAGCAGCTCGATTGGATCATTCTGCATACCCCACCTCGATCTGCAAGTATTACATCTAGAACCATACGGTTCTGCAACGTCATGAGACGATCCGCCTGGAGCTCAGCTGTTAAATTACTAAGGGCACCAGCAGTTTCTGTAATAGTAGATTCAACTACCCGTGTTAGCTGACGTAGATTTCTACTATTGGCCATAGGCCCCCAGAATGGAAGGAAACCTTTGAAGAAGTCTCCAGCTTCCTGACCAGCGGTATCTTCCTTGCTGAAAACACCTCTTACTACTCTGGTCTTGTGATAATCTGGGGAAGCAGTGCATGTTGGAGGTAACAGTCGAGCAATATAACATGAACCTGAAAAGTCAGCAGGCAGCCATGTATATGCTCTATCCTGACAAATGAAGT
This sequence comes from Lissotriton vulgaris, assembly GCF_964263255.1. Taxonomy (NCBI): domain Eukaryota; kingdom Metazoa; phylum Chordata; class Amphibia; order Caudata; family Salamandridae; genus Lissotriton; species Lissotriton vulgaris. The sequence goes on along the minus strand of NC_141687.1, from coordinate 86,821,824 downwards.
AGGTACCCCTAGCAGTAAGAAAGGCAGGGGAAGAGTTAGACGGATACACGTAAGTCTCAACGCACTCACTCTTCCCTAGCTGAGCTCTTGGATTTCTCCCATTACCTTGCAAACAGACTTGACATCGGTGAGGTACGACCCAAATTGGAGTGGAGCTCTTACGCTTGCTTTCACCCAAACTAATGCGATACTCTGTAGAATTCCAACTCAGATATACCCGTAATTCATCTCTAGGGTAAGATGGGTTGTTATTGACGTCTTTAATCATGTCAATGATTCCCTTGACTAAAGCTTTATTGGCAGAGTTATATTTGGTGGAACGTGGTGGACGCGGGGGATAGGTCTCAAGGGCATAGACAAAAATAGTCTGAAAGGCCTGAAATGATCCATTATAGCTAAAAGGCAAGACTAGATAGGGAATGCCTTTATCCATAGTGTGGGGTATCAAACCACACACCCAGCAGTCTGTTGTGTTAACTACCAGTTGGTGTTGATGCAAGAGCTGCACAAAAGTGTTATTAATGAATTCTGAGCGTCGAGCTTGTTCGTGTTCAGGAAAAGAGTGAAAAGAATGATAAGAAGCAACAGTAGAAGAAACGGGATCATGGGGAGGTACTGTAGTTGTTATTGGTGTAAAGATTAAATGAACACCAAATACGATTCCACCCACCAACGTTATTAAAACAATCAAAAACGTAATTGCACATTGCATTAGAAAACATTTGTTATGAAGAATCTTGTAAAGTCTATTTCTGCGAACATAAATTACATTCTCTCGGTACAGCTCAGGAAGCTCCATCTTCTACAACCGCTCGCGACCACTGATGATGTGTACGTAGTTGAAAATGCCTCTATCAGCCCTGGGAGTTCCCAGAACTAACAGAAAGATCGACCTTGTGTCTGACCCCCGCAGATTCAATTAGGCACACAGCCACGACCCTACGGCTACCCAGACGGCAAGGCAATTTAAAACAACATAAAAATACAAAATATTAGCAAACTTCCTGGCTGGAGGCAATGTATCAAAATTCAAATATGTAAAATAGGCAGTTTCCTGCTTTATTTGTCCTTTGTGTGAGAACATAAGTTGTATCTCAATTTTCCTGGAGCTGTTTGATCCGGAAACAGTCTATTTTCAGCAGAGGTTGCAATGTTCAGGTTCGCAGATGGCAAATGTTCTTTTGATGCAGAGGACAAATGTTCAGAGTTCAAAGGTGCAGTTTCAGAAGGGGAGTCAGAGTTCGGTGAATCAGTGATCAGTTCTGCATCGCTGAAAGGAATGTATTTGGGGACTGGTTCAGTTTCAGAAGCACCAATTTCTCTTTTTACCCAGTTGTCATAAGGAAGTGGAAGGGGTACACGTTTTGCTTGCGTCGCATGGATCCAGTTCTTTCTGCCAGCCACACGTATAGCAGTCCTCGTTGCCAACAGGACCTGGAATGGTCCGACGAATTTGGGTTGGAGGTTTCTCGTCCGTCCAAAGTTTCTTATGACCACCTGGTCACCGGGTTTCAACTGATGACCTGGACTCTCCGGTGGCTTTGGCAATGCATCGAAAACCTGTTGGTGAATAAGACTCAATTTAGCAGTCAAGTCGAAAAGGTAATCAATTAACATTGGATATTCCAGCTGCTTAAACTCCTTCGGTCTAGGTACCCCCCAAATATTCGCAGGTCGACCGAATACAATCTCATAAGGGCTAAGCCCTACTCTAGAATGTACAGTCGCTCTTGTGGATAACAGAGCCAAAGTTAGTGCATCTGGCCAGGACAAACCCGTGGAGGCCTGTATCTTAGCAAGTTTCAGCTTGAGGGTGCCATTGTAACCCTCAACTAAACCAGCAGACTGGGGGTGATTCGCACTGTGGAACTTTTGTTTTATCCCTAAACCGGCACACACACTCTGCATAACTTTCCCTACGAATTCACTTCCGTTATCTGACCATACAATCCGTGGCATGCCGAACCTGGGGAAGTATTCTTTGAGAAGGATTTTGGCAGTGGACAAGGCAGTATTGTCCTTTAGTGGATATGCTTCGATCCATCTGGAAAAAGCACAGACTACCACTAGCACGTACTTTAGATTATTGCAACGATCCATGTGAATGAAATCTAACTGGATCACTTCGAAGGGGCAAGAAGGAGGAGCGAAGTGACCAGCGGGTGTGGGGATTCCCTTGCCAGGATTATGCATCAGGCATATCATGCAATTTCTCACCACTCTCTCTGCACACTTACTAATCTCATCATTCTTCCAGACTGGAGCCAACATCTTACAAATCCCTTTAGAACTGATGTGCGCTGCTCCATGCGCCATCGTTACTACTGCAAGCACATACGCATCAGGCAACATCCAACGCTGCTGTTCTGACAAATCAATCCAACATCCATTCGAGTCTAATTTACCCGTAGTCTCTTTCCATGAAAGCTTTTCCTCCTCAGTCGCCTCTTTCTGAATTTCTTTCACACTTTCCACTGTATCCTCACACATTCCAGACTCAGTAATCCATCTTGCAGTTGTTGCAACATACATTCTACTCATCGTATTTCTAGCTGTCTGCTTAGCGGTCTCATCAGCAAAAGCATTTCCACGACCAACATCATCCGTGATTGCTCGATGAGCACTGCACTTCACAATCGCAACTTCAGTCGGCAAGGTTAGAGATTCCAACAAGTCATTAACTAGCTGACCATGTTGAATCTTAGTCCCATGGGACGTAATGAAACCTCTCTCTTTCCACAAACGGCCAAAACTATGGGCCACGACGAATGCGTACTGACTATCTGTGAACACATTCACTCTCTTTCCCTTAGCTAAAACACACGCTCTCGTTAATGCGATCAATTCTGCAGCTTGGGCAGAATTCTGACTCACTCTTGCAGTCTCCACAATCGTACTCAAAGTCGTTACTGCGTAAGCAGCTGTCACATCACCATTCTCCAGTTTAAAACAAGACCCATCAACATACAACGTGCCATCTGGATCTGGTAACGGAGTGTCTTTAAGATCAATTCGTCCTTTTGTCTCTTCCTCGGTTCTGAAACAACAGTCATGTGGTTCCGAATCACTCGACTCCTGACTAGTCGGCAACAATGTTGCTGGATTCAATACATTGCATCTTTTGATCTGAATATGACTCGCTAGCAGTGTCAGCTCGTAGCCTGATAATCTAGCACTGGTAAGGTGCTGTGTCTTGGTTCGGTTCATGAGTGTGTCCACAGCATGAGGAACCATAACCACTAGCATGTTGTTCATCACCAAACCAGCAGATTGTCGAATGGACGCTGCAGCTGCTGCTGTAGCTCTCAAACAACTAGGCAATGCTCTGGCTACTGGATCTAATGTTGATGAAAAATACGCACAAGGGCGTTGTTTATCACCAAATCTTTGCGTCAGAACACTCAACGCGCAACCTTCTCTCTCGTGAACATAGAGTGTAAATGGTTTACTGTAGTCGGGTGTACCCAACACAGGAGCTGAACACAGTGCATTTCGTAACTCAGAAAAACTCTGCTGACATTCGGCAGACCATGGCACCGGACTCGGAACACCTTTCCCAGTCAAGGCCACCAATGGTTTTGCCAAAAGAGAAAAATTTGGGATCCATTGCCTACAGTATGAGGTAATACCTAAAAAGGCACGCACTTCTCTCTGTGTGCTAGGAACATTCATCTGCGTAATTGCTTTTATTCTCTCTGGGGTCAACTTTCTTCCCTCCTTTGACAAGAGATGACCTAGGTAGGTCACTTCTTGACAACAGTATTGCATTTTCGTAGGTGACACCTTGTGATTCAAACTAGACAAATGATGCAATAATGAAATTGTAGCTGCTTTGCAAGTTTCCTTGTCATCGGCAGCTACTAGAAGATCATCGACATATTGCACTAAAGCAGAACCAGGAGGAAGTACAAAGGAATCTAACTGACTTTTTAATGCCTGACTGTAAATGGACGGGCTCTCACAATAGCCTTGTGGAGCACGTTTAAACCTGAAGCTTCGACCTCCTAGAGAGAAGCCGAAAATATCTCTGCTTTTTTCGGCTACCGGAATGCTGAAAAAGGCATTCTTCAAGTCGATAACTGAAAACCATGTGGCTGTAGCAGGAATCAACGTTAACAATGCAGTAATGTCTGGAACCACAGGAAACTGTGGAATCACAATTTTGTTAACCTCTCTAAGATCGATTACAAATCTATAGACTGGAGGCTTTGAAGGATCAGTGCGTTTCAGAATTGGCAATACAGGACTGTTACAGGCATTTCCTCTAGTTTCTTCTACTACGTCTTTTTTGATCAAATCTTGCACAATCAATAAAAGCGCACGTTCACCTTCACTAGAGATCTTGTATTGTGGGATTCGTGGAAATTTGACATTCGCTTTCAAAGTGACTACATACGGTGGAATTTCCAAAAGACCTACATCGTTAGGACCAGTCGCCCAAAGAGTATCAGGGAGAGAACGCAGCTCTGGTGGGAGCGCATCCATCGACAAGTACATCGGAGAGATGATTCTCTTACCCAATGTAAGCTGTACTCCTGCCGGAGAACAGTACAGAGTCGCGTACAGGCGTTTTAACAAGTCTAAACCAAGCAGATTTTCATTACAACCGGTCGTCAAGATCAAGGGTGCTTTCAATTGACGGGGTCCAACAGAAATAGACAGAGGACCAGATACGGGGTTGTAAACAGGGGCGCCTGAAAAACCTACAGAAACATTTGTTAAGCCAGACAAAGGTGCGCCAGGGAGTTTCGCATGTATGATAGAACTTTTTGCTGCACCAGTATCCAACAGAAACGGTTCGACTACACCTGATGTTGCTACTGCGACATAAGGCCCACTCTGATCTACTGGAACTGATACTACTCCCTCTCTTTGTCCATGGCTGTCCTAGTACTCATTTTGCTGAAATTCCTCACTAACTTCACAGTAGTCTTCAACGTGATACTGTTGAGATCTATTTTGTTGGGCAGACTGTCCATTTCGCTGATCAAAATAATTAGAAGGGCGATCATTTGTTTGTGGAGGCATAGCACCTCGTCCTCGACCTCTAGAATTTTGCATAGAACCACCACGACCTCTCTGAGCTGCTGCAGCATTATTTTGTGCTAATACTGGACACTCATTTTTATAATGACCTTCCTTCTTGCAGTAAGCACACTGATTCCATTGGTATTGCGGTCTCTGAGAACCATAATCTGTTCTCTGATATGGCCCTTGCTGTGTGTTAGTCTGATTCGTGCGAGGCGGATATGCTTGTTGTAAAAGAACTTTTGTTTTTAAATCTTTCGTTTTCTTATCTGACTTTTCCTTCTCTTCTTTATCCCTATTTTCATAATACTGGGCAGTTGCAAGTATTTGCGCAGTCGTAGAGACAGCCCACGCACTTTCAGAATCTTTCAATTTATTACTGAGCTCTGGTAACAGATTGTGCACAAATTTATCAACAAATAGTCTCTGACCTCCTTCCGTGCTTATATCCTGACCACTGTGATCTACGAAAGTTTCTTCAAACCTTGTGAAAAAGTCGGAGACACTTTCGTCCTTTTTCTGCCTGCATGCGGACAACTTGTCCCAGTTAACGCGCAATGCTGGCATCAGAGTCTTCATTAATTCGATTATCCTTCCGGGCAAATCAGCAATTAGAGGTTCGGGTTTAGAACCACCTATTTGTTGACCATCTGCCGCTATTATAGCTGCCCAATCACCACCTAAGGCAACTGGATGATTTTCTTTACGAATTTTAGCCCAAATTGGTTGTGGAACTACATTGCCAAATAACATGTCAATGTCCGCTAAATTCATTACGCAAGCTTCGACTGTCTGCGCTAACTCTTTGTAGTATCCGGCTGGATTCTTTCGCGGATCTGGCAAGGCCTCTTTTACTGCTAACACTTCGGCTCGTTTCCACGGAATGTGTATCCACACTCTCTGGAATTGGGCCGGAGCGGCTGCAATACCATTCACTGCGTCAGCTTGAACAGCTTCGCGCCATATTGGAGGAACCTCCCTCATAGGATATTGTCGATTCTGCTTCGTACTGCGTTTCTCTAACTCTCTTGGTGAACGAAGGGAAGGATCGAATCTAAAATCTAAAATTAATTCCATAGCTTCTTTTATCTCCTGACCAACTATCATACCTGCAGCAAATTTTTGTTGAACTTGGATTAATTCATCTGGTACCTGTTCAGATTCGCTCTCTTCCCATTCTTCACGTAAAAGGGAACACATGACATCACACACATAACGTTGTGTCGGTTCCTTCCACTGCATAAATGTATCTAATACATCTCTCACAACTATACCTGCCAACTTTCTAAATCCACCTAAGGGCAGTGGAGTCTAATATTCCACGTTCTTCACTACTAGGAAGCTGACTACGTCTCTGAACGGAGTCAGAGGCAGGACTCCTAATCAAGGTTTTGTAAAAGGGAGATAGAATATTAGTGACAGAATCAGTGATTCTCCGACGAACAGAAAGCGGAGTCATATAGCTTGCAGAAGTTTGAAGGAGAGTAGTAGTCGGAACAGAAGAGACAGCGACAGTAGGGGTAGCAGGCAAAGTAGCTTGTGAAACAACAGGTATGAGCGGTACAGGCATAGGAAAAGGAGCCGGCAACCCTGGAAGAGGGGGTGCCGGAGGAACATAAATATTGACCACAGGAAGTACAGGAGCTTGATTCAGAGGAGCAGGAGCAGGAATACCAGGCTGTCCAGCAACCGGTAATTGAACATTCGGTAAAGGTGGAGCTGTAGCACCCTGTGCATACGGTGGGGGTGACCTCAACAAGTAAGACAACAGGGGATCCTTTTCGGGGTCCTCTACTATCTTAGCTGTACTCGATGGCAAGGCAGGATAGCACTTGTCTATCGCTAGATTACGCTCTCTATTGGCCACCTCCATCGCTTTCTCAGATTCGTTGAGTTGCAGCTGCTTGGCAGACTGTTCTAAAGTCAACTCTTGCTCTTTCTGTTCTTTCTTTAACTTTTTAGTTTCTCTCTGTTTAGATTCTTTTCGCCAATAACGGAAAGAATCAAACATTGCCGGCCGGGCTTTCTTCTTAAATAATTTCACTTCTAAATTATCAAGAATTTCGGGCTCAAAACTACCATGTAGTGGCCAACTAAGGACACCGTCTTTCTCTGTATATCGGATCCATACCTCATTATAAGATATAGGACCCACACCATGCTTACAGTACAGATCATAAAGAGGAGTTCCAATCGGAGGAACCAGACATGAGTCCTCCAACCGGGAATCGCTGTTGCAACCAAAACACGACAACATACAATTTTTCCGACTTACCATTTTATAATCCGGAACACAGAACAAACACAAACAAAGGCGCGCACTCGAACTGAGAACTTAGGCCTACCAAAGCGAACAAATGTATCGATACCCAAACTAAACCAAATGATTATCGTAACTAGAACAACCAATGATAATCTTACGAAACCAAACCAAACCAAGAACTAAAAGGATTATCCAAACAGGAGCAACCCTTACGAAGTAACCAACTAGCAACCACGTAATACTTAACTGAGGCACTGAAGACGTCACCAAGGAGAAACCCGTCACGTCTCGCCGTACTAAGGTCTGCACCTCGGGTCCAAGACAGGGCGACAGTCAAGGCAGCGGACCAGTGCAGCCGTCCGAACGGGAACCCTCGTGGAAGAGAACGTCGGGCCACTTTTGCGATATGCCAGGATCGATGAAGTGGGGCGCCTCCCTCTGGAATCTTCACACGAAGCTTCTTGAACTCTTCAGGCTTTTGGACCGGTACCGAATGACGTCGCCCCATGTTGGGCGCCAATTGGAGTTCTGGACTTTTTGGTTCCGTCCAGAGGTGTCAGGGATAACACCCGAAGACCCCGGAGTTCTACCTGTCTCGGTGCACAAATAAACAGAAACACGGGCTTCTCGATGGTGGCGTCAAAGACCAAATTTTTATTATTGCAGGGACACAGAAGTCACAGAAACTACACACGGGCAGAATCTAGGAGCCTGTTCGATTTGTACAAAGTGGGTTGCTCCTTAAATACTAATTTTTCAGCTTGGGGCAAATTCTTCACATGCTAGTACATTTCTAAACCTTCATGTCCTAAACAATAAATATTTGGCGTTACACAGGAATCGTCAACAATATCTGATGTCAAAACATTACGAACGAGGGGTTCCCACTGTTCCATCATAATCCCATGTCAACTTTTCATTCAAGAGCCGGACCGCCTCATCGTAAATTTCGTTACCTCCCCCTAATAAAGGCCCAGAAGGAACGGAGCAGAGCCAGGTGCAGAAGATAGAAAAGCAGGATAAGAGATGTTTGTGGGTCGTAAATGGGCAAGGCTACCAGCTTCGGCCGCCTAATCATGATTGGGCCAACGAACACGAGAACCAGTATAGCAGGACTGGCCTTAGGCAGAGGAGGCAGATTCTGCCGAGTCATGCAGCCATGGCGTTTTCTGTCCTAAGGTGCACGTGTCACTAGCAAGGTGAATCGCCGGCTAAAGCTTACGTGTCCTTAAGTGAAAGAGGTCACTGCGTGTCCATTGACTATGTGAGGGCAAGAATACAAAATGGCTGCCGTAATCTAAGATGGATGCCATGGGTAAACCAGAAATGTGTTCATAACAGGAGTGCTCTTGCTCGTAGCATAGCGAAAACACCAGGATATGCTAAATGGATCATTTGCGGTTCACTGATACCAAAATTATGAATTTACGACAATGTTGAAAACACGGGTTCAAATCGTCACGGAACCTCAATATGGTGAACCACAAAAGTCACTAAATAAACCTGTGCTTAACCCTCTGGTGCCTTGGCACAAAAGCAGTTAGGCTTATCTTAAAGGCAATGGGAAAATTATGGTGCAGCACGCAAACAGTAATAAAGGGAAAACACGACACAAGTCAAATTGCAAATCAAGTTAGAAAAATGAAAAATTTTCATAAATACAATGAAACCAAAATGACAAAAATCCAATCAGTAGAACCACATTAATTAATTAATGAATGAATAAATTAATTAATTAAAAAAGTTAGTTTAAACGTTTCCAGTGACAATAGTACCAAATCGTACCAAAAAGCACAAAGCAGAGTTTTGCACCAGCGGTCAGTTTAAGTAGAACATTGTCGGTGTGAGGAGCAGGTTGGTGTCGTGGACAATTACTGTTCAGAGCGAAAAGTCAATTTCTGGAGGTTTGTGTTGGAGATCGATGCTGACACTCACTGTTGGTGCTCGGTCTCGGAGCTGAAGCAAAGAGTTGCTTGTCCCAGGAGATTTGCACCATGTTTTACAGGGCTACTTTGTGGGTGTCATAGCTAGTAGCATTTATTTTACAGTCCCTGGGTACTTATAGTACCATATACTAGGATCTTGTCAGTAAATTAAATGTACCAATCGGGTGTAGGCCAATTTGACCATGTTCAAGGGGGAGAGACCAAATACATTACCACTGGTTAGCAGGGAAAAAGTTCACAGAATCCTAAAAGCCAACACAAATGGGTTCAGCAAATGAAGGCAACAATCTTTTGTGACCCTGCAGACAGGGCCAGGTCCAACACTTGTTTTTGCCTTAGGGCTTGGCACTAACTAGACAAGCTCTCCCAATGCCCCGCCAGGGATAAGGTGCCAACACAGGTAAGGTGACCTAAGTAGTTAGGGATGTATAGGAAAACCTTTATAAAAGGACGTACACAAATACCTGTGAGAAAGAACTGCACAGTTTTGCACCGGCGAAACAGTCAGCTCCTGCGGCCATGGGGTCTCAGAAAGAACTCTATTCTGAAAGCTACAGACCTGAGTGAGGACTTTTTGCAGGATTCAGCTTTTCTCTGCTTTTCTCTGCAAGTAACTAAATAACATTGAAGGTTTATTTTTGTTCTTGGGCGAGACAGCTGGGGCACTTGCCGCATTTTTTTTCCGCTGTATTATGATTCAAGAAGAAAGTTTCTGCCAGAAACCACAGCATTGCTGAGTGGCTACTGTCGGATAGGAGGAGCTTGTGGTACTGGGGTAGCAGCACCAGCAGGGATAGCAAACCCTCGTCTTACGCCCTGCTATGTTTGTGATGTGTAGAATGGAGCTGGCAACACCCAAAACTAAATACTTCACCCCTAAAACAGGCCTTGAATGAATCCCATACAATGTCAATTCTAGCCGAATTCCTGTTGTTGTCAAAAAATTCAATCAGCCACCTGGAGATATGTTCTCAATAGTCAAATATTAATTTAATATACATTAAAAATGACTATTACCTGCCGCCCAAACCATTGTCACAGCTTTGGGGGCCTAGAATAGTCCGAATTGTCACACTTGTAGGAGTGTAACAGTTAGTAGTTGTTTTGTTACTATATTTGGCTGCATGGCAGAGGCATTGTGTGGTGCAATCTGCAGTGGCCTCCTGCTGGGAGCCCTGGCACTTATTTATTTTACAAATGAAGCACTAAAAAGATATCTGCTGGCTTCTGAACATGACGAATAAGTTACTAACCTTCGTTAATGCCTTATCTGGGAGAGTCAAGATCTAGCTGCAGATTCCTTACCTACGAATTGTCCCCTAACGGACAGACTGGACCCAGAAACGTCTCTACAGCAATAACTCTGCATGTTGGTAGAGGGTGTCGAGCGACTCCAAGACGACGTCAAAACATGGAGTCATGTACAGAAACTGTTATGGAATCAGTGTGCCCTAAAAGAATCTTCTTTTTGAAAAGCGTATATATATTTCTAGTTACCAATGAAAGGTACAAGAGTGTATAGAAAGGATCTGGAAAGAAAAGAAAAAAAATTAGTTTGCAGAGTGGGGATCTGCAGTTAGATCTTTTCTACCAGATAAGGCGTTACCGAAGGTAAGTAACTTATTCATCTGATAGAGATGTCTAGCTACAGATTCCTTACCTTTGAATTAGATACCCAAGCAATACCAGCCCAAGAGGAGGGTCTGTAAACCGATCCCATAAAGATTCCTGACTAGGCTATCCAGTCAGAAGAAGAGAAAGGGACCGACAGCCAGGAAAGGAGGTGAGGAAGAAGACAGCCCACCAGAAACATGTGTAGAACCCTGTACGGAATAGGAATCCACAACTGTGAAATAAACAAGGGAAAATGATACCACAGCAGAAGAATAAAACAAGCTGGAAAGAACACTCCATATAACATAATACAACATCACTACCCTAATGTCAACTGGGCCAACAGAACGGGGCGGAGGGCCTAGGACAATACCTAAACTACTGAGCTAAAGCCCCTAGAAGCAAGCAATGCGGAGAGCACCAACGAATAATTTAAGAAAGCATTGAAAGCAATTACAGCAATTAAGGCCACAGACTTTGTCTGGTCATAGGATACACTTTGAGAGAGAGAGACAAGCTCTCTGGGACTATTCAACGTAGAATCTTCAGGGGTGGGGACATAGCAAGTGCAAAGCAACAAACATGCTGAAGTCTCTCCAGGACACGAGGAAGAGCGCAACAACATGAGCAAAAATACACTAATCCATAAGAGTCAGGAGAACAGTACTTAATATAGAAATACCTATTAAAGGGAGGTATAATATAATTTCTGGAAAAATACATATATATGTATACCTAGAAACGGGAGACAGCCATGAAAACGCGGGCTTTACACCCCGCTGCCATTACAACGCAAGTCGTTACAACGACTTGCGCTGGATGGCGCTAGAGACTAAGGAATAGTAGATTTACTATTCCAACACCTTCCCTTCTGTTGCGTAGGCTGGAGTTTGAATAGTAAATCATACTATTCCAAAATCCAGCGCCTACAGCTTATTTGCGTCGTAATAGCAGCGCGGTGTAAAAGCCCGCGTTGTCATGATGTACATCCCCTAGAAACATATACATATACAAAATTAAAATTGTAAAATAAAATGTGCCTAAGAGGGGCACGTATATATGCCCACACCATTGGTAATGGGCTAATGATGGGACTCAGGTGAACTGGCAACCAGCCACATGGTCCCGTATAAAAGAAACCGAGGGGGTGGAAATCACACAATCCAGAAAACAAAAGGAACAGACCGAAAACCACACTACAGACTGAACGGCTATGATCAGGTGGGCGAGAGACTGTTGAAGAGAGGGGGGAGAAACAACCCCGCTAGAATAGAGAAGCAAAGACTACTACAGAGGACTGTAAAAAGGGCAATTTGAACAAGGCCAGCACAGGGGAGGCCTATTCAGATGACTAGTCCCCTTCTTAAAAGAAAGTATAACAGGAGAAGGGGCCTGGCTGAAGCAGCGGACTAGATGGAGGAAATAGTATGGAAAGACCATTCCCATAAGTGAAGGTCCAAACCAAGAAATCAGTGTGAAGAACTGAAGTAACAGATGGAGAGGAAGTGTCTACAGTTGGTTGTATGACGTCACAACGCATACTTTTACAACGCATACCTTTATAACGCATTTTTCACAATGCAACATCCATTACAACGCATGCCGTTACAACGCATACTACCTTTACAACGCATACCATTACAACGCATACCATTAAATTGCATGTATGGTAGGTATTGTATAGTGTATGGGTAAAAATTACTATTCTAACTCCAGGGGGTGCAACAGTAGGGTAAGTGTTGGATAGTGCAGGGGTAAAATTTACTATTCTAACTCCAGGGGGAGCAACAGTAGGGTAAGTGTTGGATAGTGTAGGGGTAAAATTTACTATTCTAACTCCAGGGGGTGAAACATTAGGGTAAGTGTTGAATAGTGTAAGGGTACTATGCGTTGTAATGGTATGCGTTGTAATGGTATGCGTTGTAATGATTGTGTTGTAATGACATGACCATGGGGGAAGCTAAAACTCTTGGGGGCATACCTTGTTGGACCAGAATCCAGGGACCAGCGCAGCCCCATCGCTCCCGTCCACCGCCGCAATCCGTGACCAGCGGCCGCAGTGCGAGGGGAGCGGTCAGCCCAAAAACTACATTACCCAGACGCCCTAGCGGCAGAGCACGCCGCCAAACGCAATTCCCGCACCAGGAGGCACTACAAAAGGACTCTAGCACCGGTGGAGCGGGGGAAGCTAAAGCTCTTGGGGGCATACCTTGACGGACCAGAATCCAGGGACCAGCGCAGCCCCATCGCTCCCTTCCGCCGCCGCGATCCGTGACCAGGGGCTGCAGTGCGAGGGGGACGGTCGGCCCAAAAACTACATTGCCCAGACGCCCTAGCGGCGGAGCACGCCGCCACACGCAATTCCCGCGCCAGGAGGCGCTACAAAAGGACTCTAGCACCGGTGGAGCCGGGGAAGCTAAAACTCTTGGGGGCATACCTTGACGGACCAGAATCCAGGGACCAGAGCAGCCCCATCGCTCCCTTCCGCCGCCGCAATTTGTGACCAGCGGCCGCAGTGCAAGGGGGGCGGTCGGCCCAACAACTACATTGCCCAGACGCCCTAGTGGCGGAGCACGCCGCCACACGCAATTCCCGCATCAGGAGGCGCTACAAAAGGACTCTAGCACCCGCGTCCCAGGATCGCACGCGGGTCGGCGCCGGGAGAAGCCTGGGACAAGGGCGGGGCCACCTGTGGCCGTCCGGGGCCGGCAGAGGCCGGGCTGGACCATACCATTTTCGCCTCGGTTAGTAGTTCATGGACAGTATAGGAACCTATAGCTGGTGATACCAATATACTGCCCTGACTTTGTTATTGTTCTGGCTCATTTTATTCTCTCGTGAGTGTATAGTGTTATCCATCTTAATTAGCTACCTGTGGTCAATTGAGATCTATATATGGCTAAGTTGAATCTTAAAGTTTGCTCAGGGGTTGGGGGCTGAGCATGAGGTGGCCAAAGAGATAGCAAATGTTTAAAGGAGACTATCATTGGATGCTCTAGCCCACCCACCTCCCGAATCGGCTAACACAGAGCTGTTAAGCCCCACTACTACCCCACTTAATTCGACCAATGACTGTGCTACTTCCATCATATCCACTGATCCCACTCAGGGGGGTATTTTGCCTCCTAACCTACTACCTACTACCTGGTGTTACATGTGCTGGTTCTAGTTCATCCCCCTCTCCCTTAGCAGCCCGTACTAGGCACCCGCGGGCATTAGTGACTGCCAATAATTACGTCCTAGGGGGCAAAAGAAAAGCTACTGGTATATCCAAGGGTAGTAGACATCAAGCTAAACAGCCTAGGAGCAAAAAATCAGCACCTGGGCTGGAGCACCATCTGGGTAATCCGGGCAATGTTGTAAACCCTGATCCTGAGGCTAGTATAACTTCAAGCAATGCAAGAGGGATAGAGCCCAATACATCTAACCCAGGGGGTTTAAGCATGACCTCATGGATTACATTGAGTGTAGGCCTAAGGCACTTATTTCCCATGTTTTAACTAAACTTGAGGAAATAGGTAATAGACTTTCTACTATTGAAATCAAATTACAGCAGCAGGCAGTACCGCTACCGACCCCCAAACCACCAGAAGTACCACGCTTGAACATTATTCCATCCAATTTAACTGATCAGACAACCACCACTCTAACCACTGCCACCCATGCTAGAGTTACTAATGCCCCGCCTACAGCCCAAAATCCAATGAGTTCTAAACGAGTAACCAAGTCAGGCCCTGTTGGCCCAGTGGGTAGTCTCTATCCCCCGGATCAGGCCCCCTTTCAGATTTCTCATTACACCTACCCCCAGAGTCATGCCCTTACACCGTGAGAAGGGTTCCCTGGGTGGAGACAACTAAGAAAACGTTGACTGGTGATTGTGTGGTGGTTAATTTTGGCTCTCCCAAACTAGTGAATCGTATACTAAGGAAAACTGGTTCAGTTTTAATTAATGTCATGTCAATGTTCTTCCATTGTTTTTTTTTTACCCCCCTCCTAATATTAGCACCCTCCCAATTGTTGAATGCCCTCTCTCAAACGCACCCACTGGCCACATTTCCCTAAGTAATAGGTATGACCTATTATGTTCCCTTGACCAAAACGATTGACTGATTGGTTTACAGTCACCAGCCAAGGCAACTTCTCCCATTGCCACCCATGAGATCAGTCCACCCGTTCCCCTAGCAGCACAACCCTCAAGTTTGTGGATAGAGGGGGATCCATAACTAATTCTGCCATTAGTGTGTTGTCCTGGAATGTGGAGGGCCTTCCATCTAAATTGAATAATCCTGAGTGGTGCCTATTTATTGAACAGCATGATGTATGCATGTTTCAAGAGACTTGGGCTGTCATATAGCTACTTCGTTTCTATATACTGTGTTAAGATAGCATAAGCTTATTAAATGTTTAAACGCCATTTTTCCTTTTTGCTTCATTTGCACACGACACATAATTGTTATTTTAGCTTTCAACCCAGAAGAGCGTCGTGATTTACTTGAGAAATAATATGTTATTGCGCTGATATCAGCTTTGCTTGGTACACTGTCTGCACAGTGAGTGCTGAAGGGGCCAAGGATAACTCGACACAGTGTTGTTGTGAGGTCTGATCTTCGCACCTTCATAGACATAACACGCATGCTGCTGCCAAAATCTGGCTCTAGGCGGGTTTTATATTGCTTGGCTAAAAACACACCAACACACTTGATGGTGCTTCGCATGCAGAGAGCTGGTGGAAGATGATGTGATCCTCTGCCATTGAGATTTTGAGGTATGGGCCCACCCTGCTAAAACCCAAATGAGACCTTCATAGATATAAAATACTATGCTAAATAGGGAGGGTGAGAATTAGGTGTTGTTAATTCCTATTCATTACAGCATCTTAGTATGCTGTCACCATTCGCCTTTTACGGACTAGTAACTATGCTGATAACTTTGTTGCGTATAATATGTTTGCTTGTATTATATAAGATACTGCGTCTGAGAGCCCTGCATTAGTAAATAAATATTTCAAATATGCACGTGTCCTCATTTACTCCACGTTCTGGTTTGAAATGATTATATAGTGAAAGAGTGTTCATGTGTTCCACGATACCTGAGGTAATCTAAGTTCATGTTCTGGTTTGTCTAAACATTGGGAGTTTGTTATGACCAATGAGACACTGTAGCTAGCTCGGTAAGGGGATTTTGGGTACTGAGGTGAGTTATGGGCCATCCTAATTCACTGAGGTTACAGGGCTCTATGCACAGTTCTGTAGGAGAACGGAATTCCCGCTATATGGCGCCCATACGTTGTTGGCCTTATATCATGACACTCGAGTAGTATATGATTCAATCCTTAACCCCTTCACTGTCGTTTCCGGAAAACGGTGGTGTCGGAAATAACCTACCTATTTTTGAAATAGGTCTTTTCAAGCTTGAATCTTTCTAAAACATTTCCTTGAATTACTACCCAGTTGTGCTACGAAGTTTACTTTGTGTTTCGTATTTCCTGTGCTGTCATGGCTGCCGTGGACATTCCGCAGCATAGTCACATTGCGGTGCGAAATCCTTTGCGGATGTACAATGTGCCTTTGGAAGGCTTGGCTGTGATCATGGTGGTGAGTGCGGATGCTGCTTACCCTTAAGAACTGTTTTATTCGTGGGTGACATTTCCGGAAGTGGACGCTAATTCTGGTGTGTTCCACACGTACACTCCCACGGCTGTACCGAATGAATATACTCCGTACAGGGCACAGGAAGTTCCTATTGACGTTTGGCAGCATCGAGTTTGGTTTGGTGGCGCCCTACCCCATACTTTGACCGCTCGGAGGTTAGGTCCTTTGTCCATTCCAGGCGCAAGTTGGCCTGTTTTGGCTGGATTTACTCCTCATCCTCTGCACGGCAATTGTAACGTGGCTGAACTTCAGAGACTACATGTAGTCACAATTGCCGTGATTAGAGTCTTAGTGCATTACATGGGCCGTAATCTTCTGGGTGAAGCCCCGAGGGGTGCGGCGCTTCCGGACAGGGCGGTTTGAAACTCAGTCCCATCATGGTCAATGCTGTAATGGGCAAGAAGCCCCAGGATAAGGATGATTTTCCGTTCGGGCTTGCTGAGAAGTTTGACCAGCTGGAAGCTGTATATCCTAATACGACTCCTGGTGAGAAACACAGGATTCTAACGCTTAGTTTGCCGAAAGATTTGGCCCCTGAACTCGTTGACTGTGAGACTTGGGGAAAGACTTTTGCAGCGGTCTAAGCGAGGTGCTACGGCACTCCGTCTATGGCAATGCTGCCTATGGTCCTTAAAGGTGTTCAAGATGATCACGGACCGGAGTCTGCGGTTGAGTTGGGTATGCGCCTGTGTGGCACCTTTAATGTGGTTTGCGATCTCATCCTTGCTAATGTCAAGGGGATGCAGTGAACTTTCAAAATCGAGGGTGACATACAGCGAACCATATAAAAGGGGTATTTTAGGAAAATCTTTCGTCTACGTATGACATTTTGCTTTCGGAGGCTGACTGGCCCTGCCTTTTGTTCTCGCAGCACCGCGAGGGTAGGAGGTAATCCTCCCCAGTTTCGCGAACACAGTCTCGAAAGAGGATGCGCTGCATTTTGCAGAAGAGTGGGCTCTGGCTCTAGCGCCGGCTGTGTACCGCAATCAATGTGGTTGGGATAAATTATCTCCAAGCCACAAGATTCCTTTACGGTCTCAGCCGCAGCCTCAACCTCAATATCCAATACGGCGTGAAGCCAAGGCTTCGGTCGCGGTAATCCTTGAACAATTGGAATATCAAGGTGTAATTGAAACGTGTGTCACCGATGAATAACCCTCTTTTTACTGTAAACAAGCCAGACGGCTCGCATCGTTTGGTATTGGATTACCAGCATTTAAACTCGCATTGCCGTAACTGTGCAGTACAGAATACTCACGGCTCTGCCCTAGTGAATAGTCTTGTGTGTAAGCGGTTTAAAACCACGCTTGACATTTCCAATGGTTTTTATGCCCATAGATTGGATGGTCTAAGTTCCCAATGGATCTCCTTTACTTGTGGCGGTGTCAAAAAACAATTTCGGTGTTTGCCTATGGGCTACAAGAATAGTTCTGGGATTTTTACTGCCCGCATAGTCTCTCTTTTGGAGAGAATCGACACGGATGCTTGTTCCTATGTGGATGACATATATCTCACAGACGACGAACTGTGGGAGCATCTGTGTCGAGTCAATGGAATAATTTGTACCATTGCAAATATGGGTTACAAATTCAACTTTGCAAAATCTCACATTGCAGAGTACACAGTGTTGTTTTTGGGCTACGAGCTCAACAATGAAGGAAAAGGTTTGGCTCCTCACTTCCTGGAGGAATGCGCACAACTGCACGCTCCGACAACACTGAAAAAATTACAATCTTTACCGGGCTTCTTGAATTTCGGGAGAACATACATTCCCGAATATGACAAGTGTATCAAGCCTTTATATGCTTTGATACAACCATCTTTTTCCAAATCATGCTGGCTGCCTGAGCATTCAGCTATCCTGCAGTCTTTGCAAGCTGATCTGCTCGCTTCTAAATTCTTACTGACTCGTGATAACCAGACCAACCTGGTGATAAGAATTATCCCTGGGACGGTGGGTTTCACGTACCTGACTTTTAATGAAGGAGACACAGTACCTATTGCTTACAAGTCACACTTGTACACTTCGGCTGAATTCCGCTTTTCCACTGTGGAGAAGGTTTTGACGGCTGTGCAGATGGCAATTCTTAAGGAACGTGCCCTGTCACAGGGAAAGCGCATGTAGGTTGTTACCCCTTGTCCTGCCTTGGAGGCAGTCACGAAAGCCAGTGTACCAAATTCCAAAGCTTTGCACCCTCGGTGGATTCAATGGGCTGCATCCTTGACATCCCAGGATGTCACGTTTATTTTTGACGCCTCATTATGGTCGCAGGAGTACTTACAGTATGAATTCGTTCATCCGGCTCCTTTAGCAATGCGACCCTTGGAGGATTTCCATTGCATCGTTTACACTGATGGTTCGGCGCGCTTGCGCATGGCTCTAAACATGCCTACATTTCCGCATGCGACATTGTGGTCGGTGCCATGGTGAACGATGAGTTCAAGTCCAGTGTCGTGCACACGCAGACACTAGGGGACTGCACCGCACAATTAGCAGAACTTCGTGCTCTGATGCTTGCATATGGAGTACGCTGATCCTAGTGTGACAACACTTATCGTAAGTGATTCTTACTACTGTGGCCAGTCTTACCATGAGAACTTGTTCTTTTGGATTCAGAATGACTTTCGTGATTCCAAGGGTAGCACAATAAAACATAAGATGATCTGGGTCCGAGTGGCTGAGCTTAAAGAGCAGTTGCCACTTGTGTTTGTGATTCATACTCTCGGCCATCGGCGTGTTGGAATTCACGCTGTCGGTAACTCGCTTGCTTATGAAGCAGCGAAATCTGCAGTATCAAAATATTTAGTTGCAGCAGTTACACGGTCCAAAAGTAAAATAGATGATGACATCTTGGCAGCTGTAGCTGCCTCTGAGAAGGGAGGTAAATATCCTACGGGGTTCCCTTCGAAGTACACATACCACTTAAGTCCCGATAAGGTTCCTTATGTGAAAATTCCTGAAGTTGGGAAACGGTTGATTCCCAACTTGGATCGCAGGGCTACGTTGATTACAGCGGCGCATGAAGGTGTGGCGTCTGCGCATGCGGGCGTCTCGGCCACTTTAACTCAGCTACAACAACGTTTCTTATGGCGGGGACTGTACAAACAGACGCGCGATTATGTCCTTCAATGTGACATTTGCCAGCAGATTGAACCTTCAACTGCTGCGCGTCCGCCTCAGACACAGTTGTACATATCAAATAAACCGCTGGCTTGCGTTTATTTAGATCACTGCGGTCCTTTTTCTTCTGATACTGCATATAAGTACATCTTAGTAGCAGTAGATTCATGTACACGCTTTGTGTGGATATGGCCCCATCGCAGTGCTGATTCACGGACTGTCATAAGAGATTTGCGTGTCTTTGTAAGGATTTTTGCCTGTGGTACCTTCCATTCTGATCAGGGTCCGGCTTTCGCCTATAAGGCGTATAAGGATGCTATGATTTCGTTGGGGGTCCAAGTCAAGTTTTCGTCTCCATACAGACCTGAGGGTAATAGTGTAGTGGAACGAATGAACCGTGACTTAAAGCAATCTTTGTGTTCATCAATGAATGGAGGGATGAGGAAAAATAGTGTCCGTTTCTTTCCCCTAGGTATGAGACAGATTTAATCAAAAGTGAAAAATGGACACTAGTTACACCTTCTAACCTTCGGTTTGAAAGGTGAAGAGTACCCTCAAAAACTCAATGCATACGGAGGTGCGGTATATATGGTTCATCCGCCCCGCATTGTAGTTGTGGCAGTTATCATCGGGTTGATCTTCTTTGTGTGAACTGCCAGCCTCACCCGAGGCACCTCTGGGTTATATGGTGCAGTGTCCAGAGATATGAGGGTTTCCCCACTATACACAGTGCAAAAGAAGAAATAAAAAAAAAGAGATGTGCAAAAAATTATTTATAAAAAAAGGGAAATGACCCCGAGGATTTATTTAAGGGGTATATTTCCACTATAGTTTAAAAAAAGGTCTGTACTTTACGTAGAACGAGTTACTGGGTCTACAAGTATTTGGTAAGAAAGCGTCGACATGTGTCAGCTCCTTGGGCCATGCGGGTCTATGGAGCTTTTGTCAGGACTTGTACAAAAAAGACACACAAACATAGAGATTATACTCACACTATTTGTGCAGTATCAGTTTGTCAATTTTCGAACCGGGGGCAGAGCCAGCACAAGTCAGGAGACTTCCTACACGCGGCTCTGGGCTTGAATAAGCGAACTCCCCTGAGGTGGCAAAACGATCTCTTATTTAAGAGTTCGAAAATTGACAAACTACAATGCGGGGCGGATGAACCATATATACCGCACCTCCGTATGCATTGAGTTTTTGAGGGTACTCTTCACCTTTCAAACCGAAGGTTAGAAGGTGTAACTAGTGTCCATTTTTCACTTTTGATTAAATCTGTCTTAAAGCAATCTTTGACAGCTTGAGTTATAGGCACTGGCAGAAACTGGTTGGCCCATCTCAATGGCATGCAGCGTGCTCTTAATAATCTCCCTAGAAGGTCTCTGGGTGGGCGGACCCCGTACAAAATGCTCTTTGGTATCAAGATGTATGTCCCTGACCTCGACGGTCTAAACTGCGTGGCCCAAGCCACGGCCTTTGATGTAGATGAACATTGCAATGTTTTACAGGATCTATAAAAGACCAGAGACAGTCTTGCAAAGGAACATTTGCCCTCCACATCGGATAATGCGTTGCAGATCCCGGTAGTTGGCTGGCTACCCAAAGTTGGAGAACTGGTTCGAGAGAAGATCGATAAAAATAAAGAATTTGGTCCTTCCTATCGA
The DNA here is from genome assembly GCF_964263255.1 of Lissotriton vulgaris. Lineage (NCBI taxonomy): Eukaryota > Metazoa > Chordata > Amphibia > Caudata > Salamandridae > Lissotriton > Lissotriton vulgaris. The sequence continues at coordinate 86,800,537 of NC_141687.1, read as the reverse complement.
GCTCCGGTTCCCGTTCTTGGAGTGAAGGGCACAAGAACAGTCATATTACCACCAATTCCAGGTCGTAAGGAAAACAAGTTTATCTCTATTGACAATTTCAAGATACACAGGGTGGCCGATTCTTCATAGTATGACACCGGCAGTCTCCTGTCCTTCGATTGTGAGAAATTCTGTTTTGGCCACTACTTCTAATGCTGAGCCAGAAGTGGCCCTCGAGATGCCGGCTGTTTCCAATCCTTTATTAAGCACTTTTCCCGTTAATAACATTGATGACCTAGATTACACCTACCCTGCGTTGTGCAGTTTATGCATCTTTATTTAAAAAACATTTTTTGATTCCCCCTTGGACATATATTTGGCTGGTACTTTTTTCAATTTACCTTTTTATGTCAATTGGTTTTGTGTTTTATTTTTTTCGCCTTATCGATGGACACTATGTCGAGGAGAGAACATGCATTCAACCTCTTAATGGAACTTTGGCCCCCCTTTCCTTGTCGCGTTCAGCACACAGACTGAAGAGAGACTTGAATTTTGTTAACATCACTGCTTGGCCTGTTCTTGATGGGATTGTGTAGGATGCGGTTAAGTTTCAAATCCATGGCCCTACTGAAATAGTTAATGTCCCAAATGTGCTCAGAGTGAACATGGGGGATGTGGTGAAACAAAACATACGTTCTGATGATTGGGACATTCAAGCCGTAGAATCATTATTCTCTGATTTTTAATATTATGCTGCCTTTGATGCTGAAGATTTATATTTAGAATCTGCTAATTATGGTGCATTATTTTGCTTTCAACATTTTGGTAACCATTTTCTGCATAAGACAAGTTCCAGAAGGGGTGCTGTAAATTACACACAGTGGGAAAATTGCCCAGCACCATTACAAGGCAGCTCTAGTACGTTTTTGAAAAAGTACAGTTATTTTACCGACTTTAATCAATCAAGTCCTGAGTCATTTTATTTTAAAATGACACAGAAGTCCATGTCCAAAGTTAGACTTACCAATACTAAATTATTGTATTTGAAGTCCTTTCTAGCCAAATTAGCTGTAGAAGGCTACGAGTTATGGAAGGAAACTATTGACCTTAAATCGGTTTGGGGTTCCAAAAGTTGGCAGGTTCAAGGCGTTGAGGCTTTGCACTGTGCATGTCTCATCCCAAATCATATGTTGTTTTTAAATTCTACAATTTTCCAGACAACATGCTTTGGATTGGCTACTTCTAAAAAATTGAATACCCCTACTATCCCTGAGTTAGAGGAATATTCCGGTTGGAATAATTTCACACAGTTTTCAATTCAAGAATTGCAAACACTGTTACATAATTCATCCTTTGATATATCCAGTTTGGATCCGAAGGGTTGGCTGATGTGGCACAGAAGTTCTGATTCTTGCCAACGTTGCTTTCTGGGTTTAGCTGAAGGTTTTACACAAGTCAGGCCTGATCCACGTTTTGATACTGACCATACTGTCACCACTTACTCAGTAGGCAAATTGTGTCAGAATTGGCTACAGCATTCTACTTTGGCTGCAGTTAAATTACATCTATCCAAGCTGACTGATGATGTGGATTTAAATGATTTCATAAAGGGCCCGGCTAGTGGTAGATCTAAAAGATGGATTTATGCGATTTACAATGAAATCTGGAAAACCTCACAGGTTGAGGCTGCTAAGCGCCTAAGGGCAATTGATCAAGCTAATTTGGAAAAGGTGCTTGCAGTTGTCGATAACAGTATTAACATGCTTTCTTCACGCATTTATACGTTGAATAATATTGTATCTTCTGTTGTTGATATTGTACATGATGAAGTGTCTGTGTTATACCATGGTCAAAATCAATTGTGTTCTATTATGTAATTTGCATGGACCCTGCAGACGCTTAAGGCTGGTAGAGTGCCTTGGAATTACATGAACGTGTCCTCCCTCTTTGCCCCGTTTAATTTGACAGACAAACAGCGCATGCTTTCAATGCGTGATGCATCCTTTTCCATGTTGCACATTGAGAGGTATGTATCTGAACAATGTAGCTGAAGCCACTGCTGCAACGTGGCTTATCCACGGATTAATCACATTACCATTTGCCTTGTACAAGTTTACTAATTGTATGCGATATATTGCGATAGGGAGATATGAACCGTTAGGTAGCTCATTCCTCCATGAGGCATGGTCCCTTCCATTCACTTATAGGTGTCTGAAAGACGAAAAAGAAGTATATCTTAATGGGGAGGAATGCACAGAGTCACCTGACCAGTCATTGATATGCAGGCACATGCAGTTACATGGTTCTTGTAATCAGGACCGGCCTAATTTAGCCTGTGTTTTGAAAGGCACTCCGGTTCCCGCAATGGTTCCAACTTTCACATTACTGGCGAACGGTAGTTATTTACTGTTGAATAAGGAGGAATGTTGTGGGTTAATTAAAGGTATCACTTATGTGGTAACTGTATCAGAACGTGTAGTCTGTTGCAAAAACGTTCTGTATCCTCCTACGCATGGGAATTCAGATGTTTCCATCTGGCTGCGCATTCCAACCTTGAAAGCAGAGTTCAATGGTATGAGTAGAATAAGAGCCCTTTTGTCTCAAAAAGAGGTGGCCCTGAGTTCAGCCCGAGAAACATTTGTCCTTCACATAGCTAACACGCGCACAGAGGTGCAGGCGCTTTTAAATACTGATTTGCCATTACATTTCAGCGAGCTGGTTCATCAAATCTTTAATGCCTCCTCCACTTCTGGCCTTGCTCACTTTTTTAAAATAGTTAGCAGTGGTCTCGTGACTTCATTCGAGAAAATATTTGGAGTCATCCCTGCCTTCTTTCATTCTATATTTTCAAGTCTGTTTTGTGGCTTCCCTGTTTTGCTAGCATTGGCTGCAGGCGTTTTGGTGATATTTTGTTTTATTAAACATGGATGCCCATCCTGCGTTAGAAGCCGCAGAGCCCCTCCTGCCACTGTTTCGCAACCGGATTCTTGATTACTATGGCAAACTGCCGCTTGCGACTTTAAGCACGGCATTTGGATTATCGTTTCGGTTTTCCTATTTCATGTGTTTCATTGCCTGAGCTGCGATTTTGACTGGGCCCTTGATTTGTGTCTCTGCATGACGGTGTCTCCTGATGTCGATTTTAATCATCTGATGAGCCCCGTAGTTGCTCACAAGTTGGTTTGTTCTGGCGAAAGGATTATGGCCTTGGCAGCGATGCATGGACTAATAGGTCATTGGGACATTCTCGCAGCGGCGCATGGGTTCTTGGCACAGAGCTTTCTTGAGAACCCACTGAGTTGTCCTCTGATGATGCTAGAGGATCCAGTGCTGGAGGAGCACGTATGTTCTTTCCCACTACTTAATTGGATGGCTGAACTGTTTTCGGATGATGACAGTGATTTCATGTTGGAGGCTGTAGCTGCTTTTTTTGCACATTCAGTCCTATCATGAGAGGCCTTTGGGACTTTTGCTAATTAGCACGTTCCTGATTTAAGTTTTTTTGGGGGTGCTTTTTGCATACAAACAATTTTTTCTCCACCCCAGGCCTATCGACTTGTACGACAGTGCTACTATAGTTGAAGAGTTTAGACCTTTTTCATTTGGCCGCTGTAAGGCCATCATATCTGCTTTTGTAATATACTTTAGCTCATTATTATTGAACTCTGCTTTCATGTTATGCCCCTGTTCTGGTCATACCTTACCTTAATTTTTGACCGTGCTCGGATCATTGGGGGGGGGGGGGGTGGTGTCATATAACTACTTCGTTTCTATATACTGTGTAAAGTTAGCATGAGCTTATTAAATGTTTAAACGCCATTTTTCCTTTTTGCTTCAGTTGCACACGACACATAATTGTTATTTTAGCTTTCAACCCAGAAGAGCGTTGTGATTTACTTGAGAAATAATATGTTATTGCTCTGATATCAGCTTTGCTCGGTACACTGTCTGCACAGTGAGTGCTGAAGGCTCCAAGGATAACTCGACACAGTGTTGTTGTGAGGTCTGATCTTCGCACCTTCATAGACATAACACGCATGCTGCTGCCAAAATCTGGCTCTAGGCGGGTTTTATATTGCTTTGCTAAAAACACACCGACACACTTGATGGTGCTTCGCATGCAGAGAGCTGGTGGAAGATGATGTGATCCTCTGCCACTGAGATTTTGAGGTAAGGGCCCGCCCCGCTAAAACCCAAATGAGACTTTCATAGATATACAATACTATGCTAAATAGGGAGGGTGAGAATTAGGTGTTGTTAATTCCTATTCATTACAGCATCTTAGTATGCTGTCACCATTTGCCTTTTAGGGACTAGTAACTATGCTGATAACTTTGTTGCTTATAATATGTTTGCTTGTATTATATAAGATACTGCGTTTGAGAACCCTGCATTAGTAAATAAATATTTCAAATATGCACGTGTCCTCATTTACTCCACGTTCTGGTTTGAAATGATTATATAGCGAAAGAGTGTTCATGTGTTACACGATACCTGAGGTAATCTAAGTTCATGTTCTGGTTTGTCTAAACATTGGGAGTTTGTAATGACCAATGAGACACTGTAGCTAGCTCGGTAAGGGGATTTTGGGTACTGAGGTGAGTTTTGGGCCATCCTAATTCACTGAGGTTCCAGGTCTCTATGCACAGTTCTGTAGGAGAACAGAATTCCCGCTACAGGGCAAGATCCAAGCCTGCAAGTTTGGGCTTTGCCATATTTGACAAACCAGCCACCTACATGGGCAAGGGATGACCGTCAGGTGGTTTGTCCACTTGGGTTGGCACGCACCTAGGGTGCGAGGCTAAAGAATTAGATACCGAATCCATAGACATTCTGTGTGTGGTCCTTACCTTGCCTGACGAACTACCTGTTGCCCTGATCAATGTCTATTCCCGTCTTGTTGCAAGAGGTGCGACCTCTCTAACCCTGGACACCCTGTCCACCTTTCTAGAAACAATTCCCCCTAACACAAGGATGATCATTGGTGCCGATCTCAATACCCAATTTGAACCCCTTAAGGGTTTGGCACCTGATACTATATATGATGAAGATCATCATTGGTCAATCCCAGAAACTAGTCTTCCGCCTGTCATTGCCTGGACCCCATTAGAGTTGCAAACTAATGCTCTTTGTTTAAAATGTTCACAACAGTAGGTTACCAGAAGGCACTGCCTCCAACATTACTTTTAATAGACTAGGATCCACATCAATTATTGACTACATCCTTGTTGATACTGGCAGTTGGGATAGAGTTTGTGGATTTACTATTAGTCCCGCAGTGATAGTGACCATAATGCCCTGCACATAAATATCTGCCTATCAACGGGCAAAAATTAGGATTTAACGGATGGGAACTCAGTCCCCGCCCTAGTTCAAGTAAACAGAGGGAGAAGGGTACGCTGGGGGGACTTCACAATCTCTCAAGAAAAGTTGGCCAGCCTCTACCAGACTGCACTCCCTTTTCTTGCTAAAGCAGACTTACTAGCTACCGAAACATGCTTTCTGGATTCTGGGCTAACTATCTCTGAAAACCATAAAGAACTAATGGCTACTTTGGCTCCTTTTTTTGCTAACCATAGTAAACCAAGGGACCTGCCCAAACCTAGTCATCAATGGTACAATGGCAATTGCAGAGCTGCTAAGCAAAATGTACTGAATGCAGTCAAGAGTAACAAAAGGACAGATTTGTTGGAAGCATGGGCCACTTATACTAGGGAATTGGAACAGGCCTAAACATGCTGGGAAAACCAGAAGTGGGAAGATATTAGGGCAGCCCTATTAGCACGGGATCTTAGAGCCTTTTGGAATTTGGTCAATGAGGGCTCTAGGAACCACAAATCTGCCATTGAGCCAAATATTAGCGAGGATGTTTGGGTTGCTCATTTCCAACCCCTCTATGCTCCCCCAGCTAATGGCCCTCATAACACAAGAGAAGGAGGTCAAGAAGAACTAAGAGGGCTCTCTGGGCCACAAATTCAACTTAGTGAAGTTGAGTTTGCACTGGAGAAATTAGCCCCTAACAAGGCACCAGGGTTAGACAGAATACCAGGAGATATTTTTCACAATGAAGTCTCAGTTTGGGGTCCTTATCTTACTTTGTTTTTTAACGCTTTATTGGAGGGCATCCCCATGCCCCCCACATGGGCGGGGGCTGAAATTATACCCATTTTTAAAAAAAGGGTCCCCACTCCTGCCATCGAATTATCGGCCTATAAGCCTTTTGGATGTAACCCAAAAAATCTTTGCTCGAGTTCTCCTTGAGCGCTTACACGGATGGATGGAGGATCACAGCATTTTAACCCACTCCAAGCTGGGTTTAGAGCACGGACATCTATGGTCGACCAGATTTTCAGATTGCAAATGATTCACTGGAAGATCGTGAGTATAGAGAGTGGCACTCTATACTTAATATTTGTAGATCTGAAATCTTCGTTCAACCTGGTCCCCAGAGAGAGGCTTTGGTCGATCCTTTTGGAGATGGGGGTCCCGGTTTACCTTTGCCATTTGTTTGCTCGCCTGCACGAGGGCAAATATGCCCAAATCAGGTATGGCAAACATGGCATTCTTACATCCCCAATCCCAGTTATGCAAGGAGTCCGCCAGGGATGCGTCCTGGCCCCAACACTCTTTGCCCTATTTGTTAAAGGGCACATTGATCATCTTAATAAAGGTCGTAACATTGATGCCCCCAAACTGGCAGGGCGTAGTGTACCAGCCCTGATGTTTGCAGACGACACGTTGTTGCTGGCTAAGTCCCCTATGGGTATCCAGAGGACGCTCGACAACTTTGTTGTCTTCTGCAAACATCAGGGCTTGGAGATAAACCTTGAGAAGACCAAATATATGGTCTTTAATGGCGGTAAAAGCACACACAGCAATCCGACTCTGGGGGGCCAACCACTCGAAAGAGTGGTGGTGTTTGACTATCTTGGCCTGACGGAGAGCATGGACTGGGGAGCACAGATTATTAAGTGTAACTTGAAGCTCACCCAGGTGTCGGGAGGTATCCATAAATTCTTTAAGGGGTCATCACACAAGCAGGTCTATGCACCTATGGAGGCCTATAGGGCACAGGCAAGAAGCGCTACGTTATATGGTGCAGAAATTTGGGGCCATTGTGCACTCGTATCCCTTGAACGCACTGAGATTGCGTTCATTAGACAGCTTCTTAGCCTCCCCAAAAGCACTCCTCTGATCCCTCTGAGAATGGACCTAGGAATCAGACCAATTACCGAGGATGCCGCACTTAGACCACTGACCTTCTGGAGATGCTTGTGGAGCACTCCCGAGCTAGCCCCGTATAGTGAAGAACTAACTGAGATATTGGGGCTGAAAGGGGTGGGTAAGATACCTTGGTTGAGGAACCTTAAGGTGCTATGTATGGAACTGGGACGTGTTGATTTGTGGGATGAGCCCCAAACCGTGTCACAATCACTAAGTAGGAACACACTGGTGACTGCCTATAGGGAATTCCGGCTGTCCAAGATAATGCGTAGTTCTTCATCGGGACGGCTGACAAGTGAATTCCTTCTAATCAAAAATATCTATCAGGCAGAGCCCATCCTGGATAGTATCCAACCAGTGTTGGCACGACAATTGTTTCTCCAGTTCAGGTATGGGTGCCTCCACCTACGATCGTATGTTAAAAAATGGGGGGGGGGGGACAGGATATGATTGAATGTCCTGCATGTGGTTTAGTGGACAAAACTAAGGTGCATGTTCTTTTCCAGTGTGACTCCTATAGGTCGCCAAGAAGACGCTGGCTTGTATAAATTTGTAAGAACATGGGCACAAGACACTTTAGTGAGGCTTATAGAATATTAAAAACTGAGCTCCACCTCCCAATAGTCTACTCTGTTTCCCGTTTTTTATTCTCAATGTGGTGTATGAGGAGGAAGTTTTTGGAGCCTTCCTTGTAGTGGCTGAATATAGTACACGGTCTGCCCAGGTTTACTAATACTTTTAAAATGACCTACGGTAACCAATTTTTAACTGTGACTTTTTTTAAAGAGAAGAGAATATTTCCACCTGTTTTAAAAACTTTTTTAATACCCATTGTGGCTTTTAGTACTGTTCTTAATTTTTTTCCCTGTGTATATGTATTGATCATACGCACTTGCACTTTATTCTAACTGTTTGCTCTATGGCGACTGAATGCAAAATTGTACCAATGTTGTTAATTCCTGTGATAATGATATATGTTTTATTAACCCTTGTGTTGCTTTTATGGTCAATGTACCGAAATAAAGCTTTTCAAACAAAAAAAAAGCAATGACATGAGTTGTAATTGTATGCGTTGTAGTGTCATGCGTGGTAATGGTTGCGTTGTAATGGCATGCGTTGTAAGGGATGTTGCGTTGTAATGAATGCGTTGTAATGGTAGTGCGTTGTAAAAGTTGCGTTGTAAAGGTTGTTTCCCCTACAGTTTCACAAATGTAGAGGCCAGAAGCAAAAAAGAATGTTCCCATTTGCACTGGACCACCGGTGCCCAGACAACAAGCCAGGTAACATCATAAATGAGGATGCAGACATCACCTAAGATCGTAATTGGTATATTGATTAGTTCAAGGGAGAACAAACGCCCCCAAGGGGTTGGAACTGTATCCACACTCGCGAGAAGTGAAGTAAACTGCTTGGAAAGAAATCTGAAGGAATCACCAACCTCCGTATGAACGAACCTAGAGTGGGTAGTCAAGGAACCCATGTTTGCGAAGAAACAAAAGATGAAAAATAGCTATAGAACCCAACAAAAGGGTTAGAGAGAGGCACATTTGAAGAACAGCGAGGTCAGTAACTAAACTTTGGGGTTGGTATGGGAGATGTAATGGAAACGTGTCCAACAAGCACAAAAAAACATTGTCCAAAAGCAAAAAGCAACAGCAGCTACTTGCAGAGCAAAAGCAAATTAAAACAGGACATTCAGAGACATAGAAGAACAAGCATTGGCTAAGCCAATAAGTCTCGCTTATGGACGAACCATTGCATTTGACAATCGATTGGGGGTGGTGAATGGGAGGGCAGGTAGGGGTGGGTGGTAAACAGGAATGCAGGTGAGGGTGGTGTAGGTAAGGAAGGGTTATTGGTAAATCAGTGGGCTTGGATATAGTTCCAGTTACTTTAAAAGGAAGGTCATAATTTGTGCAGATAGCAGGTTTACATATTAATGGATTAACAATTACAGCATTTCATTTTTTTTTTTAGAGTTTTATATAGCTCAAACTAGGTTTGAGAAATCGGGTATCAGAGCGCTTTCCATGAGCACCAGTTTCATTACAGAAGGACACACTCATTTTTGTTAGGCACGGGAGATAAAGTGATTTGCCTAGGATCACAGGATGTTTTAGCATTGTTGCTGAACTCAGTTGCTGAACTCGAACCTGGTTCTCCAGCTTTGAGGTCGACCGCTCTAGCCGTAAGGCTACATCCTCTCCCAAAAGAAAGACAAAGAAAGCGAGGTGAGGAAGGTAAAGAGAAAACGTCTGCCACCCACATTGGTACATGTACAGAGGGGACATATTAATTACTAATAGCAGTCTAAAAATGGCAGAAGGCAGCTGTTTACAAAACATTTGCATAAATAAGCTAGTCACTACTGACAACAAGACAAAAACACAAAAGGCGAGTACAATGGGAAGACTACAGATGTAAGATATTTGTTGAAGATTGGTGAGGTTGAATAGTCTGAATTCAGTGACTGGTTGACCGCAGTTAAGGATGTATGTTTAGAGACGCAGCTTATGAATTGTCTAATTTAGTTGTACTTTCTGTTAATATAAAAAGTATTAAAATGAGCTTCACCATTACTTGTCGTAAATATGTTATTAGTTATAAACACACACTTGAATTGAAAGACAATCGTGCATCCAAAAACTGAAGATCTATTTTTAGATGTAAAAAAACCCATGCAGAAGAAATACAAATGCAGAACATGTGGAAGGTTTTTTCACCGGATGAAAGGAGGTACCTGCAAAAATGTAAGCATGTATGTAAGTACCTGTGGAGTGAGTGAGCTAATGTAAAAAAAAAATGTAACCCAAATTGAAGTCTGCCTTACAAAATAAATCTTAGGTAGAGAACGATTTTTTAGCTTTTTGTACAAATTACCCACAGCAAGCAGTAATGTAGTTATTGTATGGGTGCACATTAAAAGAGGTCAGAATTGGCATTACACTGTGGCGAGGATATATAGGGCCAGATGCAGGACGGCAAATACAGGTCGGTAACGGCCGATTTCTGCCGTTACCGACCGGCATTTGCAGATGGAGATGTAGGGGCCTGAAAATTTAACAAATCGGTATATTTACTGAATCTGTAAATTTATAGATTCAGTAAAATACCGAATCGGTATATTTACCGAATCGGAAAATCTACATGTAGGTGGCACTGTAATCAGTGCCACAGGCCCTTACCGATTCGTTATTTACCACCAAATACTATTTGGTGGTAAATAACGAATTCCTGTATACATGCACATCTGTGCATGTACACCTGTGCCATGTGGCACACATACATGCACTAAGGGCATGTATGTGTCACATGGCACACAAGCCAGAATCAGGGGTGCAACAGGGTGTCAAAGTGACACCCTGTCCCCCTTGCAAATTCGGTATTTTTGCCGAATCAGGAATCAATGACAATTACCGAATCGGTAAATACCGATTTGGTAATTACTGAATCCTACAGAATCGGTAAAAAATACCGAATTTTTAACTACATCTCATTTACCGAATCTAGAATACCGAATCGGTAAAATTCGGTATTCTAGAGTCGGTAAATGAGAATTACCGACATCTAGCCCTTAGTGCTATAAAACTAATGTAGGATGGAGTTGTGTGGGGAATACATTTCTTACTGCTTGATTATCTCAGGTGTGTTATGTTATGTTATGTTAATGGGTGTCTTATATGGCGCTCGGCTACTCCGAGGAGTGTCCCGGCGCTTTCCGACCCACAACAAACTACAGAGGGCAGGCAGAAAAGAGGAAAGGAGCAAGCAAATTACTGACCATAAAGCCACGTCTTCAGACCCTTTCTAAAGGCCAGCAGGTTTGAAGTGCTGCGGAGCGACAGAGGGAGGCTGTTCCATAACTGGGGCGCCAAGCGTTTGAAGGAACGTCCCCCCCACCCTTGCTTTCCTAACAGCAGGGACAACGGCAAGGCCGAGAGATTCCGATCTTAAGGATCTGGTTGGTTTATAGAAAACAAGTCGTTTCTGGATATATTCTGCACCCACAGCATGGAGTGCCTTATGCGCCAGCGTAAGTGCTTTAAAAACAATCCGCTTTCGAATAGGCAGCCAGTGAAGGGAGTGTAAAAGGTCCGAGGCTCTCGCTCGGTGGTGTAGGCCAAAAATGGCCCGTGCCGCCGAGTTCTGGACCACCTGGAGTCTTTGGAGTAGGTATCCGGGTAACCCCAAATATAGAACATTCGAGTAGTCCAACCGTGAGCCAATAAGGGCCTGGACCGTAGTCTTCCTATGCGCCAGCGGGAGCAGGGGAAGGAACTTACGCAGCATTTTAAGGAGGCCATAACACGTGCCGGCCAATCCAAGGATCTGGGACTTAAGCGACAGTGTCAATCTTAACCCCCATGTTCTTGGCAACCAGAGAAGAAGACGCGGGGGGAACATGTTCACCGGCCACCAATCCTGCCAGCTCGGGTCAGACTGACACCCGAAGAAGAGCACCTCTGATTTATCTGGGTTGCACTTGAGGCTGTTTCGCTGAAACCATTCGAAAACAGCCCCAAGACACCCCCGGATGCTCTCTCCGTCAAACTCGGCCCCCTTCCCACAAGTGAAAAGGAGCTGGGTGTCATCGGCGTATGGCACGATCTGAGCCCCGAAAGACTCAGCCAGCACCGCCAGAGGGGTCATAAAGACCTGCGGGACTCCGACCTCCAGAGGCGGTACTTCGGCTGAGTATGGAGGGGCCCAGACCACCTGCCGGCGGCCAACTAAATAAGATCTAAACCAGCTCAACACCGTCCCTCTCAGACCGATCTCATGGAGCCTGCTGAGGAGACCGTCATGAGGGACGCCGACAGGTCTAACATTACCAACATGGCCCTTCTTCCAGCATCCAGCACTTCCTTGACGGCCTCATTGATCTCTAATAGCGCCGTCTCGGTGCTCAGGTTGGACCGGAAGCCAGACTGGGTGGAGTGCAGCAGGCTATGGGTTTCAAGGAAAGTAGAAAGCACAGTGTGCACATGCTTTTCTACTATCTTTGCAAGAGCAGGCAGGAGGGAAATCGGCCTATAGTTGGCATGTAGCTCGAGGTCTAGACCCGCCTTTTCAAGGAGAGGGACAACCATCGCCTGCTTCCAGAACGTGGGAACCACACCACTAGTCAGTGACAGGTTAAGTATGGGATTAATCAACGGGTTCAAAACCTCCGCTACCCTAGCCAGAAATTTAGCAGGGCAAGGGTCAGAGGGTGAACCTGACTTAAGCTTGATCAGGAGATCCTGAGAAGCGGAGTCGGAGAGGGATGGAAATTCTGAAAGAAAAGGTCCAGGTCCAGCTGTCAGATTCAACTGGTCCACCGGGATGGTGACATCACTCGGGCCCAAGGAAGAAAAAGAATCCTGAATCTGTTTGATCTTGGTGGTGAAAAAGCTAGCTAGCGAGATCACCCAAGGCCCTGAGAACTCATGATGCGACGCATTTGCTTTAGGAGTTATAAACTCCTTCACAATAGTGAAAATTTCCCTGCAGGAACTTGAAGCAGTCCCAATTCTCGCAGAGAAATAGTTCTTCTTTTCGATAACAATGTCCGCATGATAGGCCTTGATGGCGGCCCTATAGGCAGTCTTGGTCCCAGGATCATACTGCTGGCGCCAAAGCCTCTCTGCTACCTTACACTTGCGCCGTGACAGCGCCAAAGCCTCCGTAAACCAAGGAGCAGAGATCCGTCTAGAGGTTTTCCTGGGAACAGTCTCAGGGGCTAATTCATCTAATCGCTCCACTAGCCACTCCTGCAGCAAATCGAGATCCCTCTCTAGATCTCCTGATAGAGGACAGGGATGATCCAAACAGGCCTGTGTGTGCTTTTAACACAGATGCACGGTGAGAAAGGTTCATGAGAACATGTCAGCCTGCATTGCTTGGGGTGGACTTTAAGCATGGGAAATTAACTGCATTTTCTATAAGTGTTAATCTGCAGTATTCTGAAGGCAGCTGGGTCTCTGGGAATTTTTCAATCTAGAGCCCTCCAGAGTACTGACCGTTTGTACGGCACAAAGAAGAGGCTGCATTCTTACCGGCCAAATACGATTCCTTTATTATGATTAGCGGGATGAAGGTCTGTGTCGGCCCTGCAGGATTTCTAGTTTGAAATAAGTGTATTGCAGACAAAATTTGACAAACAACAGGTGTTTTGCGGACAGAGGCTGAAGCCATTATTTGTTCTTTAAATGCAACCATCTTTGCTGTAAATAGCCCTTCGTGCTCTACGTGTGCTCTGCACCAATTACTCGTTCTAGTCCCCACACAGTTCCAGAAACAGAACCCCAGCCCACGACAACTGGCCAAATTCTTTGAGAGTCAGGGTATCCTACATGATACTCAGTCCGGATTCCGATCCGGTTTTAGCACAGATTGAGCTTTATTAGAGGTGGCAGAGTTGGTGAGAATGTCGATAGATTCAGGGGCATCAGCGATGTTGGTGCTCCTGGATCTATCTGCGGCGTTCGACACGGTAGACCACACTATACTGGTTCAGAGACTCCAGGAGATTGGCATTGGGGGTATGGTACTTGCTTGGTTGAAGTCATTCCTCAACAATCGTACGCAGAAAGTTGCTCTGCAGCCCTTTCAGTCTGACCCAAAACATCTATGGTGTGGAGTACCTCAGGGATCGGCGTTGAGCCCGCTTCTTTTGAATATCTATCTGCCGCCTCTGTTCTCTCTTATAGCTAAGTGGGGCATGAAGGCGATATCATACGCCGATAATACCCAGTTGGTATTTTCTTTCAACCCCTTCCAGAATCGCCCTGTGCGGCAGAATCGCCCTGTGCGGCAGAATCGCAAGTGGGCGGGTTTATGACAGCCCACAGCCGTCATCAGCACACGAGCACCGTAGTGCATGACGGCTGGGGCCGTCATCAGCATGGAAGGGGTTAAAGAACAGTCGGAGGACGCCTTCAAGAGGTTCAAGGACTGTGTGATAGAGATTGCAGTTGGATGAACAGCAATAAACTTAAACTTAATGCTGAGAAAACAGAAATGCTGTTCTTCAGCAACGGCTTGCCACCTGCACAATCTGTGGTGGCCTGTGGAAATGGGAGCACCCCCGCCCCAGCAGCCCCGGCAAAAAATCTGGGGGTGATATGGGACTCAGACCTCTCCTTCTCGGCCCCAGTTCGGCAGGTGACAGCTACCTGCTTCACTAAGCTGAGAAATCTGCGGAAATTTTTACACCGACTGCCTGAGGGCTGCTGCCGAATCATAGTCCATGCCACTCTGACATCCAGGTTGGACTATGCCAACGGCCTCTACCTCGGCTTGCCATTGTACCTAGACAAGAGATTGCAGATGGGATAAAATGCAGCTGCGAGATTGATTAGAAGTGTACCATTCCGCCATCATACCTCTCCGCCTATTAAAGAGCTCCATTGGCTGCCGGTGGCAAGAAGAATAGAGTTTAAGGCTTTAACCTTGGCATTTCCATCAATCCATTGCAATTGCCCTAGCTACCTGAAACAACCGTTATGTTGCTGTAAGCAGAATTGTATATTGAGGTCCAACTCTCATAATCTGCTATGTAACCCACATTTTTATAAAGCCCGGCTAGGGGGCAGGTCTTTCAAGGTTGGGGCTGCCAATCTGTGGAACTCTCTGCCAAATGAGCTCCGCCACATAGAATCAGAGGCACTTTTCCGGATAGCGGTGAAGACGTGGCTCCTTACTTTAGTCTAGGATGGTGCTTTTGGGCCTGCTGTTTGGTTTTTATCTATATGCCGCCTACTGCTAGAGCGCCGGGACACCTCTGTTTGAGGTAGCTGTTCCCGCTTTATAAATATCGGTATTATCATTATTATTATTATTAAAGAGAAAGTGTGCGGTGCTGTGCCGAATGCATAAACAAACAAAAGCAGGCAGCAGGCATACTGAAGTGAAAGTGCACCGTGCCATGCTGATATGCAAAACTAACACAAGCTGGCAGCAGCTCTATGTAAAGTGAAAGCGCCGCATGTTGTCGAGTTATAGAACTTGGTCGAAAAAACTAAAGGAGGAGGAGTACCTTAACCCTGAAAGAGTAGGGAGACTTCAGCAGAGATTTGTAAAGGATAATGCCACAGACAAATGAAAAACAACAGCAAGAAGTGGGTGGAGTTTAACTCCAGAAACCATCGACAACAGGTCGCTAAGCAACAGCGCAAGAACTGTTACGCTCGACCTAAAAAGGGTTGGCAGAGTGGGCCACCCTTGCCAAGATAAAGACATGGTCAGTCCACAAGAAACCTAAAGAGAGTAAAAGTAAGGGCAGGAGTTCGCATTGAATCGGTATAGCGAGAACTACCTCAAGATGTGCTAACGCCTGAAGAGAAGAAAGAAGGAATACCACCTAAGTCATTACCAGACAATGCATCTTAGGCAAAGAACCATGCTCCATCCCTTGCATCTGATAGGAAAGAAGGGCACCAGATAAAGTAAAAGGAAAGAACCCCCAGGCTAGTGTGAGGAAAAACTGAACAGCAGGGGAGAGGAAGGACAAGAAGAACCCCTGTCACCATCTTCTGACTTGCACCATTACACCAAAGCGCAGCAGGTGGAGTCCCCTAGAAGGGGTACCATTGTGTAAGAAACATGTGGAGGATTACCTGTAAGGTATACAGATGAAGTACCCATTGGGACAGGGAACAAGACAACAGTGCATTCACACAATACTGTGAAAATACTCCAGCTAGAACTTGGATAGAAAGAACACTGTGCAGCCACTGCCGTAGAAACCCAACAGGGTCGAAAAATAAAACATGTGCCAAAAAACAACCAGGGACCGCAACCTATCATTGATAGACTAAGAGTACAAGAAACTAAAATACCTGCCGGGGCAGGAGCCTCACACCGAGTACCACTCTTATGTGATGAGTGAAAAGTAGAAGTCAAGGAGCACTGCCCTAGACATACTCACACAAAAAAGGAAACAAGGAGACTATCCCTGGACAGACAGAGAAGAGGACAGTATAGCAAACAGGACCTAAGATTTCGCCCCACCCAGAATATCCCGCAAAGGCAAAAAGCGGACTCAGCTTGAGAGCCAAACAGATGTTGACCATCAAACGAAATGCCCACCAAGTGGGATTGAACAGCTTCTGAAAAATCAGAGGCGTGTTGCCAGGCATGCTGGCGAAGAGCTACCAGGAGAGCCATGGCTCGCCCTACAGTATCTGTGTTATCCATGCCACAGCGAATCAGCCATATAGCCACCTGATGACCATCCTGGAGTTACTGAGTAACAGTGTCCCGGGTGTCATCAGGGATGGAGAGGAAAAGGTGCAAGACTGAATCCCACAGCACATGTGATAAACAGCTTAGAACACGGGCAGTATTGAGGGACCACAAAGCGGAACTGGTGGCAGAAAAGATATATTGACAAACAGCATCTAGACTTTTAGACTCCCAGTCTGAAGGGACGTTAGGCAGAGCGTCAATGTCAGGGGAGGCTGTAGCTGCCTGAACTAAAAAGCTGTGCTAGTAGGCTTTTGGAAGAGGTAGAGCAGGTCTCCAGGGATAAGATAGTGTCTATGAACTATAGACTGGTCCACGGAAGCCCTTTAAACGGGTTTAACCCTAGAGCCCAACAGAATATTAAAGAGGGCTTCACTGTAGGAGAGCATAGGTTCAGTCCCCTTCAGGCCCTGATAAAGCACCCCAGTTAGGGGATAAAAGGCCACCTCAACAGTAGGAAGCTGCAGCCTCAACCACAGCAACTCTCAACAAAAGGTCAGCAAGATTATCAGTAGCAAGGCTAGGAAGAGAAAACAAACCAGAGAATGGTGTAGAGTTGAGGCCACTAGCCTCACCAAGGTCAGACACCCAATGAAACTCCGGAGGTGGCTGAATAGACCCACTCATGTCATCAGAGACATCACCAAGGGAGGCGTGGCTCGGACGCCGGAGGGAATGGCGGCGTGAGCTTGGAGCTCCGCGCCAGATCCCCCTTGATTATCCTGAAAACCGGCAAAAAGACGCCCGTGACTGCCCTCATCAGCACGCTGAAAACTAGGGGAAGTGTAGAGGAACCCCTGAGTCCCTGATAACCACGGATGCAGACCGAAAGCCGGCAAGTGCAGGACCCCAAGATGGCGGACGCAGCCGGGTCCGGAGAGAGATAGCGGACGGCCTCGGCGGTGAGATGCACCCCTGAGGGGGGCACGCCCTGGAGTGTGCGGTGGACCTGCTGGAGAGCACGTACCCTAATGCGGCGAGCCCTGGAGCCCCCGGCTCGTAGCATTGACCGGGACACGCGACGAGTTGATCGGAAGGAAGCCTCACAAAATGGCGGCGTGAACGGAGGATTGGGATCGCTACACCTTGGCCTCTGCTGCGATCGAGGCCGAGAGGGAGACTCGATTCAGTGGAGGGACGGACGAGCAGTCGGGGCACAATATACTATTGTGGGGTGCAAGCGGGTCTGTTGCAGCACTTGAAAGACCGGCAGGAGCTGAGAAATCGGCCCAACTTAGTAGCGGAGAGAGGCGAGCCCCTTGACCCTCCGGAGGGGGCCGCGGCTGCCGTGCGGGCGCCTGGCGGAGGAGGGAGCAGACCTTTGCCGTAAGACGAAAGAAGCCCTGAGCAACTGAGGCGACCAGCGAGTTCCCAGGTACCAAGGGCGGAAAAGCGCAGCACAGCGGAGACGGCGCAATAACAAGACCAGGTGGGACGGTGGCAAGGGGGGAAACAACAGAATGGGAGCACACGAACACGGCCTGAGTGACTGAAGCTGGCTCGGCAGTGTGCAAGAAGTCACGGAGAGCTGGTCTGAGACATAGAGCCCACCCGCGGCGAAAACCAACCCGCCTGCAGGACAATGACCGAACCACGACACTGAGAAGGAAGGGTAGCCAGAAGGACTCCTCGTTGCTACCGCGGGTACGCGCGGCACCGGGGCACCCCCTCCCCCCCCACAACGGTTTTGAGGTCCTGGAAACGGGCCACACTATGGCGAAGCGAGGCACCACCTGAAGCGGTTTGGGGGAAGATAGTGAATCGACAAACTGAGGAGGGCAGCTTTGGAGCAGGCCAGGCCCTCGAAGGAAACCTGGAGTCCAGAGCGCCCACAGGTCACGCCGAAAACAACGGAAAAGCATAGAGGCAGTGGTGGATGGGGCTGGCGAGCGACAACACTGATGAACCTGCCCGAAGCACGGAGCGCAACGAGTGAAGGATTTCCAGCCATACGGAGGGCCAGGGAAGAGCGAGAACCCGCGTCCCTTCGTCGCCACGGGCGAACACTGTGGTAGGGCCCCGAGTTCATGGACGGCAGTTCTGTACCAGACGGAGGCTACTAGAGGGCTGGGGAGGCCTGAGGAGGCACTCCGTGGCTGAAGCAGAGCAAAGGAGTGTGGAATTGGCAGACAGGCTGATGGTAGGTGGCACAGGTATGCACCTGCTGGAGCGATCGAACGCTAGTGAGATTGAGGCCTGTAAGTAGCCCAGCTTGGGGTGCTGCTAAGAGAGAAAGGCCAGGATGGAGTGCATCCAAGGCATCTCCCACAAATCGGTCCTGACCCCAAAGAACCACGAGGAGCGCAAATTGACGATGCTGGAGATCCTCCATAAGAGAGATATCACTTAGAACTAGATGTACCTTGCGGTTGAACCCCGGAGAAGAGAAAGCAAACGATATAACCCGGGAGTGGAGCACTGAGCATACCTAAGACGAGTCTGTACACTTGGAGATCAGCTGGTACTCACACTGTCCAGTGAACACTTACTCGGGAAGCCGCGGAACAGACGGGGGGTCCGCTACTGGCCCACTAATGGAGGGGGCCCGCGGAGACACCAGTAGAGCTACAAAGTGCGCAAGGAGCGCCGGTGCACAAAACCATTGCAAACATGGTGAAGAACAAGGGGAAGACGGAGGGAGCTGCAACCTCCGAAACGCTGGAAGGGGGTCCGACAGGGCCCGTGGATCTGCAACAACTGCAAGATCGGATACTGGAGGCTATCGCGGCGACTAGAGACACTTTACAACAGGACATTGCGCCAGTAGCAACAGGCTTGGGCCTCCTCCGTGCTGAGCACGACAAACTTAAAGATAGAGTAAAGGACACGGAGAACACCTTGCAGGAGCTGGCCCCTGCCCATGAATCTATGGAGGGGAAGTTAGCAGACGCCCTAGACCGTATACAAACGCTGTAGAAGAGAGCTGAGGATGCCAAAAACAGGAGTAGATGCAGTAACGTCCGAATAGTGGGTATTCCGGAAATAACAGAAGGGGATGATATGATTGGATACCTGGACAACTGGCTTAAATCAGTGGTGGCACCGGAAGGCCTCTCCCCTTTCTTCACACTGGAACGGGCCCATCACGTCCCGACTAGACCACTTTGGCTGGGACAACCACCAAGACCAGTTATAGCCAAACTCCTGCTCTATAAGGACAGGGACTTGCTGCTCCAGAGTGCTCGGGATGCGGGGCCATTCCAGATAGCGAATAGCAAGGTGACACTATTCCCTGACTATACATTTGAGACACAGCGGATGCGAGCCTCCTTCCTGTCCATTAAACGAGAACTAAGGACTGAGGGCATTCCATAATCTCTGCTCCTTCCGACGAAACTTCGGGTGGTGATAGATGACAAGGCACTCTTCTTCCTTACATCAGCAGATGGGTGGACATGGTGGGACACGGACAAAGCGGGCACGGACGGTGCAAGAATCCGAGAGGAAAAAGAACGTGCGACAACGCAGGTACGGAAATGGCAGAGACTACGCAGAAGACGGCAAGGCTCTCGGAAATCCACTGCGTCCCAAACGGACGAAGAGAGAAAAGCAGCGTTGAAGGCGGTAGAAACACTGTCGAGAACTGACGCTTCCCCCTCCAAGCAGGATACGGAATCGGAGGACCACATCTCGGGCTCGGAGACAGACCAGTCGGAAATACACAGCGCCAAAGGCCCGTTGGTAACGCCGCAGACGTCTGAAGAGATCCTGAGCCTCTGACATGGAGGGGACAGGTGGTGGACACTGTTTGATTTGGGGATATCTAAGAACTAAAAGGTAACACAGATGGGGGCTTTACACGGGGACGTCACACCGTTGCTAACTATGGGGGATCAGAGGGTGCGGGGGGGGGCGGGCGTAGCTGCCTTCCGGTCTGAGCCTCACTCCACTAGCCCTTAAGGCATTCACGGTCACGACTGTGATATAGTTGGGGGGTTGGGGAAAAACAATTGAGTTTGGATGGGAACTGATAGCTTTATATTGGGGCCTATTCTGGGGAGGGTGGATTGGGGCACTGTTGGGGTATTTCTTTGTTGGCAAATGTTTGTTTCTGAGTACAGAGGGAACGAGACATACAAAGTTTTGAAGAATTGTTGGGGGAAAACCACCACTCACGTAGGGGCAGGACGATGTGGAATGATAAAGCAACTATTATGGGACAATGGCTAACACGGGTATGTTAAGATGTATAACCTGGAATGTGCGGGGGTTGCACACAATGACAAGGAGACACAAGGTACACGCCTATTTGGTCCGCAGGGGGGTACATATTGCGCTCCTGCAAGAAACACATCTCACAAAACAGGAAGGTATCGCTCTGCAGAGGAGATGGAGGGGACAGGTGTTCAACATTACCTACTTTGCATATGCTAGAGGTGCTTTAATCTGGATAAGGGCAGGCACCCCTTTTCAAGCAACGAAGCACATTGTAGACCCTGAGGGCAGGTATGTAGCAGTAGAGGGTAGACTCAGGGGTAGGGACATAGTGCTATGTAGTGTGTATGCGCCAAACACCGAGCAGCTGCCCTTCCTGACGGGACTCTCTGGGACACTAGCACATTATTTAGCGGGCCCTATCTTAATTGGAGGAGACTTTAACTCGATAATAGATGCAACATTAGATAGATCACACCCACCTCTTGGGGACTCCCCTGTGCACCGCCTCACGAAAGGTAGATTGGACTGACAAAGGAGATGGGACCTGGTGGACGCCTGGCGCACACAGCATCCGACTGAACGGGACTATTCACACTTCTCTGGCTTGCACGACCTACACGTTCGGATCGATGCAATATTGTGCTCTCCGCTCGTGATGCCGGCTGTGGCAGGGACAGAGTACCTTACCAGGACAATCTCAGACCACAACCCTCTGCTGGCCTCCCTAGACTGGATGACTGAGACCTCGCACGTTCCCACCTGGAAGCTGCGACCTGAGACACTGGACGGCCCGCTCTTTCACGGGACACTGCAGGAGGGGATAACACAATACTTTGTAGGAAATGAGGGGTCCACTGCCTCTAGGGCGATGGAATGGAACGCCTTCAAGGTGGTAATCAGGGGCCAATGTATAGGGAAGCACGTAGGGATGCGTAAGGTGTTACAGGATGATCTGAACAGGGCAGATGACAACTTACGAAAGGCAGAAATAGCATGACCGGGTCACCCTGAGCTCCAAGAGGAGGTCAGCCTAGCTAGAGAGGCAGTAGCGGCAGAGGTGGAGCGCCTCAGTAGTTTTGATCACAAAGCCTACATGCTTAGAGCACACGTGAAGGGGACAAGACAGGGATGCTGCTGGCTTGGCTGGCTAACCCCACTAAACGAGGCTCCCTGATTCTGGCCATAGAAGGAGAAGGGCGAGGCATGAGCTACACCCAGACGGAGATACTGGACATCTTTCAGAAATATTATGGGGTCCTCTATAAGAGCGCACTAGTAGGATGAGGGAATGACATTGATACGTTTCTCGTGGGCCTGCAACTGCCGCAGCTGGACCAAGAACAGGCAGATGACGTGAGTAGAGACATAGAACTAAGAGAGATCAGGGGGGCTGTAAAGCGAATGGCCCGCAACAAAATGCCAGGGTTAGACGGGTTGCCCGTGGAATTCTATGGCAAGTACTTGGATATACTTGCGCCCCGTTTCCAAGCGGTATACAATGAGGCCAAGACTGCTGGCTGCCTGCCTCATTCCATGCGGGAGGCGCTAGTGATCCCTTTGTTAAAGCCGGGGAGGGAGAGCAGCAGCCCGACTTCCTATAGGCCGCTCTCCATGCTGACCACAGACTACAAAATTTTGAGTGCCATACTCGCAACCAGACTCCTGCAGCACATGCCTAACTTGGCTAATACGGACCAATCCGGATTTATTCCTACGCGCAACACAACCATTAACATTAGGAGACTCACGCGTCTGCTGGAGAACACATATTCAGACGCCCAAATGCCCCTAGTTCTTTCGGTAGATATAGAGAAAGCGTTTGACAGCTTGGAATGGGAGTACCTGTACAAAGTCATGGAACGATTTGGTCTGGGGGAAGGTTATATCAGATGGACGCGAGTATTATACACTGCAGCGGTGGCTAGGATGCGAGTGGGTCCCCTTGTTTCACACCAATATCCGGTGGAGCGGGGTACCAGACTGGGTTGCTCTCTATCCCCCCTGTTGTTTGCCCTGGCAATTGAAACCCTTGCAGCTGAGGCAAGAACATGGAAACATTTCAGGGGCCTAGATAGCAGAGGGGGCCAACAGTTCATCTCCCTATACGCAGATGACTTACTGTTATTCCTGGAGAACGCGACAGATGCGTTGGAAGGTGCGGAGAGACTACTTACGCGGTTTGGAGAGTTGTCGGGCTTGAATGTTAGTTGGTACAAGACGTGCCTATTCCCTCTACGCCGAGGTACGACGCGGCCCGCCCACCGACCCCAACTCCAATGGGAACCCACCTGCCTGAAATACCTGGGAGTCTACGTATACCATACGGCAGCAGATATGCTAGAGGGCAACGTGGGCAGATGTCTTCGGACATTGAAGGGAAATATGGACTTTTGGGCCATGCTCCCGCTCTCGGTAACTGGACGCATTTCCCTACTGAAGATGATCGCCTTGCCGCGACTTCTTTATTATTTTCGCACTCTGCCTATATGGGTGCCCAGCTCCGTATTTCGTAGATTGAGGTCGCAGTTGACCTCGTTCATCTGGAGCTCGGGAAGATGTAGAGTAGCACTCTCGACGCTCACCCGCCCGAGTGACGAGGGTGGCTTAGCGGTCCCGGACTTCGAGCTCTACTATCTCGCAGCTCAATTGCAACTCTTCACACAGGAGGTGGCGAGGGTATTTCGGGGCCCGGAGCAAGAAAGAGACGGGGGCACACCGCGGCATGTCCTAGCATGTGTAACCTTACAACAGAGGATCGCCCTTAGAGACTTCACACTCGAAGACCAAACATTCAGACTCTGTTGGATCCTTTCCCAGTGCCGTGTGGGCACACAACACCCACATGCCCCAGAGATCCCGCTTGGGATGGTGACTGCACTCCCCCACAGGGGGATTGGTCTCAATTACAGGTCTGGGAGGACGCGGGGATACAAGTGATTGGCGACCTCTACGAGGATGGGGCACTCATACCATACCAGGATTTGCAGGACCGATTTGACCTCCCGCGGGGAGGCTACCTTCTACATGCTGCGGTGACGGGGGCCATGCAGGCACATTGGAGGGGGTCCTTGCGGAGCCAATTACGACCATGGCCTGCCAATACACTATGATGGCGGCCGGGACTTATAATGCGGTAACATGCTTATACTCCAGAATGTTGCGGGAGAATCTTCCGCCACTCACGGCGCTAAAAGCCAAATGGGAGGCAGACCTGAACAAGGAAATCCCGGAAACAACTTGGGCTCAAATAGTGCGGCGGGCACGGAAGAGCACGAGGAATGCGCGCTTTCAACAAATTCACTTTTACATCCTTCATAGAGCTTACATGACTCCTGGTAAAATCAAGAAATATTTTGGGGTGCCCCAGGCGGCGTGCCCATGATGCACCTCAGAGGGAGCAGAGCTGGCCCATATGCTATGGTCCTGCCCGGACCTACAGGAGTACTGGTGAATGATTGGCGAAACGCTCAACGAGGTCACGGACAGAACTATACATTTTGATATGGCGGTCTGCATACTGCACTGGTTTCCACACACGCCCAAAAACAAAACCACCAGTAAATTCATAGACATGGGATTGATTCTGGCCAAAAGAGAAATTACAAGTCTCTGGAAAGCGAGAGTAGGCCCCACGCACAGGCGATGGATCAACAAGCTCCTGAAATGGGCTTCTTGTGAAAGCACGATTCGATACCAAACGGCTCGTAGGAAACCGGAGGTTAGGGTACTGGATACAGCAGCGGCATGGGAAACGCTGGTGCAGGCCCCGAGGGATAGTACATTGCAGGAAGACGAGGGGGCTCCGAACCCAGACAGAGACAACTCCCAAGACACACCGGGCGCATCACACACCTAGACAAACATTGACTCCTGAAAGTACCCATAGAATCAGGCGTTAAAGAGCATTCCTGCATGGGTGGTGGGGGCAGAGGGGGGGAGGAGGGACTGGGAGTTGTGGTTAGTTTAAGGGAATTTCGAAGGAAGATGAGAGGGGGAAAATCTTAAAAGCAGGCATACACACTTTTCTGTGAAACGGTCATGATTTCTGATGATAATCACGCTTGTAACATCCTCCTGATTGACGACGCCCGACCTCCGGGTTGTTGCGTGCTTATCTAGGTTCCTGATCGATACTGTGACCTTATGCCCCTATTCGGCTATAAAGCCCTTTATTCCCTATATTGGCATAACCGTTCAAGTGCGATTTTCTGAAAAGTCATCTCTGGCCTCACACGAACAGAGCCACATTCCAGCATGACTCTCTGCTACTTCCTTTGCGACCAATTAGTGCAATGACAGAGCAGTAGTCACTATCTGATATTCCTAGATAACACTCCGAGTTCTTCAACAAGATAAAAACTTAGCAAACCTGGAAATCCCCGCTTGCTATGTTTTGATTAGTAATGGAACTCTAATGAGCAACTGATAACTGTCACTTCCTAGTGACATCTTTAATTGACGTCTTATGCCCAGCAAACTTGCGTCAAACCCGGCACCTGTCAGGTATAAATATTACCAACGTTGCCTTAAGCAATGAGCGAACCTGTTGCTGATGCCAGCTGCCTGCATGACCCCGTGTTGGTAACAACTAGCACTCTGTCGCTGCAGCCTGCTATCCTGTGGTGGTGAAGCTGCTGATTAACATTATCGCCGCTACAGCGCGACCTATGGTGCAGTACGCTTGAGGAGCCGAGCAGCCGTCCTCTGCGAAGACATCCAGCCCAGCTGCCCGCGGACGCTGTCCCCCCTCCTTCCTCGACGGGCTGAGAGAAGCCGCTGCATTTCTCGTGCAGAGAAATCCAGTCCCGGCGCTTCCGGTTTACCCTCGCGGGTGACTGGGATATCGAGAGAGACCCCTGAAGGAGATACCAATCCTCCATCATTCTATTCAGAGGTATGGTGTTGACTAAACCCTTAGACGAGAATTCTTGAAACAAACCTTGGCAAAACCAACTTAACTTAAGCTACTTACTTACTCCCCTTCTCACGTGTTAGGCTTAGGTCAGGCACACTGGGGTAGGCTTAGTTAGAAGCACCAGTTGAGTATGTTAGCCTAATGTATATATGACTGTATATATGTTTTATTACTTTTAAACCATTGTATGGCTAAGAAACCATATCAATGCTTTTACAGTTCTATTTCGCAATACTTATCTTACTGTACGTACTTTTTATAATAACAATTATTGCAATTGTGGCAATACATTTCTCTTGTACGAGAAGAAAGACTGTTCAATAAATGTTAACCCTTTATTGATAAACGCCCGTCTCTCTATTCTCTACATACTGTGAAAGTAAACTGCACTAGACTGACTGAGTGAAATCTATGTCTATTGTTTCACACGACCCTAGAGATCGACTCTTGATCTGAGGAGCAAAGTTGTCATGTTGCACGGTTGTTGGAAAGCTGAATCCCTTCTTGTCTGTGCCAAGGAAGCTGATCACTTCCTATGCAGAGAAGAAAGTTTCCAGTGACCTCTGAGCTAGTTGGTAACACAACCCAATTAAGTTTAGCATAGTCAGTGGAGGCCTGGAATATAAGCAGTTCCACGTCGATACTACTGTTTATGTTATTCCAATGCGCAGGGCCTAGTGGGAAACTAGGAACTACACTACATGGCGCCCTAACGTTTGGTAAGGCGATAAACTAACGCAAGACTTGTAGAGTAACTCAGTCGTGCATATTTCACACCCCTTTCTCCCGTAAATACTCCAATAGACGTCTGGAGTGGGTGAAAGGTTAAAATCCGCCCGACCTTAGTAGGAAGAGATTCCTATGTAAAGCTCTGGTTTATTCAAAGTTGAAGGATACAGTGTTCCAAAATATTGTGCACCTAATCTTTGTCTCCTTGGAGACCTACTCTGCAAACCTCGCATTTTTACAATGCCAGAAAACGGCACCACTGGGGCCGCAGCAGATGCGACTCAGCAAGGTCCCGAATACACAGACCCGGGTGCTATTATCATCCCGGTCCAGTTAAGAAGATCTATAACTTTAAAACTTATAGAAAACGGACTGCCACCTAAAGGTGGTACAGTAATTTTCGTGATAGAGGCTCACGAGTATCGGCAGACAGAGGTATTCTATTCATGGATAAACTTTCCAGCGGTAAACGCTATAAAC
Organism: Lissotriton vulgaris; assembly: GCF_964263255.1. Taxonomy (NCBI): domain Eukaryota; kingdom Metazoa; phylum Chordata; class Amphibia; order Caudata; family Salamandridae; genus Lissotriton; species Lissotriton vulgaris. Next base: position 86,773,824 of record NC_141687.1, on the reverse strand, counting down.
ACAAGAGTTTCACTATTACAAAATAGAGGAACCTCCGGAAGAGTACGCTCCTTTCGAGGAGATTGAAATTCCACTTAAATTTCAAGAGCACCTGCTCTGGTTTAATGGCGCCCTAAAACACAATGATCACATAACCAGGCTCGGTCCACTAGGTAGACCAGGAGCCACGTGGCCGGTTCTAGCCAGCTACACACCACATCCTGACATTGTAAGAATGTCTAGAGAAGAGCTGTTAGCACAGCTAAACACATTAATAAAAATACATAGGCAATTAGTCCAATATGTAATACGGACTGCAACAGTCCAGCCAGCTGTTAATACACCACAGCTGACCCCTCATCAGGGGAACACAAATAAAATTACACCACAGAACATACAGTCATGTCTTGGTAAAACACCCGTAAAACGGGAACAAATTCCTTTCTGGTTAGCCCAGAAAATCACTCAAATAGAGGCAGTATTTCCTGATACTACCCCTATTGAGAAACACAGAATCTTGACCATCTGCCTTCCTATGGGAATCGCACCACACGTGGAGGACTGTGACACTTGGGGTACAGTCTTTGCTTCCATTTACACAAAAACACACGGTGTTCCGTCTATGGCGGTAATACCAGAAGTGCTAAAACAGATTCAAAATGAATTCGGTCCAGAACCCGCTTTAAATCTAGGTATGAAATTACTGAAAGACTTCAAGCAGGTCACGGCTATATTATTAGCCAACATAAAGGGAGAAGCAGCATCTGTAGCGATTCGCCAGAAGTTGAGGGAAACAGATATAAAAGATCCTGTTGAGCTTGCAAAAATCATAGAAAAATGCTATGAAGAATTAGGTAGAGACAGCTTGGGTGGAAAACCAGTTAAGCCCCAACTGCTCGAAAATCCTGAAAAATTATTTATTAAAAATAATTTAAATACTCCTAAAAAGAGCTGGGATGGAAATAAACAATCCACTCCCAAGGAAAAAGTTTTCCAGTCCAGAGGAAGGTCTCCTCGACGGAGGGAAAGAACTCCGACTCGAGAACGCCAGTCTCCCCAGAGGGAGCCCTCTGAGAAAAGATATAACCTTAGAAATAGGGATAATCTGAAAAAACCTGATAGATATCAAAGTATTGATACACGTCCCTCTCGATCTTTTCCACAGAATTCGGAAAGAAGAAGACGGTCAGACCCAGGAGAGCACACCAAGTCCAAAGACAAGGAACCTGCTCAAAATAAGAAATCTCAATTTCAGAAAAAGAAGGTAGCCAGTATTAGAGTAATCAACCATGCCGAGAATACTGAGGACACAGTTGAAAAACGGGGAGTGGGCATTGACAATGTTGGACAGTGCAGCAGAAATCAGTATAGCGCGCAAGATCTTGATGAGTCATCTGGAGACAGTGGACACGAATGAATACATTCAGGTTGAAACTGCCGACGCCAGGCTTAGCGAGCCCCATAAAATATACGAAATAACATTGCGTATGGAGGGTGATAAGACTAGGAAAATTAAGGGTCTATTTTGGGATAAGCTCTCAAAAGGCTATGATATTCTGTTAGCTGAAAAAGATTGGCCCCCGGAGTTTGTCAGGGAGTGCCCTCGTGGCGAAGAAGTGATTATGCCTGCCTTCTCGAATCACATTCCGATTCATAAAAAATACACATATGCAAGGAAATGGGCAGTAGCCCAGGCACCTGCATTGTATAAAAATCATGTAGGATGGGATGAGGATTCACCGCCTCACAAAATCCAATTAAAAAGTGAACCAACTGCCCAACGGCAGTATCCCATAAAGCAAGAAGCTAAAAAACAAGTCAGGGAGATCTTAGATCAACTTGAGTACCAGGGGGTGATTGAAACATGCACCTCTCAAGTCATGTCTCCAAGCCAGACAATTCATATCGTCTAGTTTTGGACTACAGACATCTTAATACATGTTGCAAAACTTTTGCAGTACAAAACTCGCATAGTGCAGCCCTAATGAATAATATAGTTAGGAAAAAATATAAAACGACATTAGACATATCTAATGGTTTCTTTTGTCAAAACATTGCACCAGAAAGCAGATACTTGACCGCTTTCTCCGCATTTGGGTCACAGAAAAAATTCTGTCGACTCCCACAGGGGTTCAAGAACAGCCCAGGACTATTCTCAGCTAGGGTAACAGAGTTACTACAAATCTATGATGATGAAGCATTATCTTACGTAGATGATATTTATCTCACAGACGACGACTTGGATACTCACTTGAAAAGAGTGAACACCATTATACTTGGCTTCGCAGCAGAGGGTTACAAATTCAACTTTAAAAAGTCCCGAATTGCCCATCTGACAGTACTATTTTTAGGGTACGAATTATCAAGTGAAGGGAAAAGCCTAGCGGACAACTTCTTAGAGAAGTGCGCTGTACTCCAAGCTCCAAAAACGCTGAAGAATTTACAATCAATACTAGGTTTTCTGAATTTCGGAAGAACTTACATACTAAATTACGCAGAGAGGGTTAAACCTCTCTACGAACTAATAAAACCTGATTTAAAACAAATCAATTGGACTCAAAAACACACAGAAATTTTGAGATCACTGCAAACAGACATGTTAGCAAAAACAAAATTGGATACACGTGACAACACACGTGATCTTGTAATCCGAGTCATCCCAGGAAGATGCGGATTCACGTACCTAACCTCTAATGAGGGAGAAAAGGTACCCATTTCAATTAAATCTCACTTGTACACACAAGCAGAAAAAACATTCAGTCGCACAGAAAGAACTGTGAACGCAGTGCAAATCGCATTAGCAAATGAACGAGAACTAGCACACGGCAAACGGATTAATATCCTTACAGCGGAATCCGCCTTCGAGGCGCTATTCAGCCCAGTAAACCTGCCTACAGTGTCACTGGACCCGAAATGGATACAGTGCATAGATTCTCTAGGAGCGGAAGACGTGAAATACTATTTCGCCCCGCAATACACAGAACTGAATGATTTAGAATATGAAGAAGAATATCCTCTGCCAATCGAAATTCTGCCTCTCCCACAATACGCCTGTATAATCTATACAGATAGCTTTGTACAGCATTTCAACGTAGAGAGCAAATCCTACAATGCAGCGTGTGCGATCATTAAAGGTCGTTGGCTGTGCGGTAAATTCAGACCGAAAGTAACAAAAACTGAATCTGTAAGAAACTGTTCGGTTCAAAGAACTGAAATCAGATCTTTAAAGATGGCGCTCGAAAATGCAGAACGTGAATTCCCGACACTTATAGTGTGCGATTCTCATTTTTGCGTCAACTCTTACAACAATAAACTGCAGAGTTGGATCGAAAACGACTACAAAGATGACACAGGTGCCACAATAAAGCATAAATTGCTCTGGAACAAGGTAGCTCTTTTACACAAAGAACTACAAAAGACTCAAGTGATTCACGCACAGAGTCTTCAACGTGATGGCGTTCACGTTGCAGGGAATTCATTGGCTAATACAGCCAAAGCGGAAGCAACTAAACCGGCTTCCGTAGCCACAAAAAAGCGTACAGATAAATACATAGATGGGGAAACCATGCTGGCAGTAAGAACGACCGTAAAAGGCGACTGTGCAGCACTACCCGTAAACTATCCACTCAATTATGCATACATAATTGATGCAAACTCCGTTCCTTTTGCTCGAATCCCTGGAGTGGGGGATAGAGTAATTCCAAACAGGAGCAGGAGGGGCTTCCTCCTACTGGAAGCACACATGGGGTTGGGTCTGAAACACCAAACAATCAAAGCCTCTCTGAAAGAATTGCAATCAGAGTACTGGTGGCCAGGAATGAGTATAGATATTCAATGTTTTGCTCAAAATTGTGAAGACTGCAATAGAGATCGCAGTAATGAACAGGCAAGTGTAGTTTCAGGATCCCTTCTAGACAGCATAAGGCGGTCTATCTGCGCAATCAAAGAAGAGAAGCGCGTCCCAGTGTACAACGTTTAAGACGAAAAGCACTTAAAAAAAATGAGGCCCCCAGCGCTCGGCTGACGCTAGAACGGTTATAAAAGATTTGCGAGTCCATATCGGCATATGCGCAATTACCACGTTACATTCTGACCAGGGTCCTGCTTTCAGCTCTCGAGCCTATAAGAAGGCCATGGCTAGCATGGGAATTGGGTTGCGGTATTCTTGTCCGTCGCACAAGTGTGGTAGAAAGAAAAAACCGGGACATAAAGCAATCTATAACAGCGAAGGTATTAGGTTCAGGCGCTGGGTGGGTCAAACATTTAATAAGTGTCCAGACTAGTCTTAACAACATGCCAAGAAATTCTCTAAAAGGTTTCAGCCCATACGAACTATTGTTCGGAATTAGAATGAACGTTCAGGACCTCGATAGTCAGATGTCAGTGGTACAAGAGAAAACAACGCACTTTGATGTAAAAGACCGTTTGGCTGTTTTACAGGAACTGAATGAAACAAGAAAATCATTAAAAAACATAAAGTTAAAGCAACAGCCAAGTACCACTGACGAGGCACCACCCGCAACAGCCCCAGCAAGGCCTGTCTGGATTCCAAAGATTGGGGATCTAGTCAGAGAAAAGATCGCGGTTAAGAAGGAATTTGGGCCTTCTTACAGAAAAGCAGTACCTGTCTTAGCAGTCACCGGAACAAGATCAGTTGTGCTACCGCCCCTTGCTGGTAAAAAGGAGAACAGAGTCGTGTCCATCGACCTGGTAAAACCACAAGCATGTGGCCTATAATCAACAGTAGGCCCAGTGGACTCCCAAGAAACAACAGAATACCCAAACTTGCAACAATCCAAGAGGTTCAAACTGAAAGACTAATCACATTCGATCAGCCTGCAGTGCACAATGAAGGACTATGCAATAATGCCATGGAACTCGTGCCTCTTGAAACACAGATTGAAACGGTTCGTCAAGAAACAACACCAGTCTACAATGATGTGGCATCAGAAAGTGCTACCGAGAGACAGATTGAAAGAACAATCCCATCAATTGACAGAACTGCCTCTGGTTATTTCATCAACTTCGACAACTTCTCTGAAGATTTAAACGACCCCGAAGTGATGACAGAAACAAAAAAGTCTTTTAAAGAAAAAGCAACGGAACTCTTTCATCAACTGAAGGAAATCTACCTTGTTTCCCTTTGGCTAGAGTTCTGGTTTGGTCTAGGTGTATTTTTCCTCCTGCTTTGGCTCATCATGGTACTGTGTTTGGGAAAATTCATTGAAGGAAAATATATTACAATGGACACAGCAAGTCAGAACATCAACCTAGTCTTGAAACCACACAGATCATCCCACGTGAAGAAAAGAGAACTGTCAACAGTAAATGTCACAGCAATTCCAATACCTGGTGGGGTAGTATGGGAGAAAACAGACTATGAGATCTATGGTCCGATCGAAATCCTGAAGTATCCTCATCAACTAAAGGTTTCCTTAAGTGACTTTGTGACACCAAGTACATTCTCTGATGATTGGGACTTTAACAGTATTAATGACATGATGTCTGTTTTAGTAATGTCAGCTAGATTCACAGATCATGATTATTTACAAGGTTCATCTAGTTATGAGCAGTTATTCTGTTACACCCACTATGGGGATCATTACTTGCATAAATCTGCACAGCCTAGAAATGTTTTTATGCATAATCAATGGGAACATTGTGCTACACCACCTAAAAGCAGTTCTAAAGCATTTTTTGAGAAATTCAAATACTTCTCAGGGTTTAACACCAGTGATGCAGAAACGTTTTATTATAAACTATTAGATAAAACAGGAATGAAAACAATGCTGACAAATTCTAAATTGATATATTCAGAAGCATTTTATGACAAAATGATGACATTTGGTTTTGATTATTGGAAAAATAATATTGAAACGAAAACCATTTGGGGTACAAAAGATTGGCAGGTGCAAGGCATAGAAGCACTGTTTAGAACCTGCATGATACCAGAACAAATGTTATTTTTAAATGACACTGTACACCAAACATCTTGTCTTGGCCTAGCCAAGAACAAAGACCTGAAAACACCGTCTATACCAAAGCCAATACCTGAAAATACAACAGCTGATATTGAGTTAGACGTGTCACAAATTTTACATTTCAACAGAACACATCCTGATTGGAAAAAGTGGTTAATCTGGCCTACAGACACAAATAGCTGTCAAGATAGGTTCCTGAATAAAACACAGGGGTTAAAAATGACCAGATTAGACCCTAGATACTCCCAGAGACAACATCCAGGGATTATAACAACATACAGTGTAGGGAAACTCTGCCTAGAATGGCTAACTACATCCACACTGGCTGAAATTAAGCAACACTTGTCTTTATTAAAAGATGGTGCTGATTTGCGCGACTTCATTCTTGGACCACGCAAACAGCGTCAAAAGCGTTTCATAGCGACCAGTATCTATGCTGCTTACAACGAGGCTTGGAAAGTAAAGCAAATTGAAACTGCTGAAAAAATACGAGAAATTGATCGTATTAATTTGGAGAAATCACTTTCTGTAGTAGACAATGGGTTAATGACTCTGTCTTCCAGAATATATTCGTTGGACAATATTGTATCCTCTGCCTTTGATGTGATAGACAGAGATTTGCTAATGTTACAACATGGCCAGTCTCAATTACGCTCTATTATAGAACTAGGCTGGACGCTGCAAAATCTTCGTTCAGGCTATGTGCCTTGGCGTTTAATCAACACAACGTCATTATTTTCCATTTTTAACCTTACTGATAAACAGATCAGTTTGGCACAGAAAGGAGCAGACTATACAATCCTGAGCATCGAAAAACTCGAGAGATTATCATTGACAATGTCAGAGAGTCCTGTCATTGAATGGATAATACACGGAATTATCACAATTCCGATAACAACTTTCCGATTTCATAAATGCCTTGAGTACATACCTGCTGGCCAATATGAACAATTGGGTAAGGGATATGTAAAATCCGAATGGAAATTACCATACACTCATTCTTGCTATAGTGACAGCGACAAAAATGTATTTCTTAGTGGTGACAACTGTAAACACTCACTAAGTGGTATACTTTTGTGTCAGGGTATTAAATTACACGGAGCATGTGATGGAAATTCAAACAACCTTTCATGCCACCAGCTAGTCACACCGGCAACTCAGATAGAGCCCTTCTTTATGCAACTCGCAAACGGGAGTTACATTCTTAGAACGGATCACAGGTGTTGTGGCCTCGCGCCAGGGAAAAGTTATCTAGTACAAGTAACGTCCATGGTCAAATGTTGTATGCAAGCATTGTTCCCGAGCGGGCCTCCAGACATAGTGACTCCCCTCTGGCCTCGTCTGAATCTCTATTCTATACGAATTGATACATTAAGCAAAATGAAATCTGTGCTTTTACAGACAACAGTGCCTATAACGTCATCTAAAGAGACGTATGATCTTCTAGTCGCAAGGACGGCTACTGAAGTCCATGACCTTTTATCAACAAATTGCCCCGTGCATTTCGTAGAAATGTTCAGCCAACTCCTTAACATGTCTAGTGCAACAAGCATCCCAGGCATATTTAAGACAGTCTTTACGGGACTGCTGACACCCTTCCAGGCAATTTTGGGAATCTTTCCTAATTTTGTGCACTCCATCTTTGGCGGCATACCACTATTTTTGGGACTCATCGCAGGGATTCTATTTTTGACCATCCTGCTACGTTATGGCAAGCCTCGGCTCAGACATAGCTCCCATGGGAATGGAAGAAACAATCCTAGCAATGCGCTACAGGGATAGGATAACTAACGTCCTCGGATTGGCCAGGCTGAGAGATCTAAACATGACCTGGTTCCTTTCATTCAGACCGATATGGCAAAATTGCATTTTACCTGTGCTACGGTGTATGCTTTGCGGCGAGGAATGCGTGTTGGACATCTGTCTTTCACTTCCATCAGCAGTACCAATGGACGTCGATACTTTGCTCAGTCCAATAACGGCTCACGCATTGTGTTGTCCCCAGCGGCTACCAATCCTGATGACGGCATTCGTGGAGACTCCTGTACTACAGCCAAGTGGTAACAGTGGAGCGAGTGACAAAAGCAACATCATCCAGGTACAACGTTCTGTGAGCATTGCTGGTCCTGCCTTCGATGACAGCAATCATTCTCACACCTGCCAAGTTACAGCGCTATCTAATTTGGTTGAACTATCACCTGATTTTGTAGACCAATTCTTTGCGAGCCTGTCTGATACGATGTTCTCACCCATAGAGAAACAATAACTTTTTGAGAAGCTTTCCGACACACAGCGTTCCCATGAACTCTGAATTCGGCCTTCAGTTTTGATCAACAAAAACTGCCAGGAGCTTTGGAAATCTATTTTCTTTGAATTGGACAATTTTTTAAAAAATATTGACCCTCTCTTTTTTGGCACGAACAATTCTTTGCTTAACGTAAAAACTATTCTTAGAGAACAGAAGCTTCACACTTCTATTTCTAAAGCACATCTAGAGACACAACAACATAACAACAGCCTCTAGCACACATGTTATTACAATGCATTTTTATGTGATGATTTATCTCGCATTTCTTCTGTCAGAGATACTTCATGTGTAATTCATTGATTTCATATGCAATACCTTTTGAATGATTACTATGCTTTAAAAAAACGTACAGTACCTAAATTCCATGTATTACAAGTACGCCTATTTCGAATGCATTTATGTATTTTGGGGTGGGCAATGTTACACATACATCTAATTGCTTAGTTTTAGTGATTTTGATGGACATGAAAACGTGGAGTGGGTGTTGCGTGCTTATCTAGGTTCCTGATCGATACTGTGACCTTATGCCCCTATTCGGCTATAAAGCCCTTTATTCCCTATATTGGCATAACCGTTCAAGTGCGATTTTCTGAAAAGTCATCTCTGGCCTCACACGAACAGAGCCACATTCCAGCATGACTCTCTGCTACTTCCTTTGCGACCAATTAGTGCAATGACAGAGCAGTAGTCACTATCTGATATTCCTAGATAACACTCCGAGTTCTTCAACAAGATAAAAACTTAGCAAACCTGGAAATCCCCGCTTGCTATGTTTTGATTAGTAATGGAACTCTAATGAGCAACTGATAACTGTCACTTCCTAGTGACATCTTTAATTGACGTCTTATGTCCAGCAAACTTGCGTCAAACCCGGCACCTGTCAGGTATAAATATTACCAACGTTGCCTTAAGCAATGAGCGAACCTGTTGCTGATGCCAGCTGCCTGCATGACCCCGTGTTGGTAACAACTAGCACTCTGTCGCTGCAGCCTGCTATCCTGTGGTGGTGAAGCTGCTGATTACCATTATCGCCGCTACAGCGCGACCTATGGTGCAGTACGCTTGAGGAGCCGAGCAGCCGTCCTCTGCGAAGACATCCAGCCCAGCTGCCCGCGGACGCTGTCCCCCCTCCTTCCTCGACGCGCTGAGAGAAGCCGCTGCATTTCTCGTGCAGAGAAATCCAGTCCCGGCGCTTCCGGTTTACCCTCGCGGGTGACTGGGATATCGAGAGAGACCCCTGAAGGAGATACCAATCCTCCATCATTCTATTCAGAGGTATGGTGTTGACTAAACCCTTAGACGAGAATTCTTGAAACAAACCTTGGCAAAACCAACTTAACTTAAGCTACTTACTTACTCCCCTTCTCACGTGTTAGGCTTAGGTCAGGCACACTGGGGTAGGCTTAGTTAGAAGCACCAGTTGAGTATGTTAGCCTAATGTATATATGACTGTATATATGTTTTATTACTTTTAAACCATTGTATGGCTAAGAAACCATATCAATGCTTTTACAGTTCTATTTCGCAATACTTATCTTACTGTACGTACTTTTTATAATAACAATTATTGCAATTGTGGCAATACATTTCTCTTGTACGAGAAGAAAGACTGTTCAATAAATGTTAACCCTTTATTGATAAACGCCCGTCTCTCTATTCTCTACATACTGTGAAAGTAAACTGCACTAGACTGACTGAGTGAAATCTATGTCTATTGTTTCACACGACCCTAGAGATCGACTCTTGATCTGAGGAGCAAAGTTGTCATGTTGCACGGTTGTTGGAAAGCTGAATCCCTTCTTGTCTGTGCCAAGGAAGCTGATCACTTCCTATGCAGAGAAGAAAGTTTCCAGTGACCTCTGAGCTAGTTGGTAACACAACCCAATTAAGTTTAGCATAGTCAGTGGAGGCCTGGAATATAAGCAGTTCCACGTCGATACTACTGTTTATGTTATTCCAATGCGCAGGGCCTAGTGGGAAACTAGGAACTACACTACAGGGTTGTGGGCTAAACGGCTGTGTACGGAACAAAGCAGCAGAGAGGACAATGAGGAGCCTGGGATGCAATAGATGCACGGAAATATTTGATGTACTGTAAGCCTGCAATAAAAATGATTTAAAAAAAAAAATAAAAAAAAATCAGAGACATCACCAATATACTTGTTTTCCTTGAGGAAAATAGCATGGTGCTCCTCTAAAGTCAGAGGAAGGTAGCCGAAAAAAAACTGTTCTGCCAACATCCCTCCTGACGTCGAACGACATTGAAGAGGTGACACCTCAGCATCGGGCAGAGAGGCATAGTAGCGATGATCAACACCGATGTTGGCGCCGACAGATCCAACATTGGAGTCACAGGTGGGAATTCTGAAGGGCTGCGCACCGGAGCCGAGATGGATTTAATGAAGATCGAGAGCGCCTTACTGACACTGAGGGAGGACCTACAGGCTCAGAGCCAGTTAAGGATTCTCCATCCTCCTTAGGGCCAAGACGCAGACAAGAGGGAGGAGGGGAACGAAAAATAGCATGAAGGAAAAAATAGTAATCCCTCATCTGATCCTGAGAAGCCTCTGCACCTGGTAATATTGAAAGGCGTTGGGCAGATTCCTGCTCCCACTCAGTAACCAGAGGAATAAGATGGGTTGCAGAGACACCAAGCATAGTGGTAAAGTCGAGAAAGACCACAACTCCGACCACCTAAAAGCGGTCCTCGGAGGGAGAAGAGGACCACGACCGATGAGGGGCTTTCGACCACTGTGCCGCTAACATAGTCATGCGGTGCTCCTGCAATGCCGATGACAGAAGCTGAAGACATGAATAGCACTCTTCAGAGTCACTGTTTCCGCCTAGACACCACATGCAAATAGAATGAGGGTACAGTGTTGACATCGTAGTACACAGGATCCCGAAAATATCCAGAAAAAAAGCACACCGTCTCGTCAACAAACGTCAAGTTAGGCCAAAAATGGCCAGAGGTGCGGCAGCACGTCGGGGAAGGGATTATATGGACTCTGTTGACGTCACATCAGGTGGACACAACGTCACAGAGTCGCTCAATGCCCTCTACCGATGCACAGAGGCACTGTTGTAGAAAAGTTTCTGGATCCAGTTTGGCATCTGGGGATAATTCAAAGTTAAGGAAACTATGGCTAGACGTCTCTATCAGATTACCATCCTAGAAGTTATGTAAGTGATTCAGTACACCTTACTAGTCTTACACATCAAACACCAAGAATATTCACCCATAACTCGTAGAAGTTGACACATCCCCTAACGTCGGAGAAAGCCATTCACATAAATCACGACATAATTATCTCACTTTACAAAATGATTCAAACCCACCAACGCTCAAAGGACAAACCATGAACAGAATATTCCCATGCCTATGGGGGAGACCTGTATAGTACAGCCCACAGCGAGACCCGTGAGGGCAGGACTATCCTCAAGACATCTCTTCAAAAAGTCTGCAGACAACACACCTAATCTGAGAACTGGCGAGCAGGAATGGCGCCTATTAGAAGAACAGGGAGTGAGCTTATTTGTTTTGGCTCAGCCTCAATTGCTCTCATTCACAGAGATTAGGGGCTGCTTAGAAGGTGCAAAAAAACACACACACACCACTCACTGGTTTGCATCTGATTATAGGTAGGGAAATGAGGCAGTCTTCTCATTTTGAACTTGAAGACATTTAGAAGAAGTAATAGAAAATAAAAGGGCACTAGCTTCTAAATCCAAGACTAGCACCACTTACTAGCAGAGTCAAGTTGAGTCAAGTCAAGTCGTGAAGCTTTATTCGGTGCATTAAAAATGACCATAAAAGCATGTTAGACGGACCGGGAGGGTCGGCCGAGGACAAGAGGAGAGGTCTCCGGGGAGAGCCGTCTCCAGCGATCGTACAGACGAGTAACTTCCCCCCCACAGAAGGACACCACACAACGATAAGGTTTACGTTCTTTATAAGCAAACTTAAAGTACGGTAGAATGGTACAAGGAGGTCTGGACTCAGGGGTCCCCTCGATTCTAGTCTCTCGGATGGGAAGGGGGTAGCGGGACAGTCTTATTACCAAGCTGGCAGAGGTGATGATATGATGGATAGCTCACAATCCTCGAGCTCGGGGTTCTAGATGGACGGGCCGCGGCAGCGCCGGCAGGTCCCGAGAGGATCGTAGGTAGCGACGGTCCGCGGCGGCGCCAGCAGGTCCCGGTGAAGATGGTAGTTACAACGGTCCGCGGCAGCGCCAGCTGGTCCCGACGAGGATGAAGGATTCAGAAGGTTGCGGCAGCGCCAGCAGGCAAGACGATAGTTCTCAAGGCAGGGCTACGGCAGCGCCAGTAGTCCGTCAAGGATGAGTTCTTCACGGCGTCTCTCGACTCCAGGATACAACTCCTTCCTGCTCTGGAGCTGCCCCAGTTATAGGTCTGGCGCCCTTTGATGTCCGGACCCTCGCACTTGGAGGTCGGGAGGTCCGGGATGAGGGAGTCCAGACACCCAGCAGGGGGGTGGAGCCAGCGCCCGGGGGAGCTGGGGGCGATCGGCACCTGGCGGGGGAGAGCCATCGACACTTCTTTTTCCCATCAACCTGCCAAGTGGTCCGTTCACCTCCTGGGTGGATGGTGGTGCCGGAATGTCGGGGCCTGGCCAGGCCCAGGGTTAGGGTCGGGCTGAGGCCACGCGGTCTCGTGGTGCAGTGTCCAAGATGGCGGCCGGGCCGGGCGAGGGAGCTGGTAGTGGTTCGGCCCCATGATACAGAGATATCCGGGGCAGGAGTCCCGTATGAGACGGGGTGCGGATTGCTTCTGTGGGTAATACCTGGTGGGCCGGGGCTCGGGCCCTGTCATGCGGGGAGGGAGCAAGCCCTTCATGTGGCCTGTCCAACATGCGTCCCCCCCAGCTGAAGGCGGGGAGAGTCACCTATCCTCATGGGGACTCTCCTCGTCGAGGCGGAAAAAGCGTGACAGGCCATCTGCGTTGGCGTGGTCTTGGCCAGGTCGATGTTCCACAGTGAAGTCCATCCCCTGCAGGGAGATGGACCAACGCAACAGTTTGGGATTTTCCCCCCGCATCTGCATTAGCCACTGCAGGGGCCGATGATCGGTCTGCACCCGGAAGTGGGTACAGAAGAGATAGGGCCGGAGCTTTTTGAGGGCCCACACCACTGCGAAGGCCTCCCTCTCGATGGTGCTCCAGCACTGTTCTCGGGCCAGGAGACGTCTGCTGATGAAGGCCACTGGTTGGTCAAGTCCTTTGGGGTTCAACTGGGAGAGGACCGCCCCAATGCCATGGTCGGAGGCATCCGTTTGTATGATGAATTCCCGACTGTAGTCGGGGGCCTGGAGCACAGGGGCAGTGCACATGGCGGCCTTCAGCCTCTCGAAGGCCGCTTGACAGTCTGGGGTCCAGTTGACCGTCTTCGGGTGGTTCTTGGACGTGAGCTCCGTGAGGGGCCCCACGATGCTGCCATAGTCCCTCACGAACCGCCGGTAGTAGCCGGTGAGCCCCAAGAAGGCTCGGACCTCGGTCTGCGTGACGGGAGGCTGCCAGGACTGGATGGCAGCGATCTTGAGTTGAAGAGGGGCCACCAGACCGCTTCCCACCTGGTGTCCGAGGTAGGTTACGGACCCCTGACCAATTTGGCACTTGCTGGCCTTGATGGTGAGGCCGGCCCGTTGGAGGGCCTGCAGGACCTCTCGGAGGTGGTGGAGGTGGTCGGACCAGTGGCGGCTGTACACAGCGATATCGTCCAGGTAGGCGGCGCTGAACTCCTCAAGTCCCGCCAAGACCTGGTTTACCAGTCGCTGAAAAGTAGCTGGGGCATTCTTCATGCCGAATGGCATGACTTTGAAGTGGTAGTGGCCATCGGGGGTGGAAAAGGCGGATCGTTCTTGAGCCCGGGGGTGAGACCGATCTGCCAGTAGCCCGCTATTAGGTCGAAAATGCTGAGGTAGCGGGCAGCCCCCAGGCGGTCGACCAGTTCATCCGCTCGGGGGATGGGATGAGCGTCGGTTCTGGTGACAGCGTTCAGGCCCCGATAGTCGACGCAGAAACGGAGCTCAGGGGTGGTGCCGGGGGCAGCCGCTTTGGGGACCAGCACGACCGGGCTGGCCCAGGGGCTGTCCGAAGGCTCGATGACCCCGAGCGTGAGCATCTTTGACACCTCCTCTTGGATGCAGGCCCGTACCCGATCTGGTACGCGGTACGTCCGATGTCTGCTAGGGGGACTGTCCCCAGTGTCCACGTCGTGCAAGCACCAGGGGGTGACTCCTGGGGTGAGGGGAAACAGGGTCGCAAACTGCAGCAGGAGGTCCCGGCAGCCTTGGCGCTGTTCCGGGGTGAGGGCATCTGAGAGTCGGACCCTGTCCACGGAGCCATCTTTCTCCCGGGTCTTTAGGAGATCAGGGAGAGGTTCGGAGTCTTCTTCTGTTCCGGTGTCTGTAGCCATAAGGAGGCTGAGCTCCGAGCGCACAAAGTGGGGCTTGAGTCTATTGGCGTGGAGGACCCGGAGGGGGTTCCGTGGGGATTCCATATCGATGAGGTAGGTGACGGGGCTCTTGCGCTTGACCACCTTGAAGGGCCCCGTCCACTTGTCCTGCAAGGCACATGGTTCGGTGGGGGACATCACCCACACTTGTTGGCCCGGTTCAAATTCGATGGAGGAGGCATTTTGATCATACCACTTTTTCATGTCCTCCTGACTGGCCTCAAGGTTTGCCTTCGCCATGTCTCTGAATCGCCTGGTCTGATTGCGTAGGGTCAGGAGGTACTTGAAGACATCTGGAGGGGTCTTTAGGGGGGCCATCTCCCAACCTTCTTTGACTAGGCTGAGGGGCCCGCGCACAGGGTGTCCGTACAAGAGTTCGAACGGGCTGAAGCCGAGGGACTTCTGGGGGACTTCTCGATATGCGAAGAGGAGGCACGGCAGTAGCACATCCCACTGGCGATGGAGGGGCTCTTCCAACCCCCCAATCATCCCTTTGAGCGTGCGGTTGAACCGCTCGACTAGTCCGTTTCCTTGAGGGTGATAGGGGGTCGTGAATCGGTAGGTGACCCCGCACTGTTGCCAGAGGGACTTCATATATTTGGAAATAAAGTTCGTGCCTCTGTCGCTGACGACTTCTCGGGGGAAGCCCACCCGGGAGAAGATCCCCATTAATGCCCGGCCAACCACCGAGGCTGTTACAGTTCGCAGGGGAACGGCCTCGGGGTAGCGGGTGGCGTGGTCCACCAGTACCAGGATGAACCGATGTCCTTGTGCTGTACGGGGGTCCAGGGGCCCCACAATGTCTATTCCCACCCTCTCGAACGGGGTGGTGACAACTGGGAAGGGTTGTAGAGGTGCTTTAAGTTTGCGGCCGCTCTTCCCGCTGGCCTGGCACGTGGGGCAGGACCGGCAGTGGTTGAGGACGTCGTTTCTCATCTTGGGCCAGAAAAAGTGGGTCACCAGGCGACTGTAGGTTTTGTCCTGACCCAGGTGTCCAGCCAGGGGGACATCGTGGGCCAAATTTAACAAGAAGTCTCTAAAACGGAGGGGCACCACCAACACTCGACTGGCCCCTAACTCCGCAATTCTCTGTTCACTGTACAACAGGTCGTTGTCCCAGTAGATCCAATGGGCTCCGGTGGTGTCCCCTGCGCTCTGGGCGAGGGCTTGCTGGCGGAGTCCCTCGAGGGAGGGAGAGGTCTTCTGCTCTTGACGGAACTGTTCCTGAGTGGGCCCCCCTTCTTGACGCCACTGAGCCAGGCCGGGAAGGTTCCGGGGCTGAGCGAGCCCTTCAGGAGTTTGCTCTGGGGGGTTAGTATGGGCGGTGTCCTCTACTGGAGCGATCGGGGGAGGAGGTGCTGGCCATTCGGGTTCTTCTGGTCGGGGGATGGTACGGGCGGCCATGGACCGGGTGGTTACGCATGCCCAGTCCGGGAGGCCCAACATCCCCAGGTGCTCTCTTCTTTCCACGGCGGCCCACGGGGAGCTCTCAAGATCATTCCCCAGGAGACAGTCCACGGGGGCATCATCTTGGACCGTCACCTTCAACTAGCCGGAGACCCCTCCCCATTCGAAGGGGACGCAGGCCTCCGAAATAGGCTCTCCGAATTGTCGGCTCAACGGACGGGGCAGAGAATGTTCAGCAGGATCTGTTCCGGGGTCACCAGGTGACAGCGGACGGCCGTCACACTGGCCCCGGTGTCACGTAGGGCTTCGGCCCGGTGCCCATTAATGTTCACCCACTGACTATATTTTCTGGTGTTGGTGGGTAGGGGAGCCCGCGGGACCATGTCTCTTCCCCCTAAGTACGCTAGAACCATGGCGGCCGGTTCCCATTTTTGTGGTTCTTGTTCGCCTTCTTCCTGTTCTTCGGAGATTTGTTCTCCCCCCAGGGCGGCGGCAGCTACCTGGCGGGGTCTCGGAGTTTGGTTCTGGGGACAGTTTGGGTCATTGGCGTAGTGGCCTACTCACTGGCATCTGTGACACGTGACATTGGCTCGGAACCCCGGGCGTACCGGGGGGTTGCCTCGGTTGGCCGGGGGCGGGGTGCTGGCAGCGGGAGCGGCCGGGACGGTGTCTCTTCCTCGCCCCTGGCCTCCTCCTCCTCCTCGGGGACGGTGCTGACCTTGGTTGTTCCGGTTCTGTTCGTGCGGCCCACTCCGGCCCATTCGGGTGCTTTCCCACCGGTCAGCCTCGGCGGCGAGCTGCCGTGGGTCAGTCAATTTACTGTCGAGGAGGTGCTGCCTGAGCTCGACGAAGCAGTTGTTAGAGAGGTGCTCCCACACCATGAGATTAAAAAGTTGCTCGTAGGTCGTTACATGGCTGCCCTTGATCCAACCCTCGAAGGCTCGGCTGAAATAGTTTACATATTCCACCCAAGTGGTACCCGGGATCTGGGTGCAGTCTCGGAACCTCTGGTGGTACATTTCGGGTGTGAGCCCATATCGGGTGAGGAGGGCAGCCTTCATGTGGTCATAGGAGGTCATCAGATGGTCTGGGAGCTGTAGCAGGGCATCACGGCCTTCATTGACGAACCTCCCCCATAGACCGGCTCCCCAGTCACTTCGATCGATCCGGTGGGAGGTCATGGCGATCTCGTAGGCCTTGAACCACTGTTGTATGTCGTCATCTCGGAAATACTCTCGAACGACATCCTTGGGGATGTGTACTTTCTTTTCTGTCGCTCCTGGGGTGCGCGGTTGCTCGGGCATCCCCAGTTCTTTGTTCTGCTTCCGTAGGTCTATTTCTGCTAGTTTGCGCTCGTGTTCGTACGCCAATCTTTTTTCTTCGAGCTCTCTCTGCCTCTGTTTTTCTTCCCGTTCTTCTCGGAGCCGCAGATGTTCTAGGCTCAGTTTTTGTTCGGCTAATTTGAGTTCACCGTCCATTTTCAGCCGGGCCATTTCCAACTCATGTAGTCTGCTTTTTTCTCTCTCTCGGATCTCTTCCTGCCAGAGACCCGTCCTTTGCTCCTCGGGAGCCGTGGTGTTCCTCTCTGATGCTGCAATGTTTTGGTCCGGGGGTCTGACGGCCCCGGTTTCTGCCCACGACTCAATGGCGTGCTTGAAATCGTCTTTAGTACTCAGACCGGTGGTAGCAATGCCTAGTTCAATGCAGAATTGTTTCAATTCACGATGGTTGTACTCTTCCAATTTCTCCATCTGGAATTTCTCGGTGGATCCGCTCTCTTTGGTTGTCATTGTGGTTTTGTCGTGGGGTGAGCTACTCTCTGTACGATTACGCGTTGATTCGGATCCCACTGCTGCCACCAATGTTAGACGGACCGGGAGGGTCGGCCGAGGACAAGAGGAGAGGTCTCCGGGGAGAGCCGTCTCCAGCGATCGTACAGACGAGTAACTTCCCCCCTACAGAAGGACACCACACAACGATAAGGTTTACGTTCTTTATAAGCAAACTTAAAGTACGGTAGAATGGTACAAGGAGGTCTGGACTCAGGGGTCCCCTCGATTCTAGTCTCTCGGATGGGAAGGGGGTAGCGGGACAGTCTTATTACCAAGCTGGCAGAGGTGATGATATGATGGATAGCTCACAATCCTCGAGCTCGGCGTTCTAGATGGACGGGCCGCGGCAGCGCCGGCAGGTCCCGAGAGGATCGTAGGTAGCGACGGTCCGCGGCGGCGCCAGCAGGTCCCGGTGAAGATGGTAGTTACAACGGTCCGCGGCAGCGCCAGCTGGTCCCGACGAGGATGAAGGATTCAGAAGGTTGCGGCAGCGCCAGCAGGCAAGACGATAGTTCTCAAGGCAGGGCTACGGCAGCGCCAGAAGTCCGTCAAGGATGAGTTCTTCACGGCGTCTCTCGACTCCAGGATACAACTCCTTCCTGCTCTGGAGCTGCCCCAGTTATAGGTCTGGCGCCCTTTGATGTCCGGACCCTCGCACTTGGAGGTCGGGAGGTCCGGGATGAGGGAGTCCAGACACCCAGCAGGGGGGTGGAGCCAGCGCCCGGGGGAGCTGGGGGCGATCGGCACCTGGCGGGGGAGAGCCATCGACACTTCTTTCTCCCATCAACCTGCCAAGTGGTCCGTTCACCTCCTGGGTGGATGGTGGTGCCGGAATGTCGGGGCCTGGCCAGGCCCAGGGTTAGGGTCGAGCTGAGGCCACGCGGTCTCGTGGTGCAGTGTCCAAGATGGCGGCTGGGCCGGGCGAGGGAGCCGGTAGTGGTTCGGCCCCATGATACAGAGATGTCCGGGGCAGGAGTCCCGTATGAGACGGGGTGCGGATTGCTTCTGTGGGTAATACCTGGTGGGCCGGGGCTCGGGCCCTGTCATGCGGGGAGGGAGCAAGCCCTTCATGTGGCCTGTCCAACAAGCACAAAACAGATACATAATAAAACAGATACAATGATTTAAAGTTAAAAGACTATCAGTATGACAGACAGGATGGTTTAAAACCACATACTTTTCCTAGCCTTAATAGATTTAGTTAAAAAAGTGGAAGTAAAAAAACAGACATCGATAAATTGCAGATTAAAAATAAGACTCATTGCCTGGGTAACTGTACGTACACCATATTTAAGAAACATAGGTTTTAAAAAGGTTATACGAAAATTCATATACAGTTTACAGATCAAGAGAAAGTGCAGAGTGCTTTGTTTAGTTATACCATCACACATACAAGGCCCCTGAGGGTGTTTCTTAAGTGTTGGTAGTGCTTCTAGGTGGTGAGCTATACCAAACCTCAGTCTACTTAGCGCAAACTTATGTGAAGGCCTAGTCACCCACATTAAATAAATGGGAAAGCCTTCAACAATAGAGTAACTATTGTAGAACGTGACAGTAGATAAAGACCCATTCGCAACAGCTCGTCTTCTCGCAGCGAAGGACCGAAATTTAGACTTCATTTCAGCCTTGGATATTGAAGACGCTGCGCCAGGGTCAACCATAACATTAATGTTGAAGATCTCAGAATAACAATTGATAACATATTTTAACCAGGGTATGTTACAGTGTTTATCCAATGAGAGGCAATCCTGAATGATAGATCTAGTAACTGATTTTTCCACCCGAAGCCAAATTGACCGCCAAATCATAAGTGGCCTCAGTGATAACTGATCGATCAAATAGATGGTGTCCAATTCCCGATGGATTAACTCAGTTGAGGCAGATGTTGGCAAACACAGGAGCTTTTTTAAAAAAGAATTTTCCTCCTGCTGCAACTTATGGTTGCATCTATTGCCTAGATGCATCAACCTATTTAGGAAGTGCAAACGGTGCGAATCGCAAAATTCGGCCGTTTGCACTTCCTAAATAGGTTTCTGGGATGCATCAAGCATTTTTGGAAAATCGCTATTTGTAGCGAATTCAAAAAATGCGATTTCTTTTAAGGAATCGCAAATTTGCGATTCCTTAAAAGCAATGCATGATTATTTTTAAAATTGCAATTTCGCAATTAGGGAGTGCAAATTACCACGAAATTGAACCTCGTGGTAATTTGCAAAAATGTGTCAAAATGCCCAAAGATGCATTTTAAAACACTGCCATGTTACAGACACACATGTCCTTAGGACATGTGTGTGTGTAACATGCACTTTACAATACATTTCAGGGGTGCAGGGGGGTTCCTTTGGACCCCCCCTGCACTCATGGAATGCATTAACATTTTGCGAATTCCAATTTGCGAATTTGCAATTCCCATTGATTCCTATGGGCCTTTTGGCCCATAGGAATCAATGGGAATTGCGAAATCGCAATTTGGAATTCGCAAAATATTTGCGATTCGGTAAAAATTGCGATTTTTACAGAATCGCAATTAAATTGCGAAAATAATGATGCATTGCCATTTGCGATTCCTTATTTGCAATTCCTTATTTTTCGCAAATAAGGAATCGCAAATGAAAACGTTGATACATCTACCCATTAGTCTCCAAATACCTGCCCCATAGAGTGCGTTAGAGACACACCTGGCTTGGTAGATCTTCAGCATGTCACAAGTACGTCGATCCCCAACCTTGCTGGCGAATCTAAAAACTCAGTGGGCATTTTGTTGCCATTTTAATACTGATATTTTTAAATTCATTAGACCACGTTCTATCTTTAGAAAAGGTGATACCAAGATAACAAAAGGTATCCACCTGATACACCTTATCTTTATCAATGAAAAAACAGTTTGCAATTTTACTTTTAGACCCACAAGTCATAGTGAACGTGTTCCCTTTATTAATTATTAATTTTCTGTCACTAATAAAACTAGAGAATGTGTTAATCAGGCGCTGTAATCCTAGCGGGGTTCTAGAAAGTAGGACAGCGTCATCGGCATATAATAACACCGGCACAGAAACTTCATTGATCCGAGGCGCATCCGCCTTAACTTTTTTAAAATGTCATCGATTCCGTTAATAAATAAAATAAAAAGGAGGGGTGGTAGGACACAACCCTGTCTAATCCCTCTTTTAACACCAAATTTAGGGGTGCATTCGCCGTTAGTACCAAAGCGGACACAGGTTTTTAGTTTCCCATACAACCTAGCCAGGAAATGAATTATGCCCTCTGGTGCTCCTAGCTGCAGCAGGGTTGTCCATAGGATACAGTGGTCAACCATGTCAAAGGCACTACTTAGGTCTGCGAAGCAGAGATAGATAGAGCCAGATTTTGCTTCGGTGTACTTCCCGATCAGTAAATCAAGGTTTAAACACTGATCGAGTGTACCCATGCCCTTTCTAAATCTGTACTGACTATCAGCAAGGATTCCCTCCTGCTCCGCCCATTCCTCTAACCTCACTAACATTACTCTACTCATGATCTTAACTGAGGAGTCAAGGAGAGAGATGGGGCGATAATTTTTCACCTCCGACCTACCGCCCTTTTTTATGAATCGGGATAATAATAGATTCCCCCCAAGTTTCAGGGGCCTCGGTACATACTGCTGCATTAAAAACAATAGCCAAAAGGGGGCTCCACAATTCCGGCGCAGCTTTATAAACGTCGATAGGCACCCCATCGGGGCCCTGGGCTTTCCCCCCCTTGCTTGCCCGTATGCCTAGTTCTACCTCACTGATTGTAATATCCAGGGGCCGAACTTCCCACCTATTCAAGTCAATGTCCAAACTACAATTAGAGTAAAAAATATTTGAAAAGTGGGCGACCCAACCATCACTTGAGACGTTAGAAGTTAACACAGGTAAATTTTCGTCCTTAAGGAAAGGAGAATTCACAGTGGCCCAAAACAGAGTACTATTTGAGCATTCGGCAGCCTGGTTGAGTGAATCCCATGCCAGCTGCCTCTGCATTAAGGCACACTTCTATTCACGTCTTAGTTTTACTACTGAGACGGTGTCCCTGTTTTTTTTTGCAAGGGCATGTTTTAATCCCGTTAAAAGCCTGGTACATGAGTGATCAAACCATGCCGGTTCATTACTACGCTGCCCCCTTTTTAGGTTTGGTAAACTTGGCATCGATAGCTTTATTAATATCACTAAAAGCCAATAAGACCCGTTTATGATCATCACTACTATCAAGGATGAGAGTAATATCTCCCATGCAATCCCTGACAATAGAGCCCATATGTTCAGAAGCTTTATCCCCTACCCATCTCAAACGTACCCCATTAGGTCTATGGGGTTCCACATTTGAAACCAAGTTACCCACATTAACAGAACGTTTACCCCACAAGGATGTTTCAAGAATAATACGATTATGATCACTTAAAGTAGATAATACAATCCTGGGGGGGGCACAATAGGGTATAATACCAGAGGAGACAATTACATGGTCAATGACTGAGCTGGCGTTTCGGCTCTTAAAAGTAGGGGTAATTTGACAATTTTCGTCTTTTGAATACCCCAAAACCTCCAGATCATACCGACCCAGGAAATTATTTAGGGCCTCTCCATAACGGTTATGCCCATAGTGTAAACCATCCGAACCAGTCTCATCCATGAACCCACACACTTTTCCTATGGTCTGTTCACATAATGGAATATTAAAATCACCGACCCATATAAAATCAAAAGGGACAATAACATTTGTAGTTGCGTTTTCCACACTGTTAGTCAGGTCATCCACTACTGCAGCCCTAATGATGTTAAAGATGTTATTGTAATAGTTAACCAAAAGGATATTTCGGTCTCGCCCCTCAGTTAACCAAAGGATCTGAGCATGAGCTCCCACAGTCAAATACCTTTTTACAGTAATCTGGCGGAGGATAGATGTTAAAACCAAAAGACTCCCTGCCTGGCCCAGAGCCCTGCGCCGGCAGGTTGTATGAAACAAACCCCTCAAAGTTGACTCCTTCCCTACACCATGTTTCCTGGAAACAATGGATATCATAACTATTGATAAAATTCAGCCATCCCAATACATTCTCCTTTGATTTTAGTCCTGCCACATTCAAGCTAGTAATAATCACCCCACTTCCCTCTGAACTAGCCCCGGCTGGTTGTAGGGTTACTAGAGGTCTGTCATTTTTCCCTGGGATCCCAGGAGGCAACATCACTCCATCCATTAGGTAGTTTGGGTTCTCTAGCCTAATTGCCATAGGGTCCACCGCTTATGTTTGTTACCGATGGTGGGGAATTAATAACCTCTAGCAAAACGGATGTACTGTCCACGCTGAGTCAATCGTAAGAATCCAAGCTATTTAAGGCTTGAAAACTATTTTGCAGTGAATATTAAAACCAGGCCTAAAGAAAGGTGGGAGTGCCTTGGGCTGATTAATACGTGTAGGTGGAATATTACTAAGGTGGCTATAGAAGAAGCCAAGTGGGTGGGCGCATACTGTATTTTCAGCAAAAGGTAGGTAAGCCGCTCTGAGCAAAACTGTGGCAACATGTTGTGGGTACTTAAAATTAACAATAATGCAGTCCCCCTTGCTCCTCTTTCTAGAATTACCAACCCCGCTAACTCTCCTGGTAGATAAGATATCATTGGAGTAGGCAATTGGGAACCCACAATTTTTGTTCAGCCATGATACTGATTTATTTTTCAAGGAGTCGTGGGCTTCCTGCTGAAACTCTGTAGAATGAGAGTCAAGCCAGGGGTACATTAGTTAGTACAACCACGTAAGGGGCGCAGTCCGGGAGGAGATTAACAGAGCGTCTTCTCCCAACTTCCTTCCATCCCTCGTTATTCGCTACTGCTGTAGTTAATTGATTGGGAGGTTGATTAATATGGATTACTGCCGGTGGTTCAATCAATCAATCAATCAAGAAATTTGTATAGCGCGCTACTCACCCAGAGGGTCTCAAGGCGCTTGGGGGAGAGGGGTCCGCTACTGCTCGAACAGCCAGGTCTTGAGTTGCTTCCTGAAGGAGAGGTGGTCTTGGGTACGACGGAGGTGGATGGGGAGGGAGTTCCAAGTCTTGGCTGCCAGGTAGGAGAAGGATCGTCCTCCCATGGTAGCTCTTCGAATGCGTGGAACCGCGACGAGGGCATGGTTGGTCGATCTCAGTTGGCGGGTGGGAATGTAGAAGGTCAGGCGGGTTTTGAGGTATCTGGGGCCTAGGTCGTGGAGGGCCTTGTGTGCGTGGGTGAGGAGACGGAACGTGATTCTCTTGCTGACGGGGAGCCAGTGCAGGTCCCTCAGGTGTCCGGAGATGTGGCTGTGTCGGGGGATGTCCAGGATGAGTCGTGCAGAGGCGTTCTGGATGCGTTGGAGTCTTTTCTGCAGTTTGGCTGTGGTTCCGGTGTAGAGGGTGTTTCCGTAGTCCAGTCGGCTGGTGACGAGTGCTTGGGTGACCGTCTTCCTGGTTTCGGTGGGAATCCATCGGAAGATCCTTTGGAGCATGCGTAGGATGTTGAAACAAGATGATGAGACGGCGTTGACTTGTCTGTTCATCGAGACGGAGGAGTCCAGGATGAAGCCCAGGTTGCGTGCGTTGTCCGTTGGTTTGGGTGCGCTGCCTAGGGCCGGGGGCCATCAGGAGTCGTCCCAGGCAGAGGGTGATGATCCAAGGATGAGGACTTCCGTCTTGTCCGAGTTCAGTTTCAGGCGGCTGTTCTTACTCCACTCGGCTACGTCTTTCATCCCTTTGTGTAGGTTGGTTCTGGCGGTGGCCGGGTCGTTGGTGAGGGAGAGGATCAGCTGGGTGTCGTCGCCGTAGGACATGATGTTGAGGTTGTGTTGGCATGCGATGGCTGCGAGGGGGCTTATGTAGACGTTGAAGAGGGTGGGGCTGAGTGATGATCCTTGGGGTACGCCGCAGATGACTTCGGTGGCCTCGGATCTGAACGGGGGGAGGCGGACTCTCTGGGTTCTTCCGGCGAGGAACGAGATGATCCACTCCAGTGCCTTCTCTTGGACACCGACGTTGCTGAGGCGTTGTACTAGGATGCGGTGGCAGACAGGATTGAATGCTGCGGAGAGGTCCAGGAGGATGAGGGCCGCTGTTTCCCCGTTGTCGAGCAGGGTTCGGATGTCGTCAGTGGCTGCAATGAGGGCAGTCTCGGACTGTGGTTGGCTCGGAAGCCGGACTGTGAGTGGTCGAGGGATCCGTTCATCTCGAGGAAGGCGGCAAGCTGGCTGTTGACAGTCTTCTCGATGACTTTGGCGGGGAACGGCTGGAGCGAGATGGGGCGGTAGTTCTTGAGGTTGGCAGGGTCTGCCGAAGGTTTCTTCAAGAGGGCGCTGAGTTCGGCATGCTTCCAGCTAAGCGGGAAGGTGGCGGTGTTGAAGGAGCAGTTGATGATGTTCCGGAGTTGGGGTGCGATGACGGAGTCGGCCTTGTTGAAGACGTGGTGGGGGCATGGGTCGGTTGGCGATCCGGAGTGCATGGTGTTCATCGTGCGGATGGTGTGTTCGGTGCTGACTGGGGTCCAGGCGCGGAGGGTGGTGGTGGGGGACGTTGGTTCTGTGCTTGAGTGCGTGTTCTGTTCGCCGAAGCTGTTGTGTATGTCTGCGATCTTGCTGTGGAAGAACGAGGCGAGTGAGCCGCAGAGGTCTTGTGAGAGAGTGATGTTGTTGTTTCCGGCGCTGGGGTTGGAGAGTTCTTTGACGATGCTGAAGAGTTCCTTGCTGTTGTGTGCGTTGTTGTCTAGTCGATCCTTGAATGCTGACTTCTTGGTGGTGTGGATCAGCTGCTGGTGTTTGCGGGTGGCGTGCTTGAGGGCGCTCATGTTGTCGGTGGTCGGGTTATTTCGCCGGGTTTTCTCGAGGGTATGGCAGTTCTTCTTGGAGTTCTTGAGGTCGTCATTGAACCATGAGGCTTTCTAGCTTCCGGGCCTGCTGGGATGGTTTTTCAGGGGTGCGAGGTCGTCAGCGCAGTTGGTGATCCACTGTGTGAGGTTGTTGGCTGCTTGGTTGGGGTCCGTTGATCTGGCGGGAGGGTTCTGGTTCAGTGATGTGGTGAGCTGGTCGGTGGTGATCTTGTTCCAGTTCCTGCGGGGAACCTGTGGTGGTGGTGTGGTGGTGAGTCGTGGTCTTTCTGAAGCTGAAGTGGACGCCGCTGTGGTATGTCCAGTGGAGTCTGGTGGAGGGGCTGAACGAGATGTGCTTGCTGGAGGAGAAGATTGGGTCGAGCGTGTGTCCGGCGTAGTGGGTGGGGGTGATCACCAGTTGCTTGAGTCCGAGGTTGTCGAGGTTGTCCAGCAGGGTGGTGGTGTTGTTGTCGTCGTTGTTCTCCAGGTGGAAGTTGTAGTCCCCTAGGAGAATGTAGTCAGCGGAGGGAAGGGCGTGTGGGCTGATGAAGTCTGCGATGTCTTTGCTGAATTATGTGCGGGGTCCTGGGGGTCTGTAGATGAGGGTGCCTCTGAGTGTGGTCTTGGGGTCGGCGTGTATCTGGAAGTGAAGGTGTTCGGCGGCTGTGAGGGTGTCGTCAGAGCTGGTCGTGAAGCGGATGGTGTTCTTGTGGGCGATGGTGATGCCTCCTCCTGTCTGGTTGACGCGGTCCCTTCGGGTGATCTTGTATCCGTCCGGGATGGCTATGGCGATGTCGGGCGCCGAGGAGGCGTTCATCCAGGTTTCCGTGAGAAAGGCGACGTCTGGAGATGTGGTGTCGAGCAGGTTCCATAGTTCCACGGCTTGTCTGTGGACGGAGCGGGTGTTGAGCAGGATGCGCTTCAGGTGGTTGTTGTTGGTGCTCGGCTTGGCGGGTGCGGTGCGGGTCCGGGTGCAGGAGAACTTGCAGGATTGGCAGGTGAAGGGTCCGTGGGTGCGTCCTGGGGCGGTCTGGTGGCAGCCGGGGAATCGGCCGGTGTTGAGTGCGCTGAGGGTGGCGGCGGCATACGTCCGGCGGGTGGGATGGCATCTGCGGGGGCCAGGGGGTTTGGCACTGGGCGCGGTCCAGGCGCGGACGGGCTGGCGCACCCGCTGCGCGTACGTGTGGGCTCTGCCATTAATGGAGAGTGGGGGGGCGGAGCAAGGGAGGAGCAACTGGGAGGCGGGAGCGGGGTGGCGAGTGGGGAGGGGAGAAGAGCGGTGATGCAGGAGGGAACGGGGCTGGGGCCGCGGGGGAGCAGCGGCAGGGAGCGGGGTGGAGGGGCACAACAGTGGGTAGCGAACACAACAAAAATACAATGGCAGATACAAAGACGGTCAAAAAACAAAATTATGGGCACAACATTCAAAAAGGGCAGAAACGAGATACTATACGGTCAGGCGAGGTCAGGGGCACAACAGAGGCACAACGGGCAACGGCGGCGGCAGCAAGCTGAGACTGGGCACACCAGGGATGGGCCACGCGGCGGGTGGAGCGACCTGCTCAGACCAGGTCAGGTCAGGTCAGGTGGTTGATCAATTGGGACTGTTTGAATAGTGCTAACCCCCCCCCAGAAGATGTTACTGCAGCCTTATTTACAATGTTATCCACTTTTTTAACCTTATTTGCTTCAACCTGGATGATATGGGTATTCACAAGATCACCCAATCTAATTACTTCTTTAGAGACCTGATCTAATTTGGCCACCAAAGGTTTAATTACCAATTCCAGTTTAGCTTCAATAATGCTGACTAACATATCACATTGATCGGGATTCAGAGTAGTCAACCCATCCTTATTCAAAGGCTCATTAACTCCTACTGAGCTTTTTTGTGGGGTGCCCACTCTTTTGGTTTTCCTGTTACCCCCCGCCTATTCGGTAACTTCCTGCAAGCCCTTACTACTCTACGTACCGGGGAAGGTTGTTGTCAAGAGTCAGAGGGGTCATCCAGCACAACCTGGTTTTGTACTGGGGAGGCCGAACTTTCATTAATAGTAAAGGCTTGTATACCTTTGTTACAGCTATTATCTTGCACATGGGCTTCTAAGGGGGTAGAGAGATTAGTAGGTGAAGCCGGGGGGCTCACCCTGTTTAATGAAAGGCGTCGGTCATTGTTAATTTTGTTTACCACTTTGACCACATAGTTGTCCATAGTAGTGTTCGCTAAAGGGGTTTTGGCTGATCTGAGTTTCGACATTGTTATATATCCGGGGTAAACCTACAAAACAATATATTAAAAGCACCTAAGCTATCATGTGACACTCACGCTAATATAAACGTGTTGACTTAAAATCAAGATATTACAATCCCAAGACCAGAAATAAGCATGGAATCAATAGTCTCACGTATGTGGGGTAGCAATAGCCCGCAGGAGCCAAAAGTCCGTGGCCCAGCCCAGCCACAGACGGCCCTCCCTTTGCCCGGGCTTAGCGGGTCGAGATAGCACGCTGATCTTTATGCGCCTCCTGGCGCAGGATGATGACAGTGGCGGCGGCCTGGATTGGGGCTGCTGGGAACCGTAGTCCTGACCAGCGGAGCAAAGCCCGGTGAGGTTCCGTGACAATTATAAGTGGTGCTTTCGACTCGCACGGATATGGTCGAGTCCGGTATCTACGAACCGCAAATGACGAGTTTAGTAAGTGTGCGCAGTTTCGCTGTGCTAACTTAAACCGTTCGTTTGTTACGTGGGTTCTTCATCTGTACCCACGGGTTCCATCTTAGATACGGCATCCATTTTGTCTCTTGCCCTCAAGTAGCCAGCGAACGGACGCTGTCCGCTTCGCGACCCTGGGACTCCCCAGATATTGGCGGAAGACACATGTTCTTTGTAAATGTCTTTATGACGAGGGGGATGCTACTGTAAGGCAGATGGTGCCGCTCGAGGCTCATCTTGCCGCACGGGCTTATTGTCTCAGTCGTGCATCTCATTAGGCGCGTCCCTTTGATGCCGGTATCTCGTGCTTCTCGATACCTCCCCTTTTACACCCTTTCCGATCTCCCCACTGTCTCCGTCTTCCTCTGCACCTGTCTTCGTTCCTATTTCGATCTACTTTACTGCTGATTGGAATTTGCTAATGGTGGGAAGATGGGTTTTTACAGTTGGGAACCGCCAAATGTTTCCGCACTTATGTTCCGGACCTTGTGTGTTTCAAAGTGACCAAAGCGACCCCTCTGGGAGCTAAATGTGGGAACCGGGTTGTAAACTTTTGTGTTCAATGTTATCCTATGGATAAAAACTGTATAAAAGGAGCGATCCACAGAACCAATTTAAAGCAGTCTCCCCGAACTACACTCGATGTACTTCCTGTGATTTCTGTGTTCCCTGCAGCAAATAAACCTTGAATCTTTGACGCCGAAGGAAGTGTCCCGTGTCTCTGTGACTTGTACGCCGGAGCAGGTTACCCACGAAGGTTTCAGGTGTTGTGCCCTGGCACCGCTGGGTCCAAAAGAACCCAGTCCTTCAGTTGGCGCCCAACGTAGGGCTGCATCAGTGGTACCGGTCCAAGCCCGACGATCGTGAGGAACTTCGTGTGAAATCTCCGAGGGAAGGTGCACCCCGCTTCATCGATCTTGTTGTCGAAATAAGTGGCCTGAAGACTTTTCCCGCGAAGATTCCCGCCTCCTGACGGCTGCGACGGACTGCTGCCCTGACTGTAGACCTGTTTTGGCGCTTGGCGTAGACCTTGGTATAGCGAGACGATAGACGGGCCTTCCTGGTGACGCCATCGATCTTTGAGTTAAGTATTTTGTGGGTCGCTCCCAGAGTTCTTGGTTGTTGACACTTTAGCGAGTGTCTTTGTTGTTTACGCTGTGTGAGTGTTTTTGTCGGTGACACTTTGCTAGCGTACTTTGTTGTTGTATTGTTTGACGACTGCAGCCGCCAAAAAAAAAAACCGAGGGTTTTGTTCTTTGCTGGGACTTGGTAAATCCCGTAACCCTTGAAGTTTGTGAAACTCGGCTAGTGTGCAAGATGCCTGGTCGCAGTACTTTGTTCAGTTGTTTTAGACCTTGTGGTGCGGATTCCCTGCTGGAGGACTCGTGTCCGATACCTCCGGTTGGAACTCCTACTTATGATTTATATAGCAAACATGGGCTAGGCCCGATTGCTTTTAACGATTATTGGATTAAATATACGAAGAAAGACGGCGACCTTCGTTGGCCACCTCACGGTAGCTTCGAGGCGTCAATCTTAGATAATTTGGAAATAAAGTTGTTCGAACGTAAATCTAGGCCGGCCATGTTTGATGCCTTTCGGTTGTGGCGTAAAGAAGCCCGACAGAAAGAAATCAGACAGAATAAACGTAGTCAGCGAGATACTGTTGCTACTATAGTGAAGAAAGCTGAGCAGTTTCAGCGTGATAAGGAGGATAAGGATAAGGAAGTGTTTGAGAGGCTGCAGCGTATGTCCATAGATAAATGCTATCCTGTTTTGCCTACGGAGTCGGATAAGAAGGAAGAGGCAGTTGAGGATCCTTTAATGTCCTATCTTATGAAGTCGCCACCTCCGTACGTACAGGGTACCGCAGCTCCTGTGGTCCCTGCCGTACCTGTTCTTCCACCTATTGTTCCTCCGCCTGTTCCTCAACCTGCACCCGTTCTTCCGACTGTTCCTGCTCCTTTGTCTGTTTCTATTCCTACTGCTCCTCCGCTTCCACATACTCCTGCTCCCGCTACTGCTCCTGTTTTGTTAACTCCTGTTGTTGCTACTGTTTCTACTCCTTCCCTTGTTAGTCCTGTGTCCTACTCTTCTCCCTCTACTCGTAATCGTAATTCTCCCCTTGCGACAAATTTCTTTCAGTCGCTCGGACTCGTTTTTGGGTCTGCTGGATCTGATGGTCCTCAGAGACGTAGTCAGCTTCCTGGTAACAGAGAACGCGTTGCGCTATATAATATGGCGATGGGTTGGATGGTAAATCCTCAGAGAAATCCACCTCGTGTTGTCCTCGAAACGTTTAATCAATTCAACATACCAACTCAGAGATATGTGTTTGACGAAATGTGCAAGTTCCTTCATGATCAGATAGCGGCCGATGCGCCTGACGAGGTGCTGACCGCCCTGTCTGAACTTCGGCTTCAGTTCGCAACTGGACTGATAGTAGATACTAATGTTCGACGTGCTATTGAGCGGTTACTATCTTTCCGTCCCGCTCCAATACCTCATGCATTGTTCGTTGAGGATATTGAAAAACAACAAGACGGGTCTGGCCAATACCCTATGCGGGAAGTCCCACCAGTGTGGATGCCCGGCGATGCTGCTGCTGTTCCTATTGTTCTGCCGCATTTCCAGAGAGTGTGGATACATCTCCCGTGGAAACGTTCGGAAGTGCTTCAGGTAAAGCAATCTTTGCCTGACCCTCGCAAAAATCCTACAGGGTATTACAAGGAATTATCGCAGCTCGTAGACGCTACGATAATGAATCTCGCCGATATCGACATGTTGTTTGGCAATGTTGTACCGCAACCGGTATGGGCTAAGATTCGTCACGAAGATCACGCAAATGAATTAGGTGGTGATTGGGCTGCCCTTACCGCGGCAGACGCTGGACAAGGGGCTGCTACTAAACCCGATCAATTGATTGCTGCTCTTCCTCAGCGAATAATAACGTTAATGAAAACGCTTATGCCAGCCATGAGAGTCAATTGGGACAAACTGTCAGCTTGTAAGCAAAAGAAAGATGAGAGTGTTTCCGACTTCTTTACGAGGTTTGAGGAAGCTTTCATTGATCATAGTGGACAGGATATGGGTACCGAGGGTGGACAGAGGTTGTTCGTGGATAAATTTGTGTCGAACTTGTTGCCTGATCTCAGCAATAAATTACGGAATTCAGAGAGTGCATGGGCAGTCTCTACCTCAGCTCAGATATTGGCTACGGCACAATATTACGAGAATAGAGAGAAGGAAGAAAATGACCGTGCTGATAAAAAGACGAAAGAGCTAAAAACTAAAGTGTTGTTGCAACAAGCGTATCCGCCGCGTTCTAATCAGAATGCGCCCCAACAGAATAGATCACAGTCGCAATCGAATAGATCGCAGCCGCGTAATGATTCCTCTTTCCAAAGATCCTCGTTAGGGTACAATCAATGTGCTTATTGTAGACAGGAAGGACATATTAAATTCAATTGCCCTGCTTTAAATGAACGTAATAGTGGTAATTCATCCAAAGGAGGCCGTGGTGGTTCACAGCACGCATCACGTGGTAGGGGTCGTGGTGCTCAGAATGATCGCTCTGACCATTCATCAAATTCTAATAATTGTTTCGATCAACGTGGATCATCGCAAGGACGATCTGCGCAGTATAATGTAGACGATTATTACGTCGATCAGGGAACTGACGACAGTAATTACTAGGACAGCCAAAGACAAGGAGAGGGAGTGGTATCAGTTCCGGTTGATCAGAGAGGGCCTTACGTCGCAGTTGCTACATCGGGCGTCGTTGAGCCTTTTCTGTTGGACACTGGTGCAGCGAAAAGTTCTATCATGCATTCGAAACTCCCTGGCGCACCTTTGTCTGGCTTAACAAATGTTTCCGTTGGATTCTCTGGCGCCCCCGTTAGCAATCCAGTTTCGCGCCCTTTGCCCCTTCAAATTGGGCCTCGTGAGCTCCAAGCTCCGTTGATTTTGACCACTGGTTGTGGCGAAAATCTTTTGGGTCTGGATTTGCTTAAACGCTTGTATGCAACCTTGTATTGTTCTCCTGTGGGTGTAAAGCTTACGTTAGGAGAGAGGGTAGTCTCTCCCATGTATTTGTCCCTCGATAAGTTTCCACCGGAATTGAGTTCTCTTCCTGCGTCTTTGTGGGCGACGGGTCCTAATGATGTGGGCCTGCTTGATATCTCCCCTTATGTTGTTCAGTTGAAAGCTAATGTG
Source organism: Lissotriton vulgaris (assembly GCF_964263255.1). Lineage (NCBI taxonomy): Eukaryota > Metazoa > Chordata > Amphibia > Caudata > Salamandridae > Lissotriton > Lissotriton vulgaris. The sequence goes on along the minus strand of NC_141687.1, from coordinate 86,741,065 downwards.
CGGCTGCCACGTATTCCCCAATACCGTATCTCCCTTGATGGTGAGCGAGCTTTGTTAGCGATCATCTATGATCTGATCGAGAAAGATGTTATTGAGGAGACTCGGGGAAACGTGTGCAATAGCCCTGTACTGCCCATTCTTAAACGTACTGATCCTACCAAACCGCCTGTTTATCGTTTTGTTATCGATTTGCGGGAGGTTAATAAAATTGTGGTTCCTCAATTTCCTGTTGTGCCTGACATCACGGCGCTACTGACTCTGATTCCAGCTACTGCATCATGGTTTTCGGTGATTGATTTGAAAAATGCATTTTTCAGCATCCCGATTGCCGAAGAGAGCAGGGACCTGTTCGGTTTCTCTCTTGGTGGACGTAGCTTCCGGTTCAAACGCGCTCCTCAGGGCTACTGTGAAAGTCCATCGATTTACAGTCAAGCTTTGAAGGGTCAACTGGATGCGTTTAGGTTGCCGGTTGGTGCGGCTTTAATCCAATACGTCGACGACTTATTGGTGGCTGCTGATACTGAGGACATTTGCAAAATTGCTACAGTGTCGTTGCTGCAACATCTCTGTGAGTTAAATCACAAGGTGTCACCTTCTAAACTCCAATATTGTTGTCAAGAAGTAACCTATCTAGGTCACTTATTGTCAAAGGAGGGAAGGAGATTGACCCCAGAGAGAATTGCAGCGATTGCGCGAATGGCTGTGCCACAAACCCAAAGAGATGTGCGTGCCTTTCTAGGTATCACGTCGTACTGCAGGCAATGGATTCCTAATTTTTCATTGCTAGCGAAACCATTGGTGGCTCTTACGTGCAAGGATGTTTCAACTCCTTTACCATGGACGGAGGAATGTCAGAAAAGTTTTTCTGAATTACGTGATTCATTGTGTTCGGCTCCTGTGTTAGGTACCCCTGATTACAGTAAGCCGTTTACGCTATATGTTCACGAGAGGGAAGGTTGTGCTTTGAGTGTTCTAACGCAACCTTTTGGTGGTAAGCAACGTCCATGTGCATATTTTTCCTCGACCTTAGACCCAGTAGCTAGAGCATTGCCGAGTTGTTTGAGAGCAACTGCGGCAGCTGCGGTCTCCATCCGACAATCAGCAGGATTGGTCATGGATAATATGCTTACGGTGATGGTTCCGCATGCAGTCGATACTCTGTTGAATCGAACGAAAACTCAGCACTTGACGAGTGCGAGGTTGTCTGGGTACGAATTGACGCTCTTGGCAAGCCACATTCAGATAAAACGTTGTAATGTCCTAAATCCGGCAACTTTGTTACCAATTAGTGCAGAGTCAGATGAAGTAGCAGAACACGACTGTTACTTGCGGACGGAAGAGGAAACAAAAGGTCGAGTGGACCTTAAAAACACCCCATTGGAAAACCCGGATGGCACTCTGTATGTGGATGGGTCATGTTTTAAGCTGCCGAATGGCGATGTGACTACTGCTTATGCTGTTGTAACATTGGATACTGTTGTTGAGACTGCAAGATTGAATCAGAATTCTGCCCAAGCTGCAGAGCTGATTGCTCTTACTAGAGCATGTGTGTTAGCAAAAGGGAAACGTGTGAATGTGTACACCGATAGCCAGTACGCTTTCGGTGTAGCGCATAGTTTTGGACGATTGTGGCGAGAGCGTGGTTTCTTGACGTCGCATGGCACGAAAATCCAGCATGGCCAGCTTGTGAACGATCTTTTGGATGCATTGACTTTGCCTGAACAAGTTGCAATTGTTAAGTGTAGTGCGCATCGTAAAGTGACGGATGATGTTGGTCGTGGTAACGTGTTTGCAGATGAGATTGCTAAGGAGACTGCCCGGAACCTTAGCACTCGAATGTATGTGACGAGTTCGGTTAGGTGGCCTACAGAATCAAGTATATGTGAAGATACTGTTGAGAGTGTGAAAGCAATTCAGAATAAGGCCACTGAGACTGAAAAGACGAAGTGGAAGGAAAGTACGGGAAAGTTGGATGCGAATGGTTGTTGGATTGATTTGTCGGATCAGAAAAGATGGATGTTGCCTGATGCGTATGTGCTGGCCGTTGTGACAATGGCACATGGGTTAGCACATATTAGCGCGAAAGGCATTTGCAAGTTGCTGGCCGATGTGTGGAAGAATGATGGCATTACAAAGTGTGCTGAACGTCTGGTGAAGAATTGTATGGTGTGTATAATGTACAATCCTGGCAAAGGAACCCCAACTCCCCCTGGCAGTTTTGCTCCTCCTTCGTATCCCTTTGAGGTGATCCAATTGGACTTCATCCATATGGAGCGATGCAATAACCTGAAATACGTTTTGGTTGTGGTTTGCGCATTCTCCCGATGGATCGAGGCTTATCCCCTCAAAGACAATACTGCTTTGTCTACTGCGAAAATCCTACTGAAGGAATACTTTCCTCGGTATGGAATGCCTAGAGTCGTGTGGTCAGATAACGGAAGTGAGTTTGTTGGAAGTGTGATGAAGAGTGTGTGTAAGGGCCTTGGAATTAATCAAAAATTCCATAGCGCCAATCATCCCCAGTCAGCTGGATTGGTTGAGGGGTACAATGGTACCCTTAAACTAAAACTAGCAAAGATTCAGGCTACGACTGGACTTTCGTGGCCTGATGCTTTGCCTCTAGCATTACTGTCAACTAGGGCGACTGTACACTCCCGAATAGGGCTTAGTCCCTATGAGATAGTGTTCGGCCGTCCTGCGAATGTGTGGGGGGTTCCTAGGCCAGGAATATTCTCTGATCTTGAGTATCCGATGTTGATTGACTACTTACATGACTTGACTGCTAAACTGAGGTTAATTCACCAACAGGTTTACGACGCCTTGCCAACGCAGACGGAGGGTCCAGGCCACCAGCTCCAGCCCGGGGATTGGGTGGTTACTCGTAACTTCTCACGCAAGAACAATCTGGACCCCCGATTCACCGGACCTTGCCAGGTACTCCTGGCCACGAGGACTGCCGTTCGTCTTGAGGGGCGGAAAAATTGGGTACATGCTACCCATTGTAAGCGAGTCCCTATTCCTCTGCCGGCAGACCCGTGGGTAAGGAAAGGCATTGCGTCAACAGAAACAGAAACATTGCCGGCGTTTGTACCTTTTAGCGACGCACAGCTTGTTGGAGAACCCTCAGCGCAGCAGAAAGCCACTGTTGAACACTTGTCAGCAAAAGACTCAAGACCAGATCAACCAACTGATCAGCAGGACACTGTCTCTTCAACGGATCCTTTGTTCGACGAGCAGACACGTCCCGGGAAACATCGATATTCTTTGCGATCTCACACTAAGGACAAATAAAATTTTCTTGCTTTGCTGAAATTAACAACTGCAATATCCTCGTTTCCCATGATCAATTTTGAACATTCGTATCATTGAAAATTTTCTGTACATATATCAAGCTTCTTCCTTGTATCTTTTTCCTTCCACAGTTGAGAGACGTTGTGCGTATATATATATATACATATTGTGTATTGAAGGCCGTAGGGCCGCGCGCGTACTTCCTTCTGGACAGTAGGTCTTGACGCTAGGTTAAAGGCCGTTGGTTCCTAGGAACTCCTGGGGATTGACTATTGCTGCACAGAACGAAGTGCGTCAAGAAACGTTGCGGACGGTCGTAGGGAATGGCATTCTCGAAGCTAAATGATTTGGAAGGGGCTCAAGGCTATAGATTCAAGCTGCAGCAACTCAGTCGTACCAAATGCTTTATATTTCAGTTGTTTATGTTATTTTTGACTGCTTCTGCACTATTGGCGGGTGGGGTGTATTACACGATGTGTTACTTCTTACCTGTTACTCTTACCCCTACTCCTTACCCTAATCTTACCACTACTGCTTCTCCCCATTCCTTTCACATGTTACCGGAACACGAGCAGGCTAGACGTGTAGAATTCCGCAACAATTCCTTTATTCAGCTCCTCCATCAGCATCAGTTAGTGGTGAACACTACTAATTGTTGGGTGTGTGGGCTGATGCCACATACTACGGATAAGGGAATTCCATATCTGGTGTTACCGTATAGTTCCCAAGGGTCAGCTCGAGCATTCCAAACCATGTTTCGAAGCGCACTGGGTTTCCACCCCATTCACGAACAACGTTCCCCCTACTCTGGTCCTACCTCGTATCAGAAGTTGCTATCAATGGCAATAGAGGATATGGAAGATGAGATCCATGATCCTTTTCTTATCCCTGAAGAAGAGGTACAAGCTTATAGGGTCCTAAGTAGAGGGGAATATAGTATGTCTATTAGTGAAAAGCAGCTTAAAAGCTCGCCTCCAATATGGGTCGTACCCCAAGCTGGTAATTTGTGTCTTATGGGTCGTGATCGAGGTCCGCAAGCCCAACTTGGAGAAAGTGCTTGCACTGAAACCTACATTGTGCCAATGTCCTCGTCCCCTGTGTTTCTGGCTGCCAAGGGTACCTACTTTATCTGTTATGATCGTGCATACACATGGTTGCCCGCAGACTTCATGGGCTCATGTTTCATTGCAAATTTGTTGCCTCCGACGTTCACTGTAGATGCCGATTATCATAAGACTAGAGTTGTACGAGGCGTAGTTAGCGAAGAGGATACTGCCGGTCAAGAGGCAGGAGACTTTTTCAAGGGTTTCCTCCCGTTTTGGGGACCTATGGTTAATAGTAGGAACCTGAGACAGTTGACTCGAGTGGTAGAATCGACAGCTAATATTACTGCCAGTGCCCTTGGTAATATCACCACAGAACTTCAGGCGGAGAGACTTATGACGTTACAAAACCGTATGGTTTTAGATGTCGTCTTAGCAGATCGTGGTGGGGTATGTAAGGTGATCCATTCGAGCTGCTGCATTTTCATTCCAGATAATGCTCCTACTGTATATCAAGCCATTTCGAAGTTGCATAAGATCTCCGAATCCATACACGTGGATGTAGGGGATTGGACGCTACTTGGATGGTTTTGGGGCCTGATGTCGACTTGGGGTTGGAAGATTCTGATGATCATCGGGGTTGTGGTAGTGTTCCTGTTCACGTGTTGCCTTTGCGTGCAGTGTGGTCCTGCCTTATGTGGCCTCTGTGCTACAACGTGTATGAGACAACCATCTGTTACCAAGGGGACTCGGTTGGACAGAGCTATGCTACAACGACATCTCGATGGTCTGATGAATATCGAATATGATTCCGACTAGTGCTTGCCTACATGAGGGCAAAAGGAGCGTCTGAGGTTCCGTGACAATTATAAGTGGTGCTTTCGACTCGCACGGATATGGTCGAGTCCGGTATCTACGAACCGCAAATGACGAGTTTAGTAAGTGTGCGCAGTTTCGCTGTGCTAACTTAAACCGTTCGTTTGTTACGTGGGTTCTTCATCTGTACCCACGGGTTCCATCTTAGATACGGCATCCATTTTGTCTCTTGCCCTCAAGTAGCCAGCGAACGGACGCTGTCCGCTTCGCGACCCTGGGACTCCCCAGATATTGGCGGAAGACACATGTTCTTTGTAAATGTCTTTATGACGAGGGGGATGCTACTGTAAGGCAGATGGTGCCGCTCGAGGCTCATCTTGCCGCACGGGCTTATTGTCTCAGTCGTGCATCTCATTAGGCGCGTCCCTTTGATGCCGGTATCTCGTGCTTCTCGATACCTCCCCTTTTACACCCTTTCCGATCTCCCCACTGTCTCCGTCTTCCTCTGCACCTGTCTTCGTTCCTATTTCGATCTACTTTACTGCTGATTGGAATTTGCTAATGGTGGGAAGATGGGTTTTTACAGTTGGGAACCGCCAAATGTTTCCGCACTTATGTTCCGGACCTTGTGTGTTTCAAAGTGACCAAAGCGACCCCTCTGGGAGCTAAATGTGGGAACCGGGTTGTAAACTTTTGTGTTCAATGTTATCCTATGGATAAAAACTGTATAAAAGGAGCGATCCACAGAACCAATTTAAAGCAGTCTCCCCGAACTACACTCGATGTACTTCCTGTGATTTCTGTGTTCCCTGCAGCAAATAAACCTTGAATCTTTGACGCCGAAGGAAGTGTCCCGTGTCTCTGTGACTTGTACGCCGGAGCAGGTTACCCACGAAGGTTTCAGGTGTTGTGCCCTGGCACCGCTGGGTCCAAAAGAACCCAGTCCTTCACCGGCCAGACAGGAAAGCAGTGGGGGTTGGTAGCTTGGCGGAGCGAAGCCCGGCTGCTACACCCAGCAAACAATGGTGAGCCTTGAACGCCTCAGCAGAGCAAAGCCCGGCCGGCGTGGGACCCCCTCAGCGCAGCCCAGTCAATGCAATGCCACACTCCAGGAGCACCCTGCTATGAGGAGGTAGGTCCACTAACTTTCTCCTTTTCGTAAGTGCTTTACCTTCTTTTGTTTTTTCCCCAATTATGCAGAAACACAAATTAATTTACAGGCACAGTTCCAATGCAGCTCCTATGCTGCTTCCTATTTTCCTTTTCCCTTTCCGCTTTTAGCTGATTCAAACAGGACTGTGTTGCGCTTGTGCCCTTTCCCAGTCTCTTTCCTCCATCCTTTCATGCCTTGTAGCCACGCTCTTCACACACTGTTCATGCTGCTCCTGCCCCTCTCACCTGGGAAGCTGGGAAGCTATCCCGTCCGAGGCACGGGGGGACCGAAGTGAAAACTTTTAATCCCGGTCTGAACGTCAGCAGAAGGACGCGTAAATCACAAGCACAGTGACCCTTCAGCCGCCTCTGTTATGTTATGTTATGTTATATGTTTGTTGAGCCCGACAGCTGCCCCAGCGACGGGGCGTCCCGGCGCTAAGAACCATATCATAACCTGCTGAGGAAAAGGAGAAAAGGGGGACATTACAGGGGAGGGAAGAGGTGGGTTTTTATTGCTTTGCGGAAAGCGGACAAGTTGTCAAGGCAGCAGATGTGGAGGGGAAGGGAGTTCCAGAGCTTCGCTCCCAGTAGTCTGAAGGAGCGTCCTCCGATGCTGCAGAACTTCGTGCGTGGAACCACTACTAGGTGTTGCCCCGTAGAACGAAGGTTGCGTTGAGGGGTGTAGGGTGTTATCAGCGAGCGGAGGAGTTTGGGCCATCAGATTTAAGAATTTTGAAGGCAATAGTAAGGGCCTTAAATTGGATGCGGGCTTCCACGGGGAGCCAGTGGAGTCTGTGAAGGGTAGCTCTCGCGGAGCACCTTCTAGGAAGGCCTACTATTGCCCTGGCCGCAGAGTTCTGTATACGCTGAAATCTAGTAGTCTCAGCTTTGTTAGCGCCTAGTAACAGGACACTCGCATAGTCCAACCGGGCAAAGATGGTGGATTGGACGATGAGCTGCCGCGTTTTGTGGTTGAAGAAGCCTAGAATGGGATTAAGGCTTCTCAGCAGCCCAATACATGTTGCAGCTACTTTTTTGGTGTGGGTCTGGTAGTTAAGCGCGGAGTCTAACCATACTCCCAGGTTTTTTGCCATCGATTTGGGGGGAGGGGTAGGGCCCAGCAAGGGGGGCCACCAGAGGTCGCTCCAGCAACTGTGGTTCTTGCCCAGGAGCAGCACCTCGGTTTTTCCTGCATTAAGTTGTAGGCAGTTTGCAGTCATCCAGTTGGCGACGGCAGCCAGTCCATCCCTAAATGTTGTGGCATCGGGGTAGGGCGCCTCATTGAGGGTGATTACCAACTGTGTGTCGTCGACGTACGACACCAGTGTGAGATCCCATTTTTTGGCCACTTCCGCAAGGGGCTGCATGTACAAGTTAAAAAGGGATGGACTGAGGGCAGAGCCATGCGGGACTCCTTGGCCTATAGCTTGTGATTGGGAGATAAATGGGGGAGCTGACACCCGGAAGGACCTGTTCGTAAGGAACGATCTGAACCATTCCAGAGCCAGGTCCTGGATCCCAATGCTTTCCAGGCTCCTCAAAAGGATATCATGGGAGACCGTATCAAAGGCTGCGCTGAGATCGAGCAGTATCAGCGCAGCACTCTGACCGGTGTCCATGATCCTCCGGAGTTGTTCCGTGGTGGAAAGGAGTGCGGAATCCGTACAATGCCCAGGCCTAAACCCGTGTTGTGAGGGGTCCAAGATGTTATTTCCCGCCATATGGTCATTAAGTACGGTGTTCGCATGAGCCTCAGCTAGTTTGGACACCCAGGGGAGCAGTGAGACGGGCCTGTAGTTCTCCGGTTTTGTGGGGTCTAGGGTGGGTTTTTTTAATAATGGGAGTGACCCAGGCCTGTTTCCAGCATAGGGGTACTGTTGCCGATGCGAAGGAAAGATTAAGGAGCGAGGTCAGCGATGGGAGAAAGAAGTCCAGAGCTTCTAGAAAGTGGGCTGGTCTCATAGGATCCGAGGGGACACCGGATTTCACCTTCCTGCAAAATTTAGCTAGCTCCTCATGAGAGATATCTGGCAGACAGGTAAGCCTTGAACCCTTGTTGGGAGAGCTGGTGCGGTCTGAGGGGTTGTGTGTGAAGGAGTTGTAAATCTTCCTCACTTTTTCAGTAAAGAAGGTGGCGAGGTCTTCACACTGCTGAGTTGAGGAAATATATGAAGCAGGGTTGCCACCGTTCTGTAGTTTTTGGACTATTTTAAAAATGGTTTTCGTGGGGTCGGGGCTGGAATTGATTTCCTTGGCATAGAAGGCTGCGCGGGCAGCGCGTATAGCTTTGTGGTATGCTTTGAGTACGGCCAGGTATGAGTTTTTGTCCTTGTGGCTGTAGTCTTTCCTCCAGTGCCGTTCTGCTTTCTTGTATTCTTTCCTCAGTAATTTCAAGTTCTCATTATACCAAGGGTTAGAGGGGGTGGTACGTCCTCTAGTCCATTTGGCCGGTATAATAGAGTCCAGTCCTTTGGTGATCCAATCTTGGAAAGCAGCATACGACGTGTCAATGTCGTTTGTACACTCGAAATTAGGTTCCCCTAAGCTAGCAGCGAGGTCCATGTTATGGAGTTTGTGCCAGGGCCGTTTAAGACAGGAAGCTAGTGCCGCTTTGTTGGAATGGGTAGCGACCGGGATCGCAAATGTGACGAGGGAGTGATCAGTCCATCTTCGGCACGCCCAGGACACGAAAACTCCATGCAGCAAACGCTTTCTGAATCAGCGTCGTGAAACTCGCCAGCAGCAAACCACCATCACTGGAAGGGGGTGGAGTCACGTAGTCAATCACAACGCTGCTGGAAGTTGGGTATATCCTGCTTTCTGCCCACTAGCAGAGTCATTTTTAGCACTGTTGGTGGACAAGGACATCCATTGAATAAGAAGAATGCAAATGAGAGTGACAATAAAGCCAACCAATGACTAGCAATGGGTGGGCTTAGCACATTTTGCAGTACAATTTTACAATCAAATAATGCCTTGTATGCCCACAGTTCTTTCAGTCATAAGCCCGGAGCTCGTAGCACTATAAATACACGTCACCATTCCCTAATGCACCAGCTACACTACTGTTTTGTGATTTGTTACACATACAGGTGATAGAGCGCGCAGGTCACCAGATCCTTATTTACCAGAATATATATATACGCTTTATTGGGCCCATCAATACATTTTCATGAATCAGGTAACCTTCACAGCACTATCAGTAATCCAGGGTTCTGACTTTCTATATATTTCATGTGTACCTGACTTACCAATCCTCGAGAACAGGTAACAATGACCACAATGGATCAGGAGCTAAATTTAATCTAAGGAAGATAACACTAATACCACATATATTTGTATTTTGTGTATAACCTTGTAATAACCACAAACACAGGAAGTTTTAAAAGTTTTATCTAATCATAAAAGGTTTTCAAATGCCATGAGAATGAAATTTACACAAATGAGAACATCTCTAACCAAGATCAAAAACACAATATAACTATGAATCAGCGTGAGAAACATTAACATTCAGAAGGGTACTATTGAGAAGGAACATGCTATTTCATCACTTAAGGATAGGTAAGAACAAGGGAACATACTACTAAATGCTAATTGGAATAAACTGAGAGGTTTTGTGCTTCAGAATAAATGCAGCTTCTATAAGGAAGGGTAACAGTGGAACGTACTAAATATGCAAACAAATCAGCATTCGAGTAAGGGTAGGGGAGAGATAAGGAACATGCTATAAAGAATACTTTCGTCAGAGTTTAAAGGTCAGAGATAAATCACAGGCAAGATTGCTTTATTAGGAAAATGAGAAGAGAAAGATTTAGAAGGACGAACACCCACATATAATTTATATTTACCTAGGACAGAATGAGGACTAACCCTGGCCACGGGTCAGTTGGAAAAGGCGGGAATGGACCCTCAAGGACTTAGGATGCCAGTAGGCGAGCAGGTACAGCTCATGGACAGTCAGGACAGGATCACCCCAGAATTGGTTCAGGACTGGGCTCACGGAAGGGTACGACCAACACCTGCAGCTTCGGATGCAACGCCTGCGCTACGCCCTCTCTTCAAGGAATCTGCCAATAACCCCGATTGGGTTCTCGAATCTCCCAGCAAAGTGCTTCGCCAGCACTTCAAAGTTCTCCACCCCAGACTAAGTTTGTGGAAATTACGGACAGAGTGCTCCGCAGCTCTCTGTATCAATCACCTATAAAGTTCGTAGGGTCAGTGACAGGTCGGCTATTCGGACAAGTCGGACAATTTCTCTAGCTAGACCTAGGCCAGTTATACTGTTTTCGGGTCAGTGGACCATCCACAAATGTTGCAAATGAAAGGATCCCCAACTTTGGATTGGACAAGAGAGGTGGTTAGGTCATTGTCACCACCTAGAATTTGGAGTTCTCATAATTAATATGTAATATTTTTAACCCACCCCTTACATTCCAGTTCCCATGGCATAAGAGTGTCGAAACAATAGGGCACACAAACATTATCATAAAATGTAACATTTCAGGTACAAGTCGAAGTCTTCTCTTGGAGCAGAGGTCGCTTTCCCAGGAGCATCTGAGCTCCGGCAGCCAGCGGGCTTAGTTCCACTCCTGCGCAATTCGTTTTCTCCCCCATCACGTGGTTAGGGTGACATGGGCTTCAAAGATGGAGTGGCGCACAGCTCCCAGGCCCCCAAAGTGTGTTACATGAAAAGAAAGCGGAAACAATTTAGAAACACAGAATAAATGAATACACTGTATACCATGATTAGCTTCACTGCACCCCTTACTTTATAATATCTATAGCATTAGGAGTTAAGCAGAAACAAACAGTCGAGCCAAAGCAGCGGTGGAAAGCAGATAGCATGTTAAAACAAAGCGGACATTTTAGCAATACTGCGCATGAGCGAAATTCTCCCTCCAGAACTACGAGTGCGTCACATCACATGGGTATGACCGACGCATGCGCAGACTGAAATCCCGCATAGCAGCGACCATGTCAGTTGCAAGCGTAGTTACGATTATTAAACACATAGGCAAGCGTCTCTGGGACACCCGCGTGTAGTGTAAAAGTGAGAAATTAATAAACAAAACAGATTGATTACTATATTAATATTATGCGGGGGGGTTGAATTCAAGCAAGTCACGTAACGTGTGAATCCTTGCTCCATCAATCCCCTCTTTGATGATATTTACTATCATCACTATTAATGGAACCAGATGCCAACTTTCTCTTTCATATCTCATCCATCTCGATCTCAACAAATTTGTTGCTAAGCCTTTTCCCCGCATCCTTATTAGGATGGAAATTCTTTGCTTTCTTTCATTACTTTTCACTCCTCTCTTATTCACAGCATACTTCTTTTTGCATTTCTGGCATTTGCAACAAATAATTTTATTATTAACACAATTAAACTAATCCCTGCTATTGGCATCAGTATTTTACTCACAAGACTTTTACCTATGTTAGAAAACCAACTACCTACAGAGGAGACCATCAGTTAGTCTCTTCCAGGCACTGTCAACCTCCATTGGTTTGAGTTCTTTTTCCAAAGTAGTTATGTTTCTTACATATTTCTTAATTTCAATGCTTTTATCTGGAATGTATGTGCAACAATGTTGCGCTTTCAACATTCTACAGACTCGCCCTCTTTTGCCAATAAGGTATCAAGAGCAAGTCTATTTTGTAAAACCATTGATCTGATCGCAACCAGTTCAGTATTGACCAGTAGGAAACCAGCAGCAGTGTCAGTAGATAACCGATCCACCACTGTAGACAATTTGCAAATTCTGTGTGTGTTCAGAACCACTCCCACTCCAGGTATTAATGCACTAAATATATCACCTATAATTTCTCCTACACTTTCTCTTCTACTACGTACTAAACCATTAGTATTTTTTATTGCTTCCAGCGGCGTCATTCACATGGTATATTTTCGGGAAGACAATGCCAAAATAGCAGCTTCCATACCAGTGATCCGGCAATTTGAAATAAGCCTTGTTTCCACATATATAATAAATTCCGGGAAACACAGGTTCTGACCCATTTTTGAAACCCCAACCTCCAATTACCTTATAATTGTGTTCGCATTCACTGGAACCGATGAATACATTGTTATAATAACGAGTCATTTCTCTATGAAGACAAAGTTTCCCCTTTCTTTCGAAATCCAGCAACAGTGCAGCGTTCTCTTTACCCTTTGAGGTGCTTTCCATGTTTTCTGCCCATTTAGGAGTTTTCTGTCTTTTGTCATTGGCCTTTCTTTGGAAACTCTCCCTTCTCTTTTCTGCCATATTTAAAAATATTTTCTCTTGTTCATGTAATGAACAGGCCAAGTTATTTCTGTGTGCTTCACCTAAGTCTATGTCACCTATAGTCAGAAAGTATTCTCCCATATAACGAGTCACATCACTCTTGGTATGTACAATGTTCAGGTTTCCCCGAATAGGAAGTTCAGAAAATATTACGTCAGGGCTAGAATAGTAATACTCTAAGGTTCCTCTATAGAAGAGGCTTGCTAAAATGCTACAGGGAATTACATAGGTTAGGGGTAAATGATGATAGGTCACACCTTCAGCTACTGAAGTGGGTAGTTTCATGCAGACATAACAATCTTCTATTTCCATAGCTTCTACATAGTGTACTAAAAGGTTAGCAAATACATTTAAGTGTGTACTTTTTTTGATTCTGTGATAATGTAGTCCTCCCTCATCTGATGCGTCTAAGTCCATTTTTGTCTGTTTAAGGTTAGAGGTTTTCTCACGTCTTTCTACACTTTGTGGTGTTTCTTCGGTCGGTAAAACATCTGAGTCCTTTGTCACTATTTTAGTATGGTACAGGTTAGGGTCTTTGCTTATCATAAAAGGTATTAAGACTGTTAGTCCTATCCATATTATCAGTACTATTTCTACACTACATAAGCATATTTTACAGCAAGTTTTACAGCAATTCTGTCTAGATCTTCCATTCACAATTGAATCAGACACTTTGGCTATGAAGAAGTGTTCCAACCCCTCTTTGTAACTTTACACAGGTGGCTTACGCAGGTTAAAAAATTTCAGGTGGGGTCTTCTTCTTCGGAACCCTGATCAGCAATCGATTCTCTGTCACTCTCGTCACTTATTTTGAGGTCTTCAAATTCCTCTAGTACTAGGTAAGTCCATTCAGGATTCCGATATTTCTTGTTTTGTCTTTTTATTCTGTCACTCCGTCTTTGAGGCTGGGTTCCAGCCCTTCCTTTTTCACTGGCAGCCTTCTTTCGGTCTTCTAGTTTTTCTTCCACAGTTTTCAATCTCAGTTTTAGTCTTTTTATGAATCTTGATTCATTTCTCTTCCTTTTAAATCTTTTAACTGGCACTGTGATTTGGCTCTCTTCATGAGCTCTTTTGTTTTTCATTCAGTTGTGGCACAGCTATTTTGACACTTTCTTCTTCCCTTCCTGTCTGACTAATCCCAGGTCTTACTTCAGTTTCTTCTGCCTGGTCTCTAAGCTGGCCTGGTTCAGGTGTATGCTGAATTTGACTTTCGTTTGTTTCAAGTTCTGTTTCCTGAACACGTTCGTCTAATTCTATCTGATCCTGTTCATGCACTTCGAACCCTTGATCTTCTTCCGCATGAACTTCCGCTCTAATTTCTAACTGTCCCTTTTCTGTTTCTGGAGTTGTAGGAGGTGTGTCGATGTCCTGTCCCTATCTGACCTCCTTCCTCATCAGATCTGTCATGGATTTCGATAATCTGATTTTCTCTTCCTAAACCGGTCTCGTCCTCACTATCCCACTCTCTATCTAAGTAGGTGTATTTTCTGGTTCTTATTGGATCAAGAGCCAGATCATCTGCGGGGTACCATTCGTCTTGGCTGGTGCTCGGTTGTTTGTCCTCAGCTACTTCAGGACCATCGTCTGGAGACCCTTCAGCTGCACAACCTTCAGCCTCAGCCGCTACCTGTTCAGTCACTCTTTTGGTATGACTTGCATGAATCCACTTTGGCACACCTGCAGATTTCACCGCAGTTGTAGTCATGAGAATCACTTGCCTCGGCTTTCCCCACTTCGGTGCTAGGCAACTCTTTCGGGTGTGTTTCTTAAGCACAACCCAGTCTCCTCGTTTCAAATTATGGACTGGAGTTGTGGGCCTGGCGACGGCGTCTTCCCCAATCTGGTGAGAGAACGCACTTGGTCACCCAGCTGCTTGCAGTATTCTAGTACCAAATCATCAGAAAATCTTAGCAGTTTGTGTCCTGGTACCCATGCCTGCCGCATCACTCTTCCCATTAGTATCTCATGGGGACTCAGGCCTGTTTTTTGGTATGGAATGCTTCTCAGTCCCATCAGGACAAGGGGCAAAGCATCTATCCGATTCAATCCAGTAGAGTTACACATCTTTCCCAGTCTTGACTTTATAGTGCCATTCAGCTGTTCTACTACTCCAGAAGCCTCTGGATGATATGCACAGTGCAGTTTTTGGGTAATCTTAAATGCCTCAAAAAGCTGAGTTATTACATCATTGGCAAAATGCCCACCTCTGTCTGATTCAACCGTGACCGGAAAACCGTACCTAGGTATCAGTTCCCTTAGTAACAACTTGGCTACAGTAATGGCATCATTTTTCTTGGCTGGGTAAGCTTCTAACCATTTTGAAAATAGGCAGACTACAACAAGAACATACCTATGTCCTTTGCAAATGGGTAACTGAATAAAGTCAACTTGTAGTGTGATAAAAGGGGCTTCTGCTTTTCCAATTGTACTGGGCAACACCACTGTTTTCTTTCCAGGATTAAACTGCTGACAAGTTAAGCACCTCTGGCAAAGTGCCTCTGCAATGTTCCTGAACTTTTAATTGTACCATGTTTGTTTAAAAACACGAACCATTGCATCTCTCCCTATGTCTCCATGTATCAGTCTTGCCATAGAAGCAATCATACTGTCTGGTAACACAGGCATACCATCCCTATGAACAATAATACCATCTCTTTCCCTTGGTTGGCAATCATCTTTCTCCCAACTTTCTTTTTCTTCTGGTTCTGCCGCCTGTTTCAACCCTTTCAGTTCCTCCCAAGTTGATACATCCTCAAACACCATAAGTTGGCAGCTGTTTCCAACTTCCCCCAATGTGATGTTCAATGACATTTTGTTTCGGGCACAATATTGGGCTATTTGGTTAGCATAACGGGTACCAGCTGTCACATTGTCATTGCCAGATTTGTGAGCAGCACACTTGACCACTGCCAATTCTTTTGGTAACTGGATTGCTTCCAGTAGGTTCTGTACCACTTTTCCATTTCTGATAGGGGTACCTGAGGAAGTCATGAATTCTCGTTGCAGCCACAACTGGCCGAAGTCATGCACAACCCCGTAACCATATTGACTGTCAGTATATATGGTTACTCTCTTATTTTTCCCATTTTTACAAGCTCTGGTTAATGCAACCAATTCAGCTACTTGTGCAGATTTTACTCCAAATAGGTAGGATGCTTCTATTGTTTTGGCTAGGGTGACCACAGCATAGGCAGCACTTAGGCCTCCATCCTCATGTTTCAAACATGAGCCATCCACAAACAATTCAATGTCTTCTATGGGCAATGCTGTTTCCTTAATATCTGGGCGTGGTTTTGTGCTATACTCAGTGAGATCAATGCAATTATGCTCAACCTCTTCCTTTACTTCTGCAGCCAGTGTATTTGGTAACAAAGTTGCTGGGTTCAGTATATTACATCTAGTGATAGTCACATTGGCAGCACCCACTAAAATACTTTCATACTTAGTCAGCCGACTAGGTGTGAGGTACTGAGTCTTGGTCCGGGTCAGTAGGATTATAACTGCATGTGGAACATACACAGTTACTGGATGTCCCATGACAATGGATTCACTTTGTTCAAGACTCGTGCAAGTTGCAGCTACTGCTTTCAAACATCCAGGCAATCCAGCAGCCACTGGATCTAAGGTAGCAGAGAAATATGCCACCAGACGTGTAGTTAGACCATGAAATTGAGAATTTGAGAGTGCGCAATTGCCTCGTGTGTCACAAAACAAGGCAAAATCTTTTGAATAGTCAGGCATTCCTAATGCAGGAGCTGAACACAAACAGTTTCGTAATTTTATCCAGGATGTCATACTTTCATCATCCCATTCAACTGGATCTTTTGCTCCTTCCTTGGTCATTTTTATCAATGGCTTAGCTAGGACTGCAAATCCCACAATCCTCTGCCTACAGTATCCTACCACTCTCAGGAACATTCTGATGTCTTTTTAAGTACGGGGTAATTCCATATCTCGAATTATCCTAATACTTTCCGAAGTAACCCTCCGGATACCTTTTTCTATCTGGTGCCCCAGATATTTCACTGAATTTTTGCAGAACTGTAATTTGTCTGGTGATACCTTATGCCCTCCTTTACCCAGATGGTTCAACAATGCAATGGTATCAGTAACACAGTCATTCCGACTTTTAAACACCACCAGGAGGTCGTCTATGTACTGGACCAAAACTGATTCTCCAGGTAAGACTAATGATTCATGGCATCTTTTTAGAATCTGATTGAAAATAGAAGGACTCTCTGTGTACCCTTGAGGGACACGATTCCAGACATAGACATGACTGTCCAATGCAAATGAGAAAAGAAATTTGCTGTCTGGATGCAATGGGATGGAAAAGAATGCATGACACAAGGCAATGACGGTAAACCATGCAGCATTCCATGGAATTTGGTACTAATTCACTGCAGGGTTTGGCACAATAGGACAGCAAGGGACAACAATCTTGTTTACCTTGCGCAGGTCTTGCACTACCCTGTACTTTCCACTAGGCTTTTTGATTCCAATTATGGGCGAATTACAAGGACTGCTCATTACTTCCTGTATGATGTTGGCTTCTAGCAATCTTTTTTTTTCGAGGGCAACTCCGGCTTTCAGTTCTGCATTCATTTTATACTGCTTAGTATTTGGGTAAACTGCATTTGGTTTTATGGCTATTTGAATCAGGTCTACATTTGCGATTAGTCCTACATCCCTTCCAGTGAAATCCCACACTTCTGGTATCACTGTCTGTTGGAGTTCTTCAGGTAAATCTTGCATTGTCAATTTCTTGATTTCTGAGTCAGGCCTTAGCAACATTAATTTGTACAATCCGTCTTCATCTGGAGTCTGGATTTCAACGCCTTTTGGTGTGCAAAAGATGGTGCAGTTCATTTTGCACAGCAAATCAAGTCCCAATAAGTTCACAGGGCTAGAATCACAGACAACAAATCTGTGCATTTCTTTAAAATTTCCTATTGAGATCTCCATTGGTTCAGTTACAGGGGTACTAATTATCTGATTTGACACACCCACTACTTCGATTGCTTCTCCCGAGAGGGGTAGGTTAGGAACGTCTGCTGTTCTCACAGTAGAACGGGTAGCACCAGTGTCCAACAGAAAGGTGACGTCATTTCCTTCAACCTTTCTTCAATGTATGGCCCTGACTGGTCTACCGGCAAGAAGGCGCCAAGTACGCACTCCTCGTCCTCCCCCCTCAGGCCCTGTCAGTAAGCTTCATCACAGAGAAAGGTATCAGGAATTGCGAGGTTGCTGAATTTCTATCCTCCCTTCCTTCCCACACCTCAACTGCCTCATTCTGCTGATTTTTGCTCTTATAATTAGGCCTAGGTGCACGAGGCAACTGACTCTGTTTTACCTGTTGCTGGGTCTTTCGGGGCCCCTCTTTCTGCACCTGTGGATTTAAATCATTATTTGGGACATTACCAGTCTGTAAATTCGGACATTCGTCTCTCCAGTGCCCTATCTGACCGCACACATGACAGGGAAACTTTTTCATAGCCTCCTCTCGACTCATTTTAACTCGGTGTTTCCCTCCTCCCCCAGTACCTGCATTCGGGGTATTATTATTTATTTTACTTAACTGCTTTTCTTGTTGTTCCACCAATTTCGCTTGAGCCCACATAACCTTTTCCTTTATGGCCTTTCGCTTATTCTCCATCTCATCCTCGCAGTACTTGGCATACTTCAGAACCTCATCTACGGGTTTACCCTGCCAACAGATCTTGTTATCTCTAATCCACTGGGAGATCTCAGGTCTCAACCCCAACACAAATCGATAAATGAAATGGGTCATATCCTTCATTTCAATATTATCGATTCCACTGTAGGTCTTGAATACCTGCAGCAATCGCTCATAATAAGAGTGCACTGTTTCGTCACGATTCTGGGTAGATCTATCTATGCGGGTCCAATCAGCTTCTTTGGCTGGCACTTTCCCTTTCAAATATTGTATTACCTTGTCATACTGTCTCATTACATTCAGGGAGGGGGCTCCTGTTCTTGAGTCTCTTTCATACTCTTCACTAGGCCAATCAACTGCAATTTTACATTCTGTCCATAAATCTACAGGCACTACAATGTCGAAGAACCCATCTAGGTCCTTCAAGAGGCACTTTTGGACTTTGACGAATCTCTCGACCTGCCTATACCATTCCACCTGTTTCTCTCTCAATTTTGGGAAGTCATTTGTGAAGGACACAATATCCTGTCGGGCCATGGGACATGTACATATTTTCCCCCTGGCCCTTCTCTCATGGGATACAAGGTTTCTGGCTTATCGACTTCCTTTAGGACATATTCAGAAGTCTTCAGTCTGGCCTTACTGTCTTCCTTTTTCTTCGCCCATCTGGCTTTCCATTTTTCTAAGTCTCCCCATTTCTGCAACAGGTTTAACAATTCCCTTATCTGCACCTTTTTCCCGGACACATTCATGTTTTCTAGGTCTTTGTCCGAAAACTCTGCTCTATAAGGCTTTTGTAATACTTTGGATTTGCTAACATCTATTTCCATATTAGCTGCAGTGTCCATTAGTTTCTCATGGAACACTCTGGTGTTCCGGGTAAGACTTTTGCATATGAACAACAACTCTTCCTCGCTAAGAGTGTTCAGTCTGTCTAATCCCACGTTTCCAGCCATTAGTTCTTCCATCTCTATTCTTTGCTTGTAAATATCTAATGGTTTTGGCTGGGGAGTTGTTTTTTCTAATTCTCTGGTCCATTTATCTATTTCTTACGGAGTCACTACTGTGGCACTTCGAGTACCTGAAGCTGTGTCTATCAGGACTTCCCTTGCACTAGTCTGTGTTCCTGTTCGAGGTACTCTATTCTCTGGTTCCCTTGTGGGCAGATCCAACAGGGAGGCTACAGATTCACATTCACTTACCTGATCATCAACTATGAGAGGCTCCTTTCTAGGTGGTGCTACAGTTGGTGTAAAAACTGGAGTTTTTGGACTAGCCTGTCTATCCCCATAAAGAGGAACAACGGGACCAATAGTTACTGGAATTGTCAAAGCTTCAGGACTGGGATTCAACAATGATATTTTCTGAATTAGTTCATTCCATTGCTTAATTAAGGCTTCCTTTTCTTATTCCTGCAAAACCCTTTCAACCGATGTCTCATGTCTTACTTGCAGAACTAAAGGAGGGTACAGACTTGGGGCAGTTGGAATTGTCACGCCAGCTCGCTCATCACCAAATGGCCTATAATTTGGGAAAGTTGTATCAGGTCTTCAAAATCCATCTTTACTAGTTTGCCTATTACCTATACCTGTTGTATCAGTTTCACTGGCCCTTCTTTCTCTAGGGTGTCGGAAAAACGGGTTTTTCGAACTCAGGGACCTGGATTCCTCATCATATGGCGGTGGATTTTTCATGAATAAATCTTCCAGATACTCATCTTCCGAATCACCTGCAGACCTTAGGTGTCAGGTTTTCTCGGTGCATTTTTCTCCTCCAGGTTCATTTATACCAAACATTGGAAATAATCCCGCAACCTTCATATTCTGTCTCCACTGTTGCATCTTTTTCTCTTTGGCATCTCGCTGTAATTTCGGGTACCATTTGCTCACTCCCTTATCCATTCTGGGTCTGTCTCGTCCTAAGGCCTCAATCTCCCATTCTTCTAAAGCCTCATACTGGGTCAACCTTGGTCTGGGATGTAAGTCATTCATTCGGGTCCTCAAATTAAACAAAATTCTACTATTAAAGGTGCCATCTAGGGGAAATGCTAGGATTCCATCGTCTTGGGCATACTTTACCCAATTCTCCAACCATACGCAGGTGTGATAACCTTTATCAAACATCATGAATGATGCGGGAGTATTAGGTGGTGGAATGATTACACCTTCTCTAGTTCTAATGGGCTTGTCTTTCTTGAAATAATTTTTGATCTTGTCAGCAAATGACATTTTTCTCTTGCTTCCGTACATATTATAAGGTCTACATCTTGGCATCTGATCCTTGCGAAAACCTAAAAGTTGTGAATCAGGTAAGAATTTGGGATACCACATAGACTGCGTAACCAAAAGTTCCGTGGTCGGCTACGATTTCTTTGTTTACAATCCTCCTCCAATACCAGCGTGTCTCTCAACAGATGCAACAACCAATCAATCCTATGATTGCAAATAATTTCGACCAATGGGTGCGCGGCCTTTTTCGTGAGACGCGGTCTCACGCTTCGGCACTCACCCCTCCTTTACAATACCAGCTTCGTTACACGCCCGCTGTTTCAACCAATACCAGCGCGGCACGGAGTGACGTCAGCGCAGCTCTGCGACCGACTCCCTCCTTCACAAGGTAACGGAAACTTTGAATTTTTCTTAAAGTGCAAGTGCTCAATTTAGTTAACAACGTATAACATTCGCCACTGTGCTCGAGTGTCTTAAAAATAAAGAAGGTTTTTGTTTCACTGCAAGGAAACCACTTCTGTCTACTTTTCATTCACTACGGATAGACCCTTCTGCCTACCCTTTCACACAAGCATTAGAGAACCTGTTACTTCTTTGACTCACACTCTTTCCGGGATATATACTAAGTCTAAAGTTTCACCAAAGCACTCCTTTGCTATCATTCAAGCTCCGATGAACCTACTACTCCTTCCTCGTGTGACCCTTACTTGGTAATATCATAACTAAAGTTTCATTAGCGGACTCGTTGCTATCATTTATTCAACTATTCATTCAGAAAATCCTACTAAGCGCTTCCAGTTCTACCTAACCATGCACTAATCTTCCTCACAGCCAAGTGGATTCTGCTCACCACCCGCTATACTATTCCCCGGGGATTCCAGACAACATATAACAATCACTAACAATTTGTTAATCACATGCAATAATATAGCAGCATTTCATAGAATAATACTTTTATAACATTTCAAACCAAATTCAAAGCAATACTTTTTACAGCAGATCGATCTTAAATAAAAATGATTTAGCAGCACATTAAAATTTCACGGTTTATCAACATTTGACCTATCTACCTATTTTAACTAGTTCTAACCATAGCTCTGCTACCAGAAAATTACTTATAGAGCGCGCAGGTCACCCGATCCTTATTTACCAGAATATATATATACGCTTTATTGGGCCCATCAATAAATGTTCATGAATCAGGTAACCTTCACAGCGCTATCAGTAATTCGGGGTTCTGACTTTCTATATATTTCATGTGTACCTGACTTACCAATCCTCGAGAACAGGTACCAATGACCACAATAGATCAGGAGCTAAATTTAATCTAAGGCAGATAACACTAATACCACATATATTTGTATTTTGTGTATAACCTTGTAATAACCACAAACACAGGAAGTTTTAAAAGTTTTATCTAATCATAAAAGGTTTTCAAATGCCATGAGAATGAAATTTACACAAATGAGAACATCTATAACCAAGATCAAAAACACAATATAACTATGAATCAGCGTGAGAAACATTAACATTCAGAAGGGTACTATTGAGAAGGAACATGCTATTTCATAACTTAAGGATAGGTAAGAACAAGGGAACATACTACTAAATGCTAATTGGAATAAACTGAGAGGTTTTGTGCTTTAGAATAAATGCAGCTTCTATAAGGAAGGGTAACAGTGGAACGTACTAAATATGTAAACAAATCAGCATTCGAGTAAGGGTAGGGGAGTGAAGGAACATGCTATAAAGAATACTTTCGTCAGAGTTTAAAGGTCAGAGATAAATCACAGGCAAGATTGCTTTATTAGGAAAATGAGAAGAGAAAGATTTAGAAGGACGAACACCCACATATCATTTATATTTACCTAGGACAGAATGAGGACTAACCCTGGCCACGGGTCAGTTGGGAAAGGCGGGAATGGACCTCAAGGACTTAGGATGCCAGTAGGCGAGCAGGTACAGCTCATGGACAGTCAGGACAGGATCAACCCAGAATTGGATCAGGACTGGGCTCACGGAAGGGTACGACCAACACCTGCAGCTTCGGATGCAACGCCTGCGCTACGCCCTCTCTGCAAGGAATCTGCCAATAACCCCGATTGGGATCTCGAATCTCCCAGCAAAGTGCTTCGCCAGCACTTCAAAGTTCTCCACCCCAGACTAAGTTTGTGGAAATTAGAGTGCTCCGCAGCTCTCTGTATCAATCACCTATAAAGTTCGTAGGGTCAGTGACAGGTCGGCTATTCGGACAAGTCGGACAATTTCTCTAGCTAGACCTAGGCCAGTTATACTGTTTTCGGGTCAGTAGACCACCCACAAATGTTGCAAATGAAAGGATCCCCAACTTTGGATTGGACAAGAGAGGTGGTTAGGTCATTGTCACCATTTGGAGTTCTCATAATTAATATGTAAAATTTTGAACCCACCCCTTACATTCCAGTTCCCATGGCATAAGAGTGCTGAAACAATAGGGCACACAAACATTATCATAAAATGTAACATTTCAGGTACAAGTCGAAGTCTTCTCCTGGAGCAGAGGTCGCTTTCCCAGGAGCATCTGCACTTCGGCAGCCAGCTGGCTTAGTTCCACTCCTGCGCAATTCGTTTTCTCCCCCATCACGTGGTTAGGGTGACATGGGCTTCAAAGATAGAGTGGCGCACAGCTCCCAGGCCCCCAAAGTGTGTTACATGAAAAGTAAGCGAAAACAATTTAGAAACACAGAATAAATGAATACACTATATACCATGATTAGCTTCACTGCACCCCTTACTTTATAATATCTATGGGCCCGATTCACAGAATGAATTTAAGACTCAATCCTAAACTTACTACTTTTGGCATTCACAGAATGAACTTACTACTTTTGGTATTCACAGAAGTTAGGATTTTGTCTTAAGTTTGTCTTAAGACAAACTTAAGACAGACTTAAGACAGACTTAAGACAAAATCCTAACTTCTGTGAATACCAAAAGTAGTAAGTTCATTCTGTGAATGCCAAAACTAGTAAGTGCATTCTGTGAATACCAAAATAGTAGTAAGTTTAGGATTGAGTCTTAAGTTCATTCTGTGAATCGGGCCCTACAGCATTAGGAGTTAAGCAGAAACAAACAGTCGAGCCAAAGCAGCGGTGGCAAGCAGATAGCATGTTAAAACAAAGCGGCCATTTTAGCAATACTGCGCATGAGCGAAATTCTCCCTCCAGAACTACAAGTGCGTCACATCACATGGGTATGACCGACGCATGCGCAGACTGAAATCCCGCATAGCAGCGACCATGTCAGTTGCAAGCGTAGTTACGATTAATAAACACATAGGCAAGCGTCTCTGGGACACCCGCGTGTAGTGTAAAAGTGCAAAATTAATAAACAAAACAGATTGATTACTATATTAATATTATGCGGGGGGTTGAATTCAAGCAAGTCGCGTAACGTGCGAATCCTTGCTCCATCACAGGCATCTAGAGTAGTTGCATTAAACCGATTGAACCATACAGTTAAAAAGAAACCGTATGCTTGAGATTAATTTAACTTGCATATATTTTGCATTTGAGGTGTGTGTATTATATTGTACATGTATTTACATAAAGGTAGAAGGCCAACAAAAACACTGCAGAATATTTTTTTTTCTTCATTCTGTTTCCATATTTTTGTATGCTCTTCAACCACTGGCCATTTGACATTGTTTCGAGAAGTGAAGGTGGTGTGGGATTCGGTGGTGTGTTGATTTATTATTTTTCTTAACTGTTTAAATAAAAGGAAGGGAATACAAAGAGATGTCTCGAGTGTTGGCAAAGTTCTCTTTAAATGTTGAGTGAACAGGAGAGTAATGAATTATATGCAATTTGAATTACTGTTTGCTCAAATACTGTATTGATTGAATTGAAAATGCCGTCCAAATATGTATATATGGCTGTCATTAAAACCAATAAACACATTTAAAATTAAAATGTTGAGTGAAAAATGCAAATGTGTATTCCTAGCATCATCTCTCCCATAATCTTTGGATAAACAAAATGCAGAATATCTTGTTATTATAATGGACAAGTGAGAAGTAGCAGACGCGGGGCAATTGTTTTGTGGGAAGAAGGGGCACGTGCTCCAAGCTGACAAAGGGAGGATGGGTGGCACATCGGCTTGTAATGGCGGCCATCTTGATGATTTAGTAAAAAACAAACACTGCCAGAAAACTGTTGTAAACTTATTGTGTTACTTTCCTCATGTTTCCTCTATGATCTTCTCTCCTCTCTATGCTGTACTTGTATTCTAGAATTGTAATGTTGGCTTGCAGGACTCGGGATCTGCTGTGACAGTTGGCAGACTGGTCAGCAGGCGTTGAGTCCACATCCTGCTGTGCTCTTCATCTCTTATACTTTAACAACTGGTCTGTAGATTTACTTACCACAAAAACCCACATGATTTTGAGTGCGCCTGTTTTCAGCGGAGGGACTGCATGTGAGAAGGTTTTGTGAATGTGGAATTTTCAGAGTAGGACATTAGATAAACGCTTCTTTTCGTTGTTGTCTCTGTTCAGCAGCCGTATGCGCAAACTTCAATAAACAGCCTCTGGAGCACCATTCAGAACCCTGCTCAAAAAATGTATTTTCTTGTGTGTGCATACTGGAACCAGAGGGTGGTAACTGTGAAAGAGCTGCCCCTCTGTCACTACTGTAAATATTGCACATATTCAGTTAAATAAGCGTTGGTGCAACAGAGTTAAAGGGCTAAGTATTAAGCGTCAAAGAGCTGGGGAAGGCGGAGATCTGTGGGAGCTGGGGGGACCAGAACAAAGAAGAGAGTAAGGATCCATGCGAGAGATTGAAAACATCCACAACATGGGGGTATTGTTGGAGCAGGGGGTAGAGAAACAGAAAAGGGGGAGAGCTGGAAAACACATGAACTCTAACTAAACAGAAAAATGTAGTTCCTTAAAAGTGAGCAGTGGAGTGGTCAGACACAAGATAAATAAGGCAAGCTCGTCAGACCCCATCCTGTATTCTTCTCTCCTCCAACCCCTGTTTTGTATAGTGATCTGTTGCTTTGTCGCTAGGTGAGTGCTGTATGCATCCCAGTGCATACACAGGACCTTTGTAAACATTGGGTTTGAAAGTACATTGCTAAATTAGGAAGATGGCAAGTAGCGTGACTAATTCCGCATGAAAGTACCCCTCTCGACTTGGGTGAACACAGTATGTAACTAATGTGGTTTTGTACCACACACTATGTGGTATTTGCTCACTGAGACAAGGTTGGGCTTGGTGTGATGAGCCATTTCCAGATGCACAGTCTTTAGCGGAGATGAATATGTGCTCAAGGCTTTGATACTGCTGTAGCGATACATTAACCCCTTTGGTGCGCATGACGGCCCCCGGCCATCATGCGTCACGGTGGGTGTGTGCGGAGGACGGCCGGGGACCGTCCGAATCCCGCCCACTATTTATTTATTTATTTATTTTTAAAACTTATAAAGCGCGGCTTATACCCGTGGGTGTCTTGGCGCTATAACTCTGCTTATTGTCTCTGTGATAATCATTATCGGACTTCAAAAGTGATGCAATGAAAATTATTGGTCAAACAACCAAGTTTTCAACAATTTTCTAAACTGAAATAATGAAGGCGAAGATCTAATCATCATCGGAAGGGTATTCCAGAGTCTGGCGGCGGTGTTCATAAAACATCTGTCACCCTATGTGACCGTCCTGGTCCGTGACACTGCCAGTTGGTGCAGATGTTCAGATCTAAGTGATCTGCTAGGTTGATAGAAAAAAGCTTCTGTTTAAGAAACACCGGGCCAAGACCGTTTAATGCTTTGAAGGTGAGGCACAAGGTTTTAAATCTGATCCGATTTCTCACAGTTAGCCAGTGGTAGTTCCTGATTACTTGCTTAATACATTGAAATTTGGGAGTGCCAGATAATAGCCTTGCTGCTGCATTTTGGATAAGTTGTAATTTGGCCACCACCCGAGATTGAGCGTTTGCAAATAATCCATTGCAGTAATCCAAGGATGAAAGAACCAAGGAGCTCACCACTGGTTTTCTTGCGTTGCCTGGAAGAAATGGTAAGATTTTTTTGAGGAGTCTAAGTTTGTGAAAGGCTGATGATGCTACTTGATTGGCATGGTTGGCAAAATTCAGCTTTTCCTTGAAAATTATCCCTAGGTTCCTAACCTTTTGAACGGGTACTGGAAGAGCTCCAAGTGGGGGGGCCACCAGACTGAAGACCACAGCGGAGATAACTTTCCAAAGATCATTACCTCAGTTTTCTCTGAGTTAAGTCTTAAACAGTTCTCTGCCATCCACTCCTTAATTGCCAACATGCCTCCCTGAAACCGAGCGGCTACTTCTTCCCCATCATTCTTGATGGCAACCACCAACTGGGTGTCATCGGCATATGTGGTAAGGCTCATCTGGTAGTTTTTAATGACCCTAGCCAAGTCCGACACATAGATGTTAAAAAGTGTCGGACTTAGAGATGAGCCTTGCGGAACCCCACATGGTAGGGCAAGATCAACAGATTGAAATGATCCCAATGTTACTGCCTGCGTTCTACCGGACAAAAAAGAAGCCAGCAGAGCCTTAGTAATTGAGTGAATGCCCATTTCTTCGGCACGGTCAATCAAGATGGAGTGATTGTTGACCGTGTCGAAAGCAGCAGATAGATCCAACAGGACCAATACCGCTGTGCCTCCTTGGTCCCTGATGGTCCTAATATCATCAGCAGTCTTAATAAGTGCGGTCTCAGTTCCATGCATTTTGCGAAACCCGAATTGAGAGTCGTCAAGAAGGCTGTTTTGTTCGATATATTCTGACAATTGCTTATTCATTGCTTTCTCCGCTACTTTGGCAAGGAACGGCAGGCTAGCGATCGGTCTATAATTTTTCAGTGTAGTTTTGTCTAGACCAATCTTTTTAAGGAGAGGTTTCAGTAAGGTATTCTTTAACCTATCCGGAAAGACCCCTGATTGAAACATAGCATTGCAGACTTGAGTTATGACTTCACTAACAAGGTCAGTTATAGGGGGGAAAATTTTAGGGGGGCAGGGATCTAAGGCTGAGCCCGTTTTTATAAGCCTAATGAAATCTGCTGTCTCCTCCTTCGTTATCTCCCTGAATTGAGAGAATGAACACTCAAGAGGCTTACATGGTTGCATAGGTTTAGGTTTAACAGGGGTTTTGGTTACTGAAAATTCAGAGTAAATATCATTTACTTTTGAAAAGAAAAAGCCTGCCAGTGCCTCGCAGAATTCCTGCGAAAGGGGAGGGCTCAGATCTACCGATTTCCCTGCCAATGATTTTACCACCTCATACAATTGTCTACTTGAGTTTTTGGAATTTTCTATTTCCTGCTCAAAATATTTCTTTTTTGCCTCCTGAATCATTTTTTTGTAGATAGCCAATGTTTCTTTGTATATAGATATACTTTAAATCGCCTGCACAGGGTGAAAATGTGCGCAGCACCGAAGGAGTTAAACGATATATTAAGGTAAATATCTCTGGGAATTGAAGACTTAGCACTGAGAAAATACTTAAAATACATCCAGCTCAGATGGCCAGGCTCCAAGAGTCACACTGCAAAGTGTGACTCAAAAGTGTTTCCTGAAACCAGCCTAGGAAGAGAAGGAAGCTAAGTTGTGAAACTTGGGGCGTGCTTCGTCAGAGAGCAGGCCGTGTGATTCTCAAATTTCCCAACTAATAATCAATGGGCCGCAGGGTAAATGGGTGTGATAATTAAAGTTCGGGATCCACTGTTCCCATAAGGAGCAGGGTCGGTACTGACTTGCATTAGTTGAGCCTCTCATACTGATTGGCAGTTTGGCTGACCGGTAGTCTTTGCAATGGAGAGTGAGTACCCTGTCTGCCAAACTCAAGGTCTGCCCGCCTGATTTTGAGTCATGCAGAAAGCACATTTTACACCAACGGAATAGAATTTACTCCATCGGTGTTGATGGAGCAGGATTTCGAAAAAAGAAACCTGCTCTAATGAATACCCCCATAAACGTATTAACAATAAGTAACAATATTATTAACAATATTAACAATAAGTAGTGATAGAAAACTAACATAAGCTTTACATTAACACGAGGGAAAGTTGCTTTGTGCATGCATGCACTAACGTGAAATAATATGTGAAAGAACTAAATTTGTGTTTACATTGTGCTTTGAAAGAAACAAGGAATAATGCATGTCTAGGCCGCATGTGCATCTCGTAATTTGCATGTTGCATCATGCACTTTCTGCTTAAAGCTATGCTAGGGAAAAATGCTAACAGGGAATAGTGCAAGAACGGGTGGTAAACATTGAAAACTACATTATCATATAATTAATTAATGTTCAATTTCCATTTGCTGTAGTGAGCTGGATGAAAACGCCATTTTCCTTTAACTTGACCAAACAAGGGAGGGGCAGGATAAAGGAGTGAGATTGAACTGTCAAAGGCACACTGAAGCGCTGAGCACAGCAGAAGACGTACAGGGGTTGAAGACCAATGTGATGATCGTCTGCCAAGAGATGCGACTGGCCGTGGGACAGGAAGACACTTTTCGCAGACATTGCTTGAAATTATGTGCAAATGAAACATGTATAAAAACGTGTGAAACTAACAATATTGAAACCATGGGAATGTCTGTAGAACAATGAATAAGCCCAAACCCTGAATGAGATCACAGTGGTGTGACCCACCACCTCCTGGGTCCACCAATCAGATGTCAGGTTTAGTCAAATGTTCCAAACTGATATGGGAGGGACATGTAGGGTTAGGGTATAACTGGGGTGCTTTTGGGGGTGTGGTTA
Source organism: Lissotriton vulgaris (assembly GCF_964263255.1). Classification (NCBI taxonomy): domain Eukaryota; kingdom Metazoa; phylum Chordata; class Amphibia; order Caudata; family Salamandridae; genus Lissotriton; species Lissotriton vulgaris. The sequence goes on along the minus strand of NC_141687.1, from coordinate 86,711,772 downwards.
AGTTAGGCTGGCTACAGAGCGAGAGAGGGGAGCTGCGTCACTGTCCGTCGGTTTGCAGAGAGGGCTAGCTGTTCCTGTCCTGTCCTGTTCCAGTCCCTTTAATCTTTGTTCCCTGACTCTATTCAGGGAACCCCCACCATCACTTTGGCCAGAGGGATGGTGTTCTACAGATACTTGGGTTGGTATTATTCTGACTCGTTCTTGCTTGCTAATGTATTTGTCTCTGAAACCTTTGTCTCTTCACCTATCCACTTCGTCATAGGTGTATTGAAACGTATTATTTAGATAAAACTTATGTCTCTTCATCTATCCCCTCCGTTAGATGCATTATTGTTTCGCATTTGATTTTGCTGAAACTGATGTCTCTCAGAGTCTAGATTCAGGGGAAAACTCAAAACTCATCTGTTTATCCAGTAGACTAGCTCCATTTCTTTGTTGTGACTCTGTTACTCCCACTTACTATAGCGTGGGGACACGCCGGTGTGCGTAACCAGGCGCTTTATAAACCTCCCTATTATTATTATTATTAATCTATCCACTCCTTCATGCGCAATGTCATTATTTTATTGATGAGTTTGTCTCTATCTGAATTGCTGATGTTTTTCTCTCCTTTGGAGTATGCTTTGAGCATTTTACCTTTTATGATCATATTGAGATAAAACGTTATCAACCTTATTGAGAGTCTGTGATTATTTAGCCGACTGAATAGTTAGTTGGATAAATTCTATCATTACCATCAACTACTCAACTAATTGTTTAATCAAACAAGTAGCAGGAAAGTTGATGTATAAATTAGATAAGTATTTTAGGATATCACACATGAATATTCGAAGGAAAATAATGAAACATATGTAAATTGACCCCAGAGATTTGGTGAATGTGTATGGACCAATGTTCTGTGAAATTATTGAGTATCGATACCTGATCAGGTATTGGCCTCGTGCTGGACTAGTGTAAACGTCCACTGACAGACAGATGGGATAGGTGCCATGAGAGGTAAGCCATCCAACCGTTGGCCCAATATAAAGTGAACGGGTGGGTGGATTTCTTTTTTACTATCCGTCGCCACCAGGCATATCATGTTGGTGACGGATAGTAAAAATAAGAAAAATTACTCCCACACCATGAGAGAAACCTCACATGGTGTGGGGTCATTAGTTTTTATTTTTCAAAAATGAATTACTACTTTTGAAGTTTGTTTTTGAGAAATAACATTTGGAAAAGTCTGAATGCCCACTGCCATCTTTGACGGAGCCATCAATCAAGCCTTTCCCACATTGACAGGAACCACCATGACAATAGTTCTTCACAATGAATAAAAATGTGTGTGGAGGTGGACATCTTTAAATTTGGCAAGGGAGTAAAGGCAGTATGGTGGACTTAAGAAACCCTGCTACCCTGTCTGCCTTTAACCCTTCTGCCAAACCCTGAATCAGGACCACTCTCTAGATTGGCACAACAGGTGAAAAATGAAGGTTTGAAATGCTACCTCGAGGGATTGCCATTGCATAGACTATGTACAAGTGTTTGTCCCATTTACGTTTGGGTGTTTGCCAATAGTATGCCTGGAAACCCGAGACTGGCACAGTTTTCCAAACCAACTATTGGCAATGTTTGTGAATTTTAAAAAGTAGGTCATTTGCATCCTTTCAAGGAGTACTTCCGTGGGTGCAGCTTTGCTGCATAGTTTGTAAAGTAGTCACTTTATATATTTAAGTTCCTGATCCAAAAAAGGAACAACTGTAAATCTACTAGTGAAATCAGGATGATGAGAAAAACCGACACAGACATAGCAAACCTTAGACAACTCCCCTGCTCCAACTACTAAGCCACATAAGTAGGCATGGGCGCAAAATCTGTTCCGCTCACGAAATTTGCGAATTTTCAGCAATTTTGCGATCTGCGAATCTCGCGAAATTGCCGAAAAATTCGCTAATCCGCTAGCGGGCAGATTTTTTTGCACATGCTCGAGTTGAACCTCAAATAATCAGCCCAAACTACTAGTGAGAACGGTCTAGGCTAGGCAGGTGTGCTTCCTCCCCATATCTACTGCCTACAATGATGTAATCCTTGATGAAGGTCTTTGCATTCATGAGTTTCTCGAGCGCAGTCCCCTTGTACGTCCTGTGAACAGGAGGATACTTTCTCCTCATCTGGTGCTCTGATCGGTCTCTGGACCTTTATAAACAAGAGGCATGTGAACTCACATAGAAGCCCTGCCACACACACACTAGTGTATACAACGTTTTCCTGCCCTTTCCTCATTATGATGGACAGCTCACTTGAGGGACCTTGGCGCCCAAAAAACTAGTGAGCACGGTCTAGGCTAGGCAGGTGTGCTTCCTCCCCATATTGATTGAAAAAATACTGGAAATGACGGCAAGCACGCACTCCAAAGTCACGCATATACAAAACCTTGTACACTATTCACAAAGAAGGAGCAACGAGATGGCCATGCCATCAGCAAATAGGCACAACAGTCCAAATAGAACAAAGCCCATGACGAAGGAGGAAACGCTGGCCTTACTCAGAACGTATGAACCCGCGAAGCATATGAGAGAGGAAAGAATCAAAATAGTTTCAGTCGATTCCAATAGAACATCCGGAAAGAATGATAGAAAACCGGACCTCAATAACCTACATCAAATCCAGCTAATAACCGAAACAGAAAAGAAGAACGTTAGCAGCTCTGGGAATGCAATGAACTGCCTCCTACTCAACTGTAGATCGGCAACCAAACATGCATCAGATATAGCAGACCTCATCATCAACAAGGGAATTGATCTGGCGATCCTCACAGAAACATGGCTTACAGAATCATCATCGCCAACCCTGGATCTATTAGTACCTCCCCAATATAACATTGTGAGACGAGATAGACTGAAAAAGACCGGAGGAGGGATAGCCTGCATTCATCGATCGGATATAGAAGTCAACCTAATACAATCTGACCCACTCGAATCCTGTGAATACTTAGGTCTCAATATAAGATCTGCAACCAATCAAAGATGCAACTTGCATGCGTTTTATCACCCACCGGGAGAGAACACAAAGTTCACAGAACAGTTAATGGAGATCATAACGGCCAACTCCAACACCGATTCCAATAATATATACCTAGGCGACTTCAACCTACATTATTTGGGAGGACTCTAATGACAAACTAGTCAACACGCTTAAGTATTTCCTCGTCGAGCTAAACCTCAATCAAGCATGCACGCAACCTACTCACTTGAAAGGAGCAACGCTAGACTGGATTATTTCAAGAGCCAAAGACACATCAATCCTCTCCATAGGCCCGTGTGATTGGTCAGATCACCATGCCATATCTTTCTTGATACCGGTAGTGAAAAAGGGTAAGACCGTTCAACCCTTCAAACTCAGAAAATGGAGTCGAGCCACAAAAGAGGCTAATATGGAGCTACTCGTAGAAAGGTGTGAGAGAGACCTAAAGGTACCTAGCAATCTGCAGATTGTAAATGAGATGACAGAACACTACATAACCACAGTCGGGAACATTATCAATGACGCCATGCCACTAAAACTGAAAAGAGTCACCGAAAAGGAAAAAAATCCATGGTTTAATGGATCACTGAATGAAGATAGGCGCAAATTGAGAATGGCCGAAAGAAAATGGAGACAACACCCGTCATCCCCGGAGCTGACAGCACTCCGAAAATTCAGAAACCAATATAACAAAAAGATCATCAACTCCGAAAGGGAATATATAAGATCCGAACTGGACAATGCCAAAAACAGACCACGGAAACTCTTCGAGATCCTAAAGCAACAATCAAATAAGTTAGCCAAAACCGCTCATGAGAACTCAAAAACTCCTCTAAGTTGCGAGGATTTCTCGACATTTTTCATGGAGAAGGCCAAAGCACTGGAATTGGAGCTCACAAGCGCAGCGGCTACCTTGCCAATCCAACCATTGACTACGAACAAGTACGACTTGACTATAGAGCGTAGCAAATCAAAAAACAAAGCATACTGGGATACATTCGAACTATATGATCAGGAGAAGGTCGCCAAAACGCTCGGGGAAATCAAGCCTACCAACCACTATCATGACCCTCTACCTGCGAAGTGCATAAGAGAAATCAACTATATTGTGGTCCCAATTTGGACCAAAATAATAAATGCATCATTATCACAAGGGATCCTCCCTGACTGCCTAAAAACAGGGCAAGTTGTTCGTATAATCAAAAAACCTACAGAGGATGCAACAAATCCGAACAACTTCCGCCCAGTGACCAACATCCCTTTACTGGCCAAACTAATTGAGAAATGTGTGCAGTGCCAACTGACCAAACACATCAACAAGTTCTCCCTACTAGATGAATGCCAATCAGGATTCAGATCAGGGCATAGTACGGAAACAGCGATCCTCCATATTGACGACCAAAATCAAGCTTGCCTACTAATTCTCCTGGACCTGTCCTCGGCATCTGACACAGTAAATCACGAAGCATTACTGACCAGGCTGCGGAACAGGATTGGACTGGAGGGAAATGTTCTGAAATGGTTCGAGTCTTTCTTACAAAACAGAACACAACGATTCCTGGTCAACCAATCAATTTCACCTATATGCCCTAACTCAATTAGAGTTCCACAAGGATCGTCACTATCACCTGACCTGTTTAACCTATATGTCGAACCCCTTACAGAAATTCTCCGAAACTCACAGATATCCTATCACATGTATGCGGATGACACGCAGATATACATAAAGATCACCTCCCTTGAAGACATTGAGCTAATGAACGAGACCTTAAATATGGCATTGCAATGGTTAAAGGCCAATCATCTGAAACTTAATGCCAATAAAACAGAGTTCCTATTAATCTCACCAACAAGGAGCCAGGCAGAAATAAAGGAATGGATCAAGTTGGTGACGGAGCTAAACTGCACCCCCACCCTAGTCAACTCAGCTAAATTGCTAGGAATCACTTTAGACGAAAACCTTGACATGAAAACCCATATTAACTCAATGGCTAAAAGAGCCCGCTTCCATCTGAATTACCTAAGAAAATTGAAACCCTTCATCTCAGAGGCCGATCTTAAACTGGCTATCCAATCCCTAGTTATCTCTCGGATTGAATATGGCTGCACCACCTTAGCCGGATTACCAAACACGTCGACAGCACCCCTAAAAGCTTGCCTGAACGCAGCGGCAAGACTCATCACGGGATCGAGAAAATTCGACCATATATCCCCGCACCTGAAAGCATTAAACTGGCTACCCTTTGAAGCCAGAATTCAACTAAAGATAGCATGTATCACCCATAAAGCGCTCCACTACAACACGCCAAGATACCTAGCCAAGAAAATTTAGCTATCAGGAGGTAACAGACCAGCTAGGAGTGCTAAGGAGCTGCTGTTGAGGCCAGCCTTCTTCCGAAAGAAAAGAACCTATGACAGAGCGTTCTCAGGAGCTGCCCCCAGAATCTGGAACTCACTCCCTCCAAGAATTAGGAAGATCCAAAATACTGCAACTTTTAAATGGGAAGTGAAGAGCTTCATGATGAAGAAATTCTCCACATAGGCTCGTTCGATCACAATTAAGTGCAGTCCGATTACTGAACTTTTGAGACGATATGAGACTGGTGACTCCACCGAGACTAAGCTGTAAACAAAATGCTACCTCAAGTAAAGGCGATCGTATATATCCACATCACTTTATATTTTATCACACTGGGTAAAACCAGATAATCCTTACCTTTTATATGTTAGCGTAATGGAATATGATATAAGTTTAGCCTTAACCAACCTCCTAATGCATATTGCACATTTGGAATGGATATAGATCTATATGCACCAAAAGCTTATAACTTTCTACCTCATATCAGTGTGTTGTTTATTATTGTGCTTACTCCGTTAACGTGTAACCTGCTCTTTATGTGAAGCGTTCTGATACCCTCGGGTCTTGTTCGCGCTATACAAAACTTTATAATAAATAAATAAATAAACTGATGGTGGTTTTGCTCCTGTTGCGTGCCTCCCTGATGGTGGTTTCGCTCCTGATGGTTCCCTCACTGATGGTGGCGTTGCTCCTGATAGTTGCCTCACTGATGGTGGTTGTGATCCTGATGGTTACCTCACTGATGGTGGTTTTGCTCCTGATGTTTACTTCACTGATGGTGGTTTTGCTCTTGATGGTTCTGTCACAGATGGTGGTTTTGCTTCTGATGGTTGCCTCAATGATAGTGATTTTGCTCCAGTTGGTTGCCTCACTGATGGTGGTTTTTTAGTATGAGACTTTAGCTATGAAAATGTGGGATGTAAAAAGAGAGAGTCTATAGAGAATGTGGAATATGTTGCATCATTTTTCTAAGCTTTAATATTATTATACCTTAAAATAAAATGGAGCCCTTAAAGAACAGCAAGCCTGCAACATATGGAATGTATTCTTTCTGATAATGGGTGTCAAGCAGTTTTTTAAAATGCACCTACAGTGCATTTGATAAAAACTGAATTAAACATGAATGCAATTATACATGGACTTGGGGGCTTTGGCTCAATGTGTGTCAAATGCTATATTTCTAATAGTTTAAAGGCTGTTATAAATACTTAGCACATAGTTATCCTTACCCAGATATGGTGTGTAGAAACGATTGTCCCACTGTCAGTCACCACTGCTCTGACGACAAGTGACTCCAGTGTGAGAGTCATTTATAAACAAATTCAGTAGGACTTCCAGACGAGGTGGACATTGGGTGGCAGCATGGGACTCAGCACTAGGATGAGTGTGTTAATGGACCATCTTCTACTAGTGAAAGTAGCAGGAGCAAGCGAGGAAGCCATCTTCCCAAACCTTTTCGAATCACGGCTCCCATGACCTATGGACTGTTGGCTGTGGCTCCCCATTATGTTACTTTATTTTGGAGGGTGGTGGATGTGAGCCTGGCCTCGGGAAAACTTACATTTTTCTTCCTGAAAATAATGGGATGAGCTGAGGAAGGTATTATAATCATATAGGCAGGGGTTTCATATTACTAAGGCAGTGCCTCTTATAAAATGTTCCTACTTACACACTTCTTTCCCCATTTCCTTTTTAGAGAAGCCTCTCACACTTTTTTATCCCACTTACAGTGCTAGATAGCACCCCTATGCATGTATGCCCCATTGCCAAAGTGTTTCTGAGCATGAATAATATTTGCATGCATTCCCATTTCTAACCATGTCATACTTGCCAACAGACCTGTCTCAGCAGGTTGACTCACAATTTTTTTAACCGAATACAGCTTTATTTTAGCTGTCTCCTCCCCAAAATTGCCTCCAATTCAATGCAAGACAAATAAATTCCTCGGATTTTTTTAAACATCCCTCCTACTTGCTTCCAAATATTGGCATTTTGACATATATGGTGTTTGGTGAATAGTCAAAATAGCGAATTTTAAATATCGATATGGCAAAATGTCGAGTCTAAAATGTCGAGTGGACATAATATCGACTTTCAAAAATATAGTGGTACAGAATATCGAAATGCACTTAAGAAATATTGTTTTTCATAATATCGAGGTTAGTAATATCAACAGTCATAAAATAGTTGTTAAAAATATTGATTTCTTTTGTGTTTTATGTGTTAGTATGTGTAAAAAGTTTGTATTATTTTTGTAATGTATGTTTGACATTTTTTTAAAGTAGTGAATTTTATGTTAATTAATTTTTGCGTAATTTTATTCCGTAGTGGGTTGTGGGTTTATAGGGGAATAGGGAGGGAAGTAATTTAATTATAATATATTTTTTTGAGAATTGTTCAGAATTAATTCATTATATGTTAATTACTTTTTGAATAATTTAATTCTGTAACGGGTTGTGGGTTTATAGGGGAATAGGGTGGGAAGTTAATTTATTGAAACTAATAAATTAATTCTTTTATTAATTAATATTTTAGTATTTAATCATTAATATTGTTAATTAATTTATTATTATTTATAAATTGAAAAATAACAATGAATAATGAATTGGTAATTATGTTTATTGTGTTATTTGTTGTAATTAATTAGATATTAATTATTAATAATTGTAAATATGTTAATTGTGTAATTTTTTAGGAGTGGCTTGAGGGTTGATAGGGGAGTAGGGTAGGAAGTAATGTAGTTTTAATGTAATTGTTATTTTTATTTATATTATATTTATTAAAATTTATTTTATAGTGTTCATTGTGTGAATTAATTTCAGATTTGATGAGTATTAATTTTATTGGTAATTGTTATTAGTTAATAAATTAATTGTTAGTTAATTTTGTTAATTTATTAATATTTTACAATATTGTAGGTGACGTTTATAGGGTAAAATGGTGGAAGGTAAATTAATTTTGAAAAAATAATTACTTGTTAATTAATGTTAAATATATTTCAGGAGTGGGTATACTAAATTATCGTTTAAAGAGATTATGCAGTTCCTAGGGGAGGTTATTGAGGTGGAGGGGAAAGACAGGTCTTTCTTTGTGCTGCCCTCACACACCCCGAGAGGTGTCATGCTTCATCATAGGGCGGGTACCCCTCGTCAGGCCGGCGCTGCAATGCCTGACGAGCTCCCGAAACCGGGGCTCTTTATCGGGGATCTTTTGAATATGAAGCCATTGGGTGCATGCGGGTGGGGGGGCTGGGTAGTGCACAGTGAGGTAAGCTAAAATGGGGCTAGAGCAGTCCCTTACAGTAAATGTTAATAAAAAAGGTAGCTCTAGCCTAGGTAAAAACAAATGTGTGCCCCTGTGGGGATATATAATGTTCCTAAGGGGCAGTCAAAGAGTGTACGGTCCACATGTTTCGTGCCTATGTTAGCCCATAAAGGTCAGTTGGCACTTCTTCAGGACCGTGGTTAAGTGAAGTGAATGGGTGCACTACCACCTGGTATTTGAAAATTGGATATGAATTACCAGGGGTGGTAAGAACCCTAGTTGACGTTAACTGGGGAATCAGTGGACCCTAGGAAAACGTTGAGGGCAAACGGGAGTGGCCGGAGCACAACGTTACTCCGGTTGTAGGATCTGCTGAGCAACTTGCCTATCTCATACCCGAGCTCTAGGGCCCCGTGGAGCTTCATATTCAAAAGATCCCGAAAAAGAGCCCCGGTTTCGGGAGCCCGTCAGGCATTGCAGCACAGGCCTGATGAGGGGCACCCGCCCTATGATGAAGCATGACACCTCTAGGGGTGTGTGAGGGCAGCACGAAGAAAGACCTGTCTTTCCCCTCCACCTCAATAACCCCCCTTGTCACATAGGAACTGCATACCTTCTATAAACACTTGTCTCTTTTGGGAGCTTGTGTGCAGGACCTCATAACCCAGCTCTCATTCCCCCTTTTTTGGTTAATATACCAAATTATTCCCCTACACTAGCTAATACTTTCCCTACTTTCCCTACTGCTACACTTGGAGGAGTGTGAATATTAAATTATTCCCAGCCGCTATCCAACATTTTCCCTACTGTTGCATTTGCAGGAGTGGGAATACTAATTTTTACCCACCCGCTATCCAACACTTTCCCTACTGGTGCACTTACTGGAGTGGGAATAGTAATTTTTACCCACCTACTATCAAACATTTTCCTTACTGTTGCACTCACTGGAGTGGGAATAGTAATTTTTACCCTCCGGCTATCCAACACTTTCCCTACTGTTACACTTAGTGGAGTGGAAATAGTACATTATTCCCAACCGCTATCCAACACTTTCCCTACTTTTGCACTCACTGGAGTGGGAATAGTAATTTTTATCCACCCGCTATCCAATACTTTCCCTACTGTACTACTCGTTGGAGTGGAAATAGTAATTTAATCCTTTACGCTATGCAACATCTTCAGTATTGTTATATTTAATGTAATGTAAAATATTTAATTTTTTAATTTATTTTAATGTTTTAAAATATTTAAAAAAATCATATTATAGGTTTAGTTTTATGTATATATACTAGCTTACCCATCGTGCATTGCTGCGATCTCAGAAGAAAGGAAATTCAAGGAAACTCGTTATGACATTCAATTTACATTGTGCCATTTTTATTGAAACTTATTCATTTTAACATGGAAAACATTTGAAAGTGTGGCTTGAGCAGTGCTTTCTCGATCGGGTTCGAATCTTGATTCTCATTGCTCTCCTATTTCATTTGAGTGGCCTTGAGCAGTGCGTAATTGATCGGTTTCCAATCTTGATTCTCGTTGCTCTCCTGTTTCATTCGAGCGGGCTTGAGCAGTGCGTAATCGATCTGTTTCCAATCTTGATTCTCGTTGCTCGTTCGTTTGAGAAGAACAGGCTTGAGCAGTGCGTACTCAATCGGCTTCCAATCTTTATTGTCGTTGCTCGTTCGTTTGAGAAGAACATGCTTGAGCAGTTTGTGTTCGAACAGCTTCTAATCTTGCTTCTCGTTGCTTGTCTGTTTCTGAAGCTTGTAATGCCTTTTTTCTTTCGTGCTTCAGATGTAGATCGACCAATCAATTTCCGTTTGGGGGGCATAACTGTTGACGATGCTCGCAAATTCGCTGACAATTTCAGTATCCGAAAGATTATAAGGGCCCTGGGGGACCGATATTTAAAAATAAATTATGCCAGAAACCTTCGTGGGAGTGTACTCAACAACTTCCTAAAGTTTCATGGCGATCGGATGAATGGTGTAGTAATGCATAAAGGCCAAACAGACAGACAGACATACATTTGTTTATATATATATATATATATATATATATATATACATATTTAAATATATATATATATATATATATATATATATATATATATATTACCTACTGGCGGTCGCCAGTAGGTATATATAGTTAGGATTTTTTTCCTATGGGATTTTTGAAAATTCTATGTCGAATAACTTTGGCGTTTGTGGACGGAATTGGCTGAAATTTTCAGGAAAATGGCACATGTTGTATCTGAGCAGCCCCTGAAAAACTGGGGGGGGGGCGAGAAAAAAGGGGGGTCCCAAAACGCATTTTTCCCATTCATTTTTCCATAGGGCGGTTGGAATCACTTTTAGCTCGAACGGCTGAATGGATTTACACGAAACTTTGCAAAATTGTAGATATGGTTTGCCCGACGTGCCTTTGCTATGTCTCAATATATGTGCTCCAGTGGATTTTGAGAAATTAACGTTTTTAAAAACAGATATATCTGTGACAGCGCTCCGGTTAGTGCCCCGGTCCGCGTACCTGACGCGTAACGGAACTTCGCGAAGCGAAGCTGATTGGCTGTTGGGCGTCTGTCAACATTCGAAACAGTCCGGAGCGGCCGCCATCTTGTGTCTCGGTAGGATAGAGACACAAGATGTGGCAAAAAAAAGGGGGAAATGAGCATAAGGGGGCAGAGTACATCCTCCCCGACCCCCTAGGTTTGATGAGGGGGCTTTAAAAGGGCCTCGCAGGGTTAAAAAAAAAATAATTTTTATATCGTTTTTTTTTTGCGGGGTAGCGCTCGGTACGCGCACCGGGAAGCGGTCCGGGAAGCGTAATATTGGGAAAATAGGATGAAATAATGTTCAAATATTGTATGTTTATTGATTGTTCTTTTTTTAAATTTTTAAATGTTTTTTATTTAAGTACCAACATGTAGGTACCAATGCAGAGTCTAAAAATAAAAATACATTGTTTCCTTTGTAGATATCTTGCATGTTGTTTCAGAAGTTATTGTGGTATATGGAATTCATAGCGTAGTCTGTCAGGAAAGCAGAAACACCATGGAGGCAGGAGATGATAAAGAGATGTTAAATACACATTGGAGATGATATAGTGGAAGAAAGGAAGTAACTATGAGCAAACTTAAAGTTGCACAGTATATTTAAAGTCTAATTTTACATTATAATCAATTTGCTACTAGTTTAAAAAATACATATAAAAATGAATAATGTCTCAAACAATTTTTGAACTATTATATATAAATTTATTTTTCTGTTTTGTTTTCAAAATTAAAAAGAACTTCTAATAATTCTTTGTCAGAATTTGTCTCATTTTCAATTAGGAAATCCACAGATTCAACACATTGCAGAAGTTCTATGTCCAGTGATTCATTAAAGAATTCTGATTCATTTTCTGTATCTTTGTTGCATTCTGCAACAATTTCCACGTTATTTTTTTCTCTCCATCCATTTTTGTGCTGTAAAATGAATTTTAAATAAATATATCAGAACAGATAGGGCACTGTTGGGTTTAAGTACAGACAGGTAGTTTGTTTTTTTAAACAGTGATTTTTTCTTTGGGCAGTGTATGGTATCAGACTGGAAATAGAAATATCAAAAAATGTATGTGATAAAGTCTAAGTCAATTCTTAATTATACAAGACAAGCCTAACTCCATCCATAACTAAAACAGAGAAGTCTATCTTATTCTATAAGTATTACAGAGGGATAGTATATAACTATCAGAAAATGTTTTCCTAATTAACTTAAAGTACAGAACATACTTCAGTTTTTAAAATAACATCTTACCTTTCAAATAGAAGTTTAAGTTCTCAGTTGAAATGCACTTGATATGTACTTCAGGAAGTAGTAGTCAAAATGGCTGTGTTTCTCTCTCTTTCTTTATATATATTCAGGTACATAACCATTCAAATGTCATGAAATAATAGAAGATATTGAAAGTAGCATTTTGATTGGTTGTCAATTCTAACACTTCATAAGTGTTTTTGTTAGGTAATTTACCTCAGGATATTTAGTGAGGCTTACAGCATAATTTTCTCAATGGAATTCCATCAAATTTGGGGAAATGGTAGGGACTGCTATGTAGTAGGGGCTATTCTATATTTGATGAAAGTGTCTGTAGTGATTTTTCTGTAAATTACTTTCCCACCTTTTTTTATCGAGCGCTTACCAGTGCGCTCCCCGGTACGCGAACCGGCAGCGTTACGGGAGTCCTCCATTTTGAATATCGGTAGAATTGAGACACAAGATGGAGGACAAACAATGTTCGGAATGGGTAGAAGGGGGCACGGTAGACACTTTGTGACCCTCTAGGTTTTCGGAGGGGGGATTAGGATGCTGATACATGCAAAAATAAAAAAAATAAAAATTTAAAAATTTTGCGGGGGAGTGCCCGGTACGCGCACCGGTAAGCAAACCGGGGAGCGTACTTTGGTGCAAAAAAAAAAAGTAAGAAAAAGAAACATTTTGAATAATCAGAGGTAGGGTAGCTCTGTAAAGAGCTATTGGGTTCTGTCGCTAATTTAGGTACCTACAAGTATGTTCCAATGCACACTTTTAAATAAAGGACGAATATTCTATTCCCTTCATCGGGGAAGTGCACACCATCTCTTCTGTAGATGTCTTGAATGTTGTAACACAATAATATTTACTATTAAAAAACCATTGAAATTCACTGAAAAAACCATAAGTTATAGACCATATATAGTTAGGAATTAGCATTTACAAAACCATAAAAATTCACTGAAAAAAACATAGGTTATAGACCATATATAGTTAGGGATTAGCATTTACAAAACATTATTTTACACGCACAAAACCATGGAAATTCGTATATATAGTTAGTTGCACTAACTATATATCGCGCACCCGCAATCCACTGCTGATGATGTCACATATTACATCATTCATGACATGGTCAGTGACATCACTGATGACATCACTGTTGACAACTCAAATGACATCACTGACAACATCACTGATGACATCATTCATGTGATAATACGATGAACCTCTTCAGACTCTAATATAACCTTAGATACACTCAGTGTAAACAGACACTCACAGACTGTCACTCATCCATGGAGTTACTCACACACCTAGTCAGTCATGCAAAGAATCAATAACACCTCCATTTCCTCAACTATACAATTATACACAACTTACTTATTCAAACATATACTAACACATATTTACTCTTTTATACAATCCTTGATTGAAGTTCACAATGATCCATACAGCCACTCACACATTCACTGGCTCTTATGCACAGTTATTTATATATGTCAACTCTCACATGTACTGTGTTTTACATATGTACTTACTTTGACATACAGCACTGAGATATCCATTCACTCACCAATACACTCATGCACACAGTCACCCACACATACAGCTGTTTCCACATGCAGTTTTGAACCCATACATCTAGTGAATCAACTGGTCACACATCTATGCACAGAGTTATACACCTCCCAGTCACCCACACACATACTCAGTCTCCCATACAAACACTTGGGCAACCAATCAATAACCCATATAGTTACTCATATAGCTACTGATTAACACATGCAGCAGTTTACAGAACAACAGACATAATGATGCACAAATTAAGACAGTTTAGTCACTAACCCATGCACTCAGTGAGACACATTTAATCACTCTCTCATACAGTCAGTCATGCACCTACTAAAACCTTCATCCAGACACTTATACATCCACTCATTCTTCAATATGTAAGACATATTTTAACTTTAAAGAAACATACAGTCACTGGATGATGTCATCAGTGATGTCATCAGTGATGTCACTGACCATGTCATGAATGATGTAATATGTGACATCATCAGCAGTGGATTGCGGGTGCGCGATATATAGTTAGTGCAACTAACTATATATACGAATTTCAATGGTTTTGTGTGAGTAAAATAATGTTTTGTAAATGCTAATCCCTAACTATATATGGTCTATAACCTATGGTTTTTTAAGTGAATATATATATATATATATATACATCCAAGCCAAACACCCCTCCAGTAAGAAAGGAGAAGAGGCCACTCAGGGGAACTTTGGGAGCCGTTTATTGAGGACAGCAAGGCAAGATGCATTTCGGCATTGTAGCCTTCCTCAGTTGCCGCTGCTACCATGTTATGACTCCACCCACGTCTTAAATGTGTCCTGTTTAACCCTCATTGGAAGGTGAGTGAGTTCCGCCCCAAAGTCACATGTAAATATATCCATAATGGCTCAGTTGAGACTTCAACTCCCAGAAGCCATCACTCCTGGTGAGTATTGCTGGGGGAAGGAACGCAATGTTCAGGGTAAAGGCGCAGTGATGAAATGGAGTTTTCACGCTGTAAAGAAAGTCCAACAAACTCCCTCGGGTCCCCTTTACTTTCCAAACCTCATGTGCAATGCAGCCGGGTCTTGAGACGAATATGCAGTGATTTCGACTCCTCGTATCGTAACGAGCTGCAAGTGGCAGTAGTCCATGACTGACCTTACAATTGAGGCGGGCAGAAGTAGTTCCGATACCTCGGAGAAAGAGAAGAAAGCTTTGACAGCTGGTGCCAGCATCCCTCCTGCCGCTTTATGGAACGGGGCCTCCGGCGCACCTCTGGCTAGTGCGCAAATTGTATCCAAGCCAAACACCCCTCCAGTAAGAAAGGAGAAGACGCCACTCAGGGGAACTTCGGAAGCCGTTTATTGAGGACAGCAAGGCAAGATGCATTTCGGCATTGTAGCCTTCATCAGTTGCCGCTTCTACCACGTTATGACTCCACCCACGTCTTAAATGTGTCCTGTTTAACCCTCATTGGAAGGTGAGTGAGTTCCGCCCCAAAGTCACATGTAAATATATCCATAATGGCTCAGTTGAGACTTCAACTCCCAGAAGCCATCACTCCTGGTGAGTATTGCTGGGGAAGGAACGCAATGTTCAGGGTAAAGGCGCAGTGATGAAATTGAGTTTTCACGCTGTAAAGAAAGTCCAACAAACTCCCTCGGGTCCCCTTTACTTTCCAAACCTCATATGCAATGCAGCCGGGTCTTGAGACGAATATGCAGTGATTTCGACTCCTCGTATCGTAACGAGCTGCAAGTGGCGGTAGTCCATGACTGACCTTACAATTGAGGCGGGCAGAAGTAGTTCCGATACCTCAGAGAAAGAGAAGAAAGCTTCGACGGCTGGTGCCAGCATCCCTCCTGCCGCTTTATGGAACGGAGCCTCCGGCGCACCTCTGGTGATTCAACAAAGTGCCCTTTGCATCGAAAGAGAACACGACAATGCTCTGCCATCCAGCCTAGTTCTGCAGCCTGCCTTCATACTGCGCAATATTTTCTTCCTGCCGAAGTGTTTCAAGGCCATGCAGCCCCTTCTTCCTGGGCATAAACATCACAACTGAGGCCTGTATTTCATGGTTTCTGGCTTTATTAATTAGCACACCGCCTCCCGTGGGCGTGTGGTTGTTTCACCTTCCCTCAGATTATTATCCGGCATGTTGTCCTTAATACAGCTAAAATTATTTCCTTTGAGTAAGTTCAGTTTGTGCGTTTAAAGTTTAAATGTCCATGAACAACTCTGAGTGAGCTGCGAGGGATGAAGGCCTACTTATTTAGCATCTGGAGCACTGTGCCATTGCAGTCTCGATCAGTTCAGACCCACAGCCTCTCCCAGCCGATGCCTTCAGTCTTCATCAGCTGAAGATGGTGCTCTTTCCACTGCCAGCTGTTTTACCATATGTAACCCCTTTAATACCAAATGAAAGGACACCACACAGGTTATATATAAACTATATATGTATTTATTAACTAACACAACCCCTCTGAACTCTTTATGAGGTCAGAGGCACAAGCACATAACAAGATACTCAATTATCATACAATAAGTTGCACAATATACAGTAGAGCCCTAGGGGCACGTAACACGATATACTAAAATAGTGGTATAAGAATCACGTCACAAACAAGGAATAGGCCTAGGGCCTAGGGAATCGCTGGGGCTACGCTGTACTACCAAAGGATAGGAAGCAGGAGGCACACGGGAGGCGTGTACAGTGTCTTAACACACACGCGAGTTACCATAGAGTTATAATGGGAACGAAAGAAATGGAAACTAGTTCTTTTAGGAGAAAGCTACTTAAAACTGGGACACTAGGATAGTCAATACCCACAGGAGCACCGGAGTACTCGCGTTACCTCACCCACAGGAAGCGGGTGCATAGGTGTCAAAGTGTGTCGGGTTTCGTCGCTGAATCCTATGGAGCCTTGGAGAAAGATGCTGCAGGCGGCCAGGAGAGGAGTGTCTGGTTGGATCCAAGGGCGGATCGAGGATGAAGAGTACCTGAAAGCAGAGGGGACATAGTCTGGATCAATAGCCAGTTACCAGGATGGAACCAGGAAGGAACCAGGCGATGTCGTGAAGCAATCAGGTGATGTTGTGAAGCTTATCTCTGCAGCCACGTGGACCAGGCGGTGTCGACGACAACCAGGAGCTGGGCATGGTCTGTCCCACAAAGGATCTCGCTGTCGGCGGTGTCGGCATCTGGATTGGAGTCAACAAGCCTTGGCAAAGGCAACCCATGCAGGAATCAAAGATGACTTCTTGATCAAACCAGCAAGGTCTGATGGGCTTCTCCTTTTCAGGGAAGCAAGGGCCAGCCTGGAGCAACCAGGCCAGCAGTGTAAATTTGTAGGTTCATCGTCACAGAAGCCACTAGCCAACGGGCAAGCGACTGGACAGACGAGTCAAGCACAAACACACTAGCAGGCCCCACGAGGCCCTCGTGGAGTGTGGAGGGCTGTGCGTCGGAGTAGTAGGTGCTCGGGGCTGGGGCTTCTCAATCCCCAATGCACAGCTTTGTGGGTGCCTTGGGAGCTGCACAGGTAGCAGGTTTTCCAAGATTGCCGGTCCCACGTCTCTCGTCGCTTCCACGGGTCTCAGCTTTGCTGTGGTTGTGGATCGGGCTCAGGGAAGTCTAGAAGTCTGGTTCTTATCAGGCTCTGTGATCAGGCTCCGGCGGGAGCGTCGATAAAGCAAACCGCAGATCGCTGGATGGTGCCTGTTTGAACAGGGTGGTCACTCCTTGACCACAAGGGAGATTCTTCAGTCTTCTATGTCGAGTAGAATTTCGAAGGTCCAGAGTTTCGTTTCAAGTTTCAGTTCAGGATAAATCTAAAGTCTCTTGGCTCAGCTCCTACCTCTATACTAATCTGAGGGGCTGGATTACCTGCTAGGTCCCTCCTATGCGTGGGACCGGGGAAGGGGGTGGTTACACCCCTTTCCCTTTGTCCAGTTTCACGCCAGAGCTGGGGCTGGAGTGCCCCAGCAACTGGTTTGAACTGGGCTATACATGGGACACCTTGTGTGCCCCAGGGAGTGTCTCATTTCATTCAGCCCTCCCTGCCCCAATACACTATGGCCTGTCTGGGGTGGTGCTAGCACCTCCCAAGACAGGAAACCTATTGTCCAAGCCTCCCTCACTGTAAGGACTCCCAGCAGCAGGAGGTCAGACTTGTGTTTGTGGCAGCAGCATCCATTTTGTGATGCTGAGGCTCTGGTTAGCTTTAACCGGGTTTAGTAGGAACAGCATGTCATCTCCATTTAGAAGGGTGGAATGCTACCCCCGTTGCCAGAACTGGTGAGGGGGGTAGTATTCCAAAGCGTATGATACCTTACACAACATGTTTTGATAAAGCCAATCCAAAGTTAGCATTCAACCGCGAGGATGATAATGCACTTAAGAGTATATGGTATGGCTATATCATAGAACAGCTATAAGAATATGGTTCCGAAAGCTGCAGACAGGCTCAGCTCATGCTAGAGCCTCATCTCACATAAAACCAAGTACTCTACCTCCAGGATTGTTAAGGCCTGCAACAGGAGTGACTTATAGGTATATATGTGTCTATATGTAAAGGTAGGTATAGGGATACTACACCTAAGCAAGGGGTGATTACACGACCTTGCCCCAGCTGAGTGATCAGCCAGTTGTGTCAATGTGAATGGCCAGCCAGGGGTGGCATAATACATGCTGAAGCCCCTGGTAGGTCTTGGATGCACCTATGCCCTGGGCACCTATTGTACACTGTACAGGGGCTCATGAGGTGACCCAATTCCCAATTGGAGATGTACCTAAAGTACATGAGTCCATTTTACAGTGAGAGAAGATAGCCTGGGGTCCTGATTAGCAGGATCCCAGGCCAACTAAGTCGAAAACCAGCTCAACACTAGGCAAAAAATCTGGGGAACCATAGTCAGGTATCCACCTTCCTACAAGCGCTGTGTTACTTTGGAAGAAAAGCCCATGTCGCTACCATACAAATTTATGTTACAGTTGTATGTCGTTACAACGCATTCCGTTGCAACGCATGCCTTCACCACGCATGCGTTACAAAGGAATGCTTTTTCCACGCATAACCTTTACCACGAATATTCCTTTACCGCGCAATGATTTTTGTTGTAAATTTATGCATAGTAAGGGCATACTCTTGGTAAAGGTTATAGCCCTCCCCTGTACCCTTACATGACCCCCCAACCCCCACTCCTTGGCCCTTAATCTTTTTCTTTTTCTTTTAAAAGTATTTCACGTCGTCTCCACTCCATCTTCCTTGGTAACATTGTACGTCGTACAGAGGAAGCAGAAGTTTCTTTCTGTTTCCTCTCAAACGACGCTGAATGCCTCCGCTTCGGCATATCAGGTGCTTTTTTTGGGGGGGAGACCCCCCCAACGCCCCTTTTTCTTTTTTTTAGCATTTACCACACATGCCTTTATTACGTATCTCGTAGTAAAGGTATGCGTGGTAAAGGCTGTCGTTGTGACCACGCATGCGTTGTAATGCATGCGTGGTAAAAGTTTTCATGGAAACGGCCGTGTTTTAGTGGCCGTTTCCCCTTAAAGGTGACCCCTGAGATTGAGCTAGGGAAGCTGACATTCCTCTGATTCAGCTGCTCTCTACTACTGACCGAGGAGGAACTCCGGCCTCTCTGTAGGCTAAAGCTATCATGGAGCCTGCCCACCTGCTGAGTGTCTAAACTGAAAGTTTCAAACCCCTCTTAGGAGGGCTAAAATAACACAGAGAGCAGAAGAGGCCTTAAAACCTGAAACTCCAGCCAAAGCAGCATGTCTGACGTCTGAGAGTGAAGGCTAACCTCCTCTGGAGTCTCAGGATTCAAAAGGAACACAGGAAGGATTGCCTCTTACTCTGTATAAAAGGGGAACTCGCCTCAGGAATGAAAGATGGTCCTGGACAAAGGACAGTTCTGTCATCAGACACCTGAAAAAATGATGCTTAAAAGATAAAGAGCCTAGCTTTCCTAATATGCTGGCTATCGAAATAGGCACTAGAAAAAAGATCTCCAGATTTAGGATTCCAATGTCTACTGATTCCATGGGCTCTAATGGAGAGTTTCTCAGAAAATGAACAAACAGGAGGCAGCCCCAGGAGGAATACGATGACTGTGTAGGAGGTCGGATGTCATTAAACCGGGTACAAACAGTGGCGGCTCCTTGGCAATGGCGGAAGAGCATCGGCCATCCAAAAACGGCAGGAAAGGAAAAATGAACCAACACTCTTTTTATTTTTCCTTTCTTGCCGAGTTTTGGGGGCGGTGCCTGATAGTGACAGGTTCTGAGGGGAGCGGTACTGCACTCCCATCACTGCGCATGCTGATTTGGCCGGCCGTCTGAGGCCAGCCAAACCATCATGCGCAGCGAAAGTTCTCTCCAAACCAGGAACGCAGCTCGGTTGGACAGAGCAGGCACAGACTCGCAGTCTGTCTTGGAGCGCAAACCGAGGGCGCCCAGACCAGCTGAGGACAGCGTGAAGAGGAGCACAACGTGGCCAGCTGAAGATAAGATTTTATTTACTGCCCCCCATCACGACCCCTAGTGCACCTCCCCCCTCAGCCTCCCACCCGCCCCCGCTCCTCCAGCATACCAGTCGCCCCTGTGTATAAAACCTTGCCCCTCATTCAGATTTTCCCAGAAAGCCCTAAAAGGCTCAATGGCTGCCCATTCAGCTTCAGGGTGGAAATCTTGAGGCCCATCGAAAACATATCTTGTTGACATTTGAGGGTCTGAGCCAAATTTTCTTGTTGCCCTCCATCTTCTAAAAGTAGCCGCGTGTCTTGTATAAGAAGAACTAATCCTGCCCTTTCAACCTTCATGCCATTAGCTTGAGTCTTGCTAACATAGAAGCAGAGGTAAACACAGAGAAGGGACTACATTCCTTGCAGGTATTCATTGCTACTATGAAAGGAAACCAGGAAGAGCGTGGCTTTGCTGGTGCTCTTCACGGTCACTCTTCCCATAAATAATAATGATAAGAATCATGGAATTTGTAAAGCGCTTGGTTAATCCAAATGGAGAATCCCCACTCTAGGATGGCGGCTCAGAAGGAAGCCTAAAGAAAAGAGCAGATCACTAACTAACAATAGGAAGAAAAGGGCTAAAAAACTAAGTTTAAAAGAAAAGCTACAGGAAGGAGCAGGCCACTCATTTCCAGACCCTAAATCTACCTAAAATGCCATGTCTTGAGGTTCTTTCGAAAAATTGTTTCTGAGCATTCCTGTCTCAGATAAGGAGTCAGAGAGTTCCATAATGTTGGGGCTAAAAAGCAAATGGAACAGACTCCGATGCGTATTCTTTTAACGCTAGGACCATTGCTAGTGCCATTCTGACTGACCTCGGTCTTCTACTAGACTGGTACGGCCGGCCTCACCAGGAGGAATGTGTTGCTGGGTCCTGTTATATAGGATTTTATGCAAAAACAACAGTTCCCATGAGGCACAGGTTCAAGGCTGATTTGAATATGGCCATGTCTGAACTGGGATGGTGTGGAGTGCAAAAAAACAATGGATTTAGGCCCAGATCTCTGTACTGGGGTGAATGTATGACATTGTTATGCATCCTGTCCATCAACTGTTGTTTTTGCATTTGTCACCCCAAGTGGGATGGGTATGCTCAGACATGAGTCCCATGCTCTCCACACTACTGGAGTCAAGCTATCCTGGCTGACAACGGTGCCAGAAATCGGTCCTAGGATGCTTGATTTCGGTCCAGAGAAGACATGGCTTGGCAGTTCGGGCTGGACTGTTCCCAATAGGCACAGGTTCAAGGCTGATATGCATATGGCCATGTCTGAACTGGGGTGGTGTGGAGTGCAAATAAACAATGGATTTAGGTCCAGATCTCTGTACTGGGGTGAATGTATGACATTGTTCTGCTTCTGTCCATCAACTGTTGTTTTTACATTTGTCACCCCAGTGGGATGGGTTTGCTCAGACGTCAGTCCCATGCTCTCCACATCACTGGAGTCAGGCTATCCTGGCTGATGACAGCTGATAGCCTGAAACCGGTTTGGGCTGAACTGTTCCCATGAGGCACAGGGTCAAGGCTGATTTGCATATGGCCATTGTCTGAACTGGGGTGGTGTGGAGTGCAAAAAAACGATGGATTTAGGCCCAGATCTCTGTACTGGGGTGAATGTATGACATTCTTCTGCATTCTGTCCATCAACTGTTGTTTTTGCATATAGGATTTTATGGCACAGACACATATTCTTGAAACAAACTCTTTTGCTCACCGAGAGCCAGTGCAGCTTGGCAAAAGCGAGACCCAAAGGAGAATGTCTCTGGAGATTTAGTAGTAGCCGAACAGCTGTACTCTTTCAAGCTTTCGCAGTCTTCCTTGCATAGCACCAATGTATAATACATTACAATAGTCCAACCTGGACATAACCAGGGCAAGAACTATTGTTTTTTTTCTGGGGGCTTCGGGCCCTCAAGCAGGGGACCAGATTGAGGGCTGCTTACCAAAGATGAGGACCTTGGTTTTGCTGGTATTGAGGTTAAGGCAGATTTGATCCATCCATCCTGCAGGTTCAGCCAGACAAGATCTGCACTGTGCTGCCTCAACTCTCTCATACCGAGATAGGGATGATCAGCTGTGTGTCATCGGCATATGACAGTTAGACCCATTTCGTTTGTCGACCTCTGCAAAGGGGCGCATATAGTGATTAAATAGCATAGGGCTCAAAGCATAGCATGAAAGGTTGTTGAAATACGGGGAAGGTACAAATTTGAGGGAAGTAATCCAGCCATTTCAAGGGTGTGTTTCCAACACTGCAGTTTCATGGAAACTCTATCAGAAGGCCATGGGATACTGTGCTGATTGCTGCACTTACGTCCAGCATTATCAGAGTTGTCATTCTGCCACTATTAGCAAGGAGTCTAAGACACTGAGAAGTCAAAAACAGAGCTGCTTCTGTGCTATATTAAGCATGGAACCCTGATTGGGTCTAGCGTAGGACATCCTTAGTCAATTGGTTGTTCACATGTTTCTCTGCCACTTTAGAGAAAAAAGGGAGCAGGGAAATAGGCCTGACATTTTCTGGTAGAACCGGATCCAAAGTAGGCTTTTTGAGAAGTGGCACGACAGTAGCATGTTTCCATCTTTCAGGTATCTGGCCAAGTATGAATGAGTTGTGAGTCAGGTCACATAGTCCCGGTAAAATGTCCTCCATCCCATGGGCTTGGATCCTGGGCAGCGCTGGGTTCCACTGGTTAACCTGATTTCACCTTGGTCAGAAGGTTCTGTGGCTCGTTTAAACAGAAGGTGTTAAAACTGGAAAGTCCATCTTTAGTGGCAAATGGATTAAACCAAGCTTCAAGGCATGGAGTATCCCTAGCTGCAAAGAAAAAAGGGAGGTCCCTTATAATCCAATCAGGGACAGGGGGAGCATACGAAAAACAAATAAGTCCCTAACAACAGTGATGTTAAGTCACAAACTAAGACAATCTTTTAGACAATGCTGGTGGTCAGGGAGTTACCGATTTGAGAGGACATTACAGTTGTACAATATCATAGAGCCAACACTACAATTAAAAATAAAAAAAGAAGATCTTACGTTTGCATTGGGTATTTATTAAAAACGATTATATATACATTATCATATAAAACATTTCATTAAAAATACATCATTATGACAAAAAAGTTGTCGACGCAACGTTTCGTTGTGAAATAAACACCTTCTTCAGGACAGTTTTCTAAATGGTAAGAAACATACAATTATTATCATATACATGCTGACATCACGATTCTAGTTAACAATCATCATTTCTTTTTACTCCTCAAAATTTTATATTTTATGTATCCTACATAACCACCAGCACAGCAAGAACAATATAAACAATGCTACATCATTTAGACATGTAACTAATAGTCATAGCGATTGATTTATACATGGAAACATTTTTTGTAGCCACATACCTAACCACAGCGAAGATGATGTTAGACTTCAATTTAACTAACACATCTGGTTATTAAAATCATTGCGATTTAAAATCATCAAGAGAGAGGGGAATGATGATCTATTCTTCGATTAAAAACCTTGATTTGAAAGAGAAGTACAGATTTCATTTACAAAATGGCCTCAAGTTATTTACTGCAATATGTCATACTTAATATTCAATCAAGTGAGATGGCATGCCTTATGATGCAAGGTATTCACAATGTAGATATGTATTCTGGTGTCACCGGTGGTCTACATGGTCGGGATACTGCAGAAACCAGATATTCAATATTCAGTATCACTATTATATATCACGATACTCAGAGGTTACACATCTCAGGGAAAAAACACCAAATCTTCCCGGATAAATAGGAACTAAGTAATGCCAACCGTTGTATGGTGATTAGTGTTCTAAGATTAGGCTGATGTGTCTTGTTTTTTTGTAGTAATCCCAGGAGTGGGTTAATACACGTCCGCTTGAGCTGGCCTCTGGTTAACCACCTATAATAGGATATCATTTTATAGTTACGTTAAAAAAAAAATGTTGCTGTGCATATTAATTTAACATACAGACATATTGGATCCTAACTATTCTGATATTTTAAAACTTTACTGTATATGGAAATTTGTCATCGGTCATGCGGCAATTGTAAGTTATAATGAATCTGCTTCTAATTTTATTTAGTGTCTCACATACTGGTAAGTAAGCACATCCCCAGACCTTATGCACTAAGGGCCGGAGTGTGTCAAAAAAGGGAAACAAGCTCCAAAGCCTCTAAACCCCTTCTGTGCTGATGACGAGCCCAGGCTCGTCATGCAGCACGGTGCTCGTGTGCCTGGGCTCATCATGAGCCGTGGAACGCTCACACGCGGGGATAATTCCCCTGCTGTGCTGAGCGTTCCATTGCGCGGGTGTGGTCATGACGAGCCCA
Organism: Lissotriton vulgaris; assembly: GCF_964263255.1. Taxonomy (NCBI): domain Eukaryota; kingdom Metazoa; phylum Chordata; class Amphibia; order Caudata; family Salamandridae; genus Lissotriton; species Lissotriton vulgaris. The sequence continues at coordinate 86,686,909 of NC_141687.1, read as the reverse complement.
GGCTCGTCACCAGCACACGAGCACCGTGCTGCATGACGAGCCTGGGCTCGTCATGAGCCCCGCGGCGCCGAGCGCGGCCCACCTCCCCGCTGCGCCGCGGGGGAATTAGTCCCCCGGCGAAGGGGTTAAAAGGGACTCATAAAAGGGAATGTTGCCTACTGCCACATTGCGCAATGCACGCCACGATGCAAATGATGCAGTGTGACAAAGATTCCGCTCACTGGAGATGCTCGAGGTTGGGGCTACTTGTCAATGTCATTATGCATGACCTCCTTGCCTTTGATTTTGCATAGATATAACAGGGGGATTCTAAGTAAGCGACCATTAAACAGCACCCAGCATGGTGGGTGGGGCTTACTTAGAATTCTCCTGCATTTGTTTTTGTCCAGGAGGTGGAGTCACCTCAAAGTGTAATGCCGGTGGCGAGGACAACAAGGACTAAGAGTAATGAAGATTGCTGGCTGTAGCGTCTTCCCGGGAGCATGCAAATGAACATGCCACACATGGAACTCTGTAACAGACGTCTTTATTTCTCCACATATGATCACCCACTGAACGAATTGCATCATAACCACGCCTTAACACCTCACAGCAGCTTGCGGAATTCCTGTTCAGAGTCCACCTAAAACTGCAATGGTCCTAGCGCGCATAATATCAAGACACTACACCAGTAAGTAATCGGCGCATTCACAGCATTATCCCACAGATTCATGCAGTTCCCATCCTAAATTGTTAATACAAATGTTGTTAATTAATATACAATGACAAGTTCTCAAGAAGAATCAGGGCGTGGTCCCAATAGATGAGGCCTGGGAAAATTCACTCTCATTAGAAGATTGTGCTGAAAGTGAAGAAGCTTGAGGCGAGGAAAAGTGGGAGTTCCACTTTTGGCGGAGTTGTGCACACTTGTACTTGAGACCATCAGGTCTAACTCGCATTCATTCAGTCAAAAATAATTTCTTCAAACGTATTCACTTTGAAAAAGTATTCCAATATTTATTTCATATGTATACTTTTATCTTCATTTTATTTTCAAATCCATATCACTTTTTAAATTCCATGTGTACCCAATGCATTTCGGGTAAAGGGATTACCCTTCCTCAGGGGTCTCAATTTCCCTCGTTCGCGTCCTGTACGTGCCGTCTATCGTGAAAAGTATCCTTGCGGTGTAAAGCGAAGAAGCAACATCTGTACATGAGATAGTGACATTGCATCTCAAAACATGGTTTACAATGTTTCTTGTGCGTGAACCTGTGTGCAGGGTGAGACAGGTGAAAGAAAATTGCTGGTTGAAAAGACAAAACGATACTTAAACATCCACTCCTAGGTATTTATGGATAAACAGCGCCACCCGGCGGTGTATTGAGGACAAGGCACCTACAGAAAGTAGAAGCGACTCAAAAGTTCTCCTTTTAAGATAACACACATACTCCAGAGTTACAAAATTTTACTTTCGATCTAGGGAAAAGCATCGGCGGCTCAGTTTCTTTGAAGACTGCCGTATTTGAAAAAATGAGCCCATTCCTATACCGCTAACAAAGGCGTTTCAACATAAGAATCTTCTGAGGCCCTCATTCCGAGTAGACTGATATGTGTGGCAATTACCACACTTTATACCGGGCATGTTGTAATGAAGCTCAGACTGTCAATTTTGGCTGAAAATACGGTGGCAATTACCATCCAGCCATTGGGGCAGTTGACAGCTAAGAAAGGGACGGCCGCACTAACAAAATGTTTTTTTCAAGAGTCAGTAAGGGCCCAATTACTGAAACGCTGAATGAAGGTGGTCACAGTTTTCGCCCCATCTTTATGGGCATTTTGGTTCCATCAGTTTCTGGCAGCAATGGAAATGGTGATTGGTCCGTTTATTATTATAAAACTGCATACTTGCCACCCATTGGGGGGTTTGATAGCTCCATTAGCAGCATTCAACATGGTTTACTAGACCACTACATTTTAATTTGCCATCATGTCGTGAGGGTTCGCCTGCCCCTTCTGTTACCTCAAAGCGATTTCCATGTCCTTAGAACTAATATTTTGTTTAGAAAGCTGTCAACTTTCTGCCTGCGTTTGTGCCTCCCTCTATCACCAAAAAGCATTATGGGACATGTAGTTCTAGTGCACAGGTAATCGCAAACATTTTCCCAGGGGCCAAAAAAGTGTAGTGTGTGGTGTGACCGAGGGCCGCACTGATGCCAGCAGGATGGTGGTCAATGGGGGCAGTCATCTACCAGGAGGGAGGGAGTCTGGCGCGCTTGAGCAAGAGCAAATAAAAAATCAAATAAAAAAAAACAAAATATTACCGAGACAGAGACGCACCAGACCTCTTCCTTCCTCTTCTTTCTTCCTCGGCAGTCTGGTCCCCAGGAAACTCCCTTGACCAATCCTGGATCTGCTCTCCCATGAGAGGAATGCTCAGTGGCGGCTGGCATCTATGGGGACGGCAGGCGGCGCAGGAACGGGGGCCGGGCGTGGGGTGGGTCCTGGAGTGAGTACACTCACTTGCCCAATCTTGGTGCTGCTCACATGCAGAATGTGAGCAGCGGCCTGATTGGAGGGAGCGGCTTCTGTCGGTGTTCCACAGTGCACTGGAGGCCTGCACTGACTCTCAACCCAGCTGTTTTTAGACAGCTGGATAGAGAGTGTTAAAGTGCACATGTGTGGCTGGCCGTTGCAAGATGGCCTGCCAAGAAGACATGCACACTTTGAACAGTGCAGGGCAGCCCTCTGCCCACCACTCCTTCCTGCTGTCACTCTGCAGGCCCTACCCTGTCCTGACTCACTGTTCAGGAAGGGACAATGAAAAATAAAATGGAAATGAATAACCATTTTATTTTTCATCTCAGGGAGCTTAGGGAGGCTGGTTTGAGGATGGTTTATACATTGTGATGTAGTGGTGTTAAAGAGGACAGTCTTCAACTCTTTGACCAATTTTGAGCAGCTTTGCAGGGTGGGGGATGGACCCTCATGAATGCTCCCCTGCCAGACAGCTGAGATCCTCCTCTCAACTCTTGTTGCAGACCCCAGATTTAAGCGCCATAGGTTGGGCGGTTGCTCGCTTGTCAGGAAAGCTAGTGCAGCCTGAAACGCTCTTCCTTTGGGGCTTTGGAGCATTCAGGATCATGTGATGTTAAAAAAAAGACTTAAAACATTCCTGTTTTAGACATATCCTTGGTACTGTCTGCCTTTACCTCTGCACGCGCCGGGACACTTTGTCGAGTAGCTGAGCGCAATACAAATTTATTTAACATAAAATAACATACCATGGATAGCTGCCAAGTTTCTGAGGCCAATGTGTGTTGTGCTGCTACAGTCCACGTTTTTTATTCAATTTTGGGGCTTGTAGTTCTTTTTTGTAATGGAATAAGCAAGACTACAAGTCCCAGAATTCATAGAAAAAACCTGGACTTGAGCAACACATCACGCATGGGCCTGGAAAAATTGGCAGCTGTGCAGAGGACCACCAGAGATGGTGAGCCTGTCTGCAGGATAAGCGAGAGTGTTTGTGGGGATGTAGTAGGGTGAGCAAAAGTAGGAAGGAGTACATGATGAGTCCTTTATGAGGATCATTTCAGGATCAAAACTGCACCCATGGACTGATCCCTGACATAACACCTCGGAAGACATGTTTCCTATGTGCGTGCTTCTTGGAAACCTAGAAGATCAGTCATGTTACAACTGAGAGCTCAGATGAAGTCTCAAGTGTCAGTGTATATACATTTAAAATATTGCCCCCACCCCTAGCGATCGATTGCCCAATAACTTTCATCTTGGAGCCTCCAGTGACACTTCACAGCTTTTACAAACATGATCTTATAAAACCACTGCTTAAAATATTGAGGATAACTTCACAACCTCCGACCCTTCTGCAGCATGCCTTGGTGATGATCGCACTTAATTAAGATTAAGGACCAGGTCTGCAGGATGGAAGAGCACCAATGCAGGAATGGGTTTGTACCACTGAGGACGAGAGCTCAAACCTTTGCAATTAGATAATTGCTGCCCTATGACTATCGCTGCAGGGCCCAGAGCACTCAATCCCAGCACACCTACGTGAGCGCAATGTGTGTTCCTGGGCAAGCTACCGTATCTCCCTGAACCCCAGATATCGTAACACTGAAGCCAATGCTCAAGATGGTTGTCCCATCCAGACATACAGATGCATTGAGTCCAGGTCCCATCCAGGCTGTCCACACAGGCATCTTACTAAACATACACAGTGACTCCGGATCACAGACAGTCTGTCCTCGCAGGCCTCTTACTATACATGTACAGTGACTCCAGATCACGGTCGGTCTGTCCTTTAACCTCTTGGCTGCTAGGCGTTTTCCCGCTGTGTGCTGGGAATTACCATTTTGCTGTTTGCATGACGAGCTCAGCTCGTCATCAGCACACGACACCCGTGGGTGATGACGAGCTGAGCTCGTCATCAGCATCGAAAGGGTTAAGGCATCTTACTATACATACACAGTGACTCCAGGCCACAGAGAGTCTGTCCTCGCAGGTTTCTTACTAACATGTCAGTCAATCCGGGTCATGTATGGTTTGTCCCCGCAGGCATCTGACTATACATGTACAGTGACTCCAGATCAATGTCGGTCTGTCCTTCAAGGTATCTTACTAAACATGTACAGTGAGTCTGGGCCACTGTGAGAAGCTGGCCTTGTATATTATGTCCACATATGTAAGTGGGCACCCTGCACCAGTCCAGACAACCCTTATGGTGATTTAAGAGATCTTAGACAATCTTAGAAAACTTTAACTTGTAGCTCTGGAGAGCAGCCTTCAGCCTTAGTCCAGAAGGAGTGTAAAGCAGCTTGTTTTCCAAGAATGCAATCTTATAGTATAGATATGTATTTATTATATTATACTCTCTAACACCTACATATATCTCCTACCCGAAGATATGCACAATGCACACAGTCTTTTGCAAAGAAATACTGTAATTAACACAGAATACAGAGAGAATATACTAAGAACGTGGTATAAGAACCACGACTCGGGTCAAGACAATGTCGAGAGGACGTGTGAGTGCTGGGATGCCAAGGAAACGCACAAAGTGAGTGACTAGGAACTCCACAGAGGGCGTGTGCAATGTGGGGAAATGACTGCATGCTCGTAAAAGTCTATGTGTAAGTCGTGGTTGGATTTATAAAGGTTTAGGACCCTTCTCAGTGAACCCTGAAGAAATCCCATGGAAGACAGAAGGTTGGAGAACCACCCCACCCATGGATACCCTAGTACCCATGCAACCTACACCAGGGAAGCTGGGTGCATACGCGTGAAGTGGTGTCAGAAACTGCAGTCAAACCCAATGGAGGACTCCAGGAAAGTGCTGCTGACGACAAAGGAGAAAGTGTTCGGTGGAATCCAAAGGTGGATTCTAGTTAGGATGTACCTGTAAACAGAAGGGACAGAGTCTATGTCACTCAGGAGTAACCAGGAAACTTGGAAGACAAATGCCCTCTGATGTCTGGTGTTGCAGGAGAGATGACGATGGACCTTGACTCTGCAGCTGTGAGGACCTGGCGACGTAGAGGAAGACCAGGAGCTGGGCTCAAACTATCCCACAATGGATGTTGAGTGCTGAGGGGTCGGTGTCCGGCAGGAGCACCAACAAGCCTTAGCGAATGTAGCCAATGCAGAAGTAGATTAGCAAAGGCCAGGGGACACACCACAAGCAGGGAATTCAGGGCAGGCCCGAGCAATCAGGGGATCCCTAAAGAAACAAAGGCGACCCTCAATAGAACCCACAGGCCCGAGGCACTGGAGTCACAAGAGGACCTTGAGCAGCTACCCAAATTATGCAATCCATGATGCAAATGATGCGATGTGGAAAAAGATTTTGGTCACTGGAGATGCATGAGGTTGGGGCTACTTGGAGCACAAAGATCTTGGTGGAAAGATGCCAACAAACCTTTGCAATTGCAAGTTGACGATGTCCAGAGGCCTTCAGTTATTGCAGCCCCCACGACGGATACTGGCCTCAAACTTGGTGTGAGGGCAGGGCAGGCCTGGAGAGCTGTGGAAAGCCACCACCTGTGTTGCAGAACCTTTCGGAGTCTGGAGGAGCTCAGGATCAGCAGACTGGTCGACTTAGTTGCGGTGCCTGCGAATGGAGGGAAGTGACTCTTTCACTTCAAGGGAGATTCCTTCAGGTGTCTTTGATGCCCACAGACCTTGGAAGGTTCCTGTATGGTGCACAGCCATGGACTATGCCGCAGACTGGAAAGGAGACGTAGTTGAGCCCAAACAACGTCCAGCGTGCCCAGATGGTAGAAGAAGAAGTAGTGTCTGATCTGAATCTTGTCCCATGACAAATCTAGTGACCCACCCACAGGTAAGCCCATAAGTACCCTAAGGTAAGGGTTGGGGTGATTCAGGGGACCTTCCCATGGAAGGGTCTGGACAGGGGGAGTTTACTTCCATGACCTTTGTCCAGTTTCACACCAGAACGGGTGCCAGTGGCTCCCAGAGCTGGTTTGAACTGGACTGTGCACGGGGACACCAAATGTGCCCCTCATGCAGACCACCTGGTTCCAATACACTAAATACTGCCTGGGAGGTGGTCACATCTTCCTGTGACAGGATGCCTATTGTTCTGCCTTCCCCTGCTGAAGCTTGGCTCAGCAGCAGGAGGGCAGAATTGTGTCTCGGGTCAGCAGAAACCATTTTGTGCTGTCCGGGACTAGAAGGCTGGCACCAGGAATACTGAGAGCCTACCGGAGGGTTCTTCCAGTGCTTGGAATCATACTTGCCACACCGTTTATGGTGTGGGGGTATGATTCTAACATGTTTGATAGCAAACAAGATAGGATTTGTTGCAGCCAGTTTCAAGATGGTCATTGTGTAATTATGCAGTGCTCCTCTACATGGCATATGGCTGCTTCACTTACGACCCGGGAAATTGGACTACGTAGGCTGCAGGGGTGTCCTGCTCATGCAGGGGCACCCTCACACTTAGAACCATGCACCCTGCCTTCAGGATTGCCAAGGCCTGCTATAGGGGTGACATAGGTTTTAAGTGCAGTGACCCTAGATATAGGAAACTTATACCTTTAGTACGTGGTGCTAGCACCAGTTTACACAATCTGCAATGGCAGGCCTCTAGTTCCCTTTAGAATGGTCTCCAATGGGTGGCATAATACATGCTTCAGCCCATGGGGACGTCTGCTGTACCTATCACGTGGGTACATTAGTACCATATACCAGTGACTTATAATGGTACCGCAGCATCCAATCTGAGATGTACCTAAGTACTTGTCATAACAATTTAAGGGAGAAAGCAGATAGGTTGGGGTCCTCATTAGCAGGATTCCAGTCAGACTAGTAAATAACAGCTTAGCACCCGGCAAAAAGTTGGGGTAACCATAGAAGCAGATCCTACTTTCCTACAGTCATGGACATTCTGTCCTCGCAGGCATCTGACTATACATGTACAGTAACTCTGTGTCACGGATGGTCTGTCCTCTCAGGCAACTTACCATACATGTACAGTGAGTCTAGGTCACGGGCGGTCTGTCCTGGCAGGCGTCTTACTATACGTGTATAGTGAGTTTGGGTCACGGACGGTCTGTCCTCGCAGGCATCTTACTATACACGTATAGTGACGCAGGGTAACGGACGGTCTGTCCTAGCAGTCCATGTAATGGATGGTCTGTCCACACAGGCATATTACTATACACGTACAGTGACTCTGGGTCACGGACGGCCTGTCCTCACAGATGTTACTATACAAATGCAGTTACCCTGGACCCACACAGTCTGTCCCTCAACTCCCAGGCAATTTACTATACACGTACAGTGAGTCTGGGTCACGGGCGGTCTGTCCTGGCAGGCATCTTACTATACACGTATAGTGACTCAGGGTAACGGACGGTCTGTCCTAGCAGAAATCTTACTATACATGTAGAATGAGTCCATGTCATGGATGGTCTGTCCGCACAGGATCTTACTATACATGTACAGTGTGTTCTGGTTATGGAAAGTCTGGCCTCGTAGGCATCTTACTATACATGTCCAGTGACTCTGGGTCACGGACGGTCTATTCTCGCAGGCATCTTACTATAAATGTACAGTGAGTCTGGGTCACAGGCGGTCTGTCTTCCAAGGCATCTTACTATAGATGTACAGTAAGTCCGGGTTACAGACGGTCTGTTCTCACAGGCATCTTAATATACACGTACAGTGACTCTGGGTCACGGACGGCCTGTCCTCACAGATGTTACTATACAAATGCAGTTACCCTGGACCCACACAGTCTGTCCCTCAACTCCCAGGCAAGTTACTATACAGGTACCTATATGTAGCCTAGATAGCTTTTCTTTTAAGGCATGTAACCAGACAGATGTACCGATCCCAGGCCATCAAACGATCTGCCCCGTTGATTGGAAATCCAGGGCCAGGGAGATGTCCATCCCATACATGTTTCCATACAGATATAGGGTAGCTTGGGTCTTGCTGTGGGGTACTTCACAGAAATGGCCGATTACATACTGGTGATCTTCATCACTCTGAGTCAACAACCTCCTTGTCACAGTTAACCTTTGAACTGGCCTGTAAGGGTGAGGTCAAACGAGGAGGTGAATGTAGAAACACCTAAGCCAGGGCCCAACTAGCATCTTAATTCCAACCATTCAGATATATGTAACTCAGAAAGCCTGTTTGTCCCTAGTGTGTTGCTATACGGAACCACAAGGCGTATACCTCAGACAGTCTGTGCCTGCCATGCATGTTATCCTACAACCCGGTTCCCGTGTCTCAGTAGACTAATGCATCCGGACTAGGAATCTGTTTTTTAACTAATGGTCACATGTTTAAATCTCGGTGGGTCAGCTACAGCCATTATTCTTCCAAAGAGGATACAAAGAGTACCATCTATTTGTGAAATAATACGCATCTGTTATTTAGTGGCAAAATATCCCAAGGGGTGAATGTTTGCTTTACAAATACATGTCATGTTATACATATAAGGTAAGATCCAGGTTCCTGACAGGTGCTATTATTCAGCTAAATGGAATAAAGGCAAAATCTAGCCAGCCCCGTCCAGGCTCCTCACCATTGAGATACAGAAACTCAAGGTCAGAGTCAGCCTGTACTTCCTGGGTTAATTACCACAGTGTTAGACAATGTTTGGAGGGCCACAGGGTACACAAGAGCTACTAGGCCTCAAACGTGGTGGTTGGCTACATTCATCTGTGCTGTCGTGGGGTCTGTCCTACTATGGCTGTGGATACTGGGCGCCCAGTGCACTTCTTTCACACTTGACTCTCAGGGTAGCGAGGGCGAGCAGTCCCAGATGCATCAGGAAGGTAGTGTGGCGGTAGAGACTCAGACAGACAGACAGGACAGAATAACTGAGTATACAGGGCAGTGTGTTTCTTTTAAGAAAATAAGAGAGGTACACAAAACAACTCAATACGATTGATAAGGAATATGTAGCGCTATAGGAAAGAATCCTTCAGATGCTATCAGAAGCTTTAGATTTAAGCATAACTGCTGTCAGACTATGGTGAAATGAAACTGCTTATCTGAGTTCTGTGATGCATAGACCAGTCGATATCCTTTGACAACGCAGTTCTCTTAAGTGGGTTGCAATAATCTCAACAAGGTCCCACCTAAATCTGTTGCCCAAGTTCTAGGTCAATGTTTGATTCAGAAGTTACCTGAGGAAGTATGCCCTCAGGATCCTCAAGTGTGGGTGTGCAATCCCCAAACACACGGCGTGAGCAGTCGCGGTCATGGTTTCAGGGACTCATTCTGGCAGCCGCAGCCTCCTTTTCTCCATGCTGGTCTGATGGAAGCTGCAGCACTGTGGGCAAAGGCGCTCCAATCAGACATGTTTAGCTCTAGCAGCTGGGGGATTCCTTTGTCTGGTCCAATGTGCAGGGTCACAGTTCTCAGGGTGCAGCAAAGACAGAGTCAGGATAGGTCCTCTACTCATCCTCTGTGGTGGTCACTGTAATAGGTACATTGTTGATTTGTAGGTTGATGTTGTCTTTTCTTGGGTAACAAGGAGTTTGGGAGACCCTCGAGGACTAGGGGAGACCCTCGAGAACACTCGGGTCAACTCCGGGAAAACTCCCACAATAAACCACTTTCCATGGGCTTTTACTCCTCAAGCAGTTTACACTACTGTGCGACAAGTTACTCCTTCTGCGCTCTCAGCAGTCAGGCAGGCTTCCAGTTCTCAGGCAGACTCACAGTTCTCCAGCATGATGCACTGAGTTTAGGTGATGTCCACTCACCTGCAGGAGACTGCTATCAGTGGATTACAGCAGTTTACAGAGTAGTCAGTGTAGAAGATTGGAACTGGAAGAAAGTGGGATGGTTTGGGTGCCACTTTTATGCAGAATTTCCAGACAGGGGATGTATAATCCAAGAACGGATTTGGTGTGGTTCCTTTTTCATTTTCTGGCTGCAGTACAGACACATTCTACGTGTAAGGCGATGATCATCCCAGCGGTAAGTGATGATACTGACTGCAAGTTGGGCCTCCACTTCCCTAGTTTTCTGTCAGTTTTGTATCACACAAATAGTAAATAATATTATTCACTATTAGTGTAGTACAATTAGCTGGAATACAACCATGTATGGCAGTTAAGTCAGGATGCTTTTAAATGTATGTTGATTGTGGACGAGAGTATATTTATGTGAGAAGTGTGTGTGAATGTTTGTATACAGGTAAGCATGTGTGGGTGAGTCAAAGTAAAAATCAAATGGCATGTGATGTCATGCTTGCTACACCAGGCATTTTGGTGGATTGACGCCAATGTTCGGGGATTGGAGCTACAATATCCAGGTCAGGAATGGAGGCTATAACCTACCACTGACTAAGAAGGCTGCATCACAGCCTTCTTCCATTGCCAGGGACAATCCAAATGGACATGACTGGCTTTATCGATGAGGGAAAAGAAGGATGTAAGGATGGATGAGTGAAAGAATGTGTAGATGAGTGAAAGGCTGGGTTAAGAGCTTGAAAAAAGGATGGATGAGTGAAATGGTGACTGGACGGATGAATGGACAGATGAGTGACTGGATGAATGGATGAGTAACTGAAAGGATGGCTGGATAGGTGAAAGGGTAAATGGATGGGTGGATGAGTGAATGGATTGATGGGTGGAAATGTGGATGGATGAGTGAAAGGATGGATGGGGTGAAAGGGTAGATGGATGATGGCTGGATGAGTGAAAGGGTAGATGGAGTAATGGATGAGTGAAGGATGGAAGGCTAGTTGATAGATAGGTTTGGAAATGGTTGAATAGGTTTGGATATGGATGGGCACCCAGATAGAAGGACAGAATGAATGGTGAACGACTGACGAATGAAAGAATGAATGGATGCCACACCCCCGGGTGACTCACCCGCCATCTCATACCGACACATGACCTCGGGCAGCAAGCGTGGAACTCGGGCTTGAAATGCTCCTTCTGTCTGTCAAAAAAGCAGAAACTAACTCCTTTGCATGGCGCCGTGGTTCCACAAGAGACGTTCCGCTGTTGTGCCGCTGAGTGTCACTGCTTCCATGCCAATGGGCAATAGCGTGAGTAGCCCTCCACCTGCCCGTGGTCATGAGAGATACATGAGGGCATTGCTCTGTGCAGCCTTTCTGCAGGAAAAGGCAAACAAGTCAAAATAACCTGCACTTGTAGACAGCACCAACGTGACTCGAGTCCTTCCACCACAAAATCTATTTATTTAAACTACTGCACCCCTTACAATATTGCGCCTGTGGCAACTGCCCCTGTGGCCCAGCCAATGCTAGCCAACTGCCTACCAGTATGAATGACATCTGACTCTTACACCTTGTAGCCCTTAATGTCTTAAGTAGCATTTCCTATACATTGATTTTCACATTTATGAGTCATTGTCTCTAAATAAGTGTGATGTAATGCACTCCGACACCCTGCCGTACATACTTCAGATAAGTAGCACTATAAAAGAAATTAAATACATGTTGGAAGAGGGTCTAGTAGACTAAAATCTTCACCTGCTGAATTTAAATACGTTATTAATGGTAATTTGAATTCCGGTGGCTTTTGTGGAACACAATCCATTGATGAGAAGCAAGACTACAAGTACCAGCATGCATTGCTATAGGATAAAGGGACAAGAGTACTGCGTTTTAGTGATACACAGTAATTGGTAACCTGACTAAAGTATTTGTACGAGACATGCCATGTAGTTTAGCTTGCGTTCTTTAGCACTCGTTGGGCACGTCAATCAATCAGCTATTTGTGTATGGTTTATTCCCCGTTACACATAGAAGGTCTCTAGGTTGTTTAAGACTACATCGAATTTATTGCAGGACACTGTCGTCCCAGTGTGGTTCCCCTCTTTCACTGTGAGCTTTTATCGCCACACGCTTTTTTCAATCCCGCAGCAGCACGTCTATATCTCTCCCCACACTGTCGGCGAACAAATATAATATTTAAAAAAGCATTTGCAATGCAACAGGTCTTGCGTTTACGTGAGTTTGAGCTGTTGGCATTGTAAATGACAGTGCCTTTTATTTATGTTTTAAAAACCAAAACATAAATAAAAGGTATTTCCATGTACAATGCCAATAGCTCAAACTCGCGTAAATGCGAGACTTGTTGCATTGCAAATGCTTGTTAAGGTGAGCGCTTAGGTGCTTCTGTGAAGCCAGCATTGTTCGATGAGGGCGTGCTCGATTGGTATGGTAAAGTCAGTGTGTTCTGTAGATGGTTGTGAGATCAGCCTGCCTGTCGGGTGGGAGTGTTTAGGGAGACGAGAGACGAGGCCTGGGGGGGTGATGATGGAGTGTGTGCCACAGTTGTGGTGCCATGGGGCAGCCTCCTACCCGGCCTGGCCAGGCCTCCTTACAATAACTTGTTTACTCTGCACACTGCTTGCCTTGGTGGAACTGGCTCTTCGCTGCCCGATCTGGTAGGGCGCCAGAGGGGCGTAAATCGCTTATAGTAGAAACTTTTCTGATCAACATACTTACCAAGTAATATATATTACTTGGTAAGTGTTTCTTAATTTCTGCCTATATAAAAGTATCAAAACACATCTACCCTTTTGTCTAAATCCTGTAATGCCCCCTACGTACGAAACAAATGGGCTGTGCCTGAGCATCTTAAAAGTCCAATTTGTTCTCAACACAATTTAAAAAAAAATACTTGGTCAACAAGGCGTTTTTTGTTTATTTTACGTATTTTGTCGATTATAAAAACATACTACATTCGTATGAATAATAATCCGCTAGTTATAAATGTTTGGGTTCCAACTGTTGCTACACATGGTAGCGTAAATGCCAGCAGTGGCTGGCAAATGCTGCATGCTCTTTGGCCTAAGCGTGGACAGTTATTCCATTAATAATTACTATAATTCAGTCTTCAATATCTTTTTTCGCTCCTGAGATTCTTTGCGTCCCAGACCAGGTACTCTATCGTAATGTTCAAAATACCAAGGAGCTCAGAGGGAATGCGGAAAGGGTCGCCCTCCACTCACAATCTACACTTCAAATAAAGACCCAGTCCAATAGCGTGCGCATATATCAGTGACAACCAGGGGGGGAGTTTCTTAAAGTCCTACTCCCCACTACACGCTTATACACATTATCAGGAGATAATGCACTGTGCTCCGCTCACATTAAAAGACCTGTTCTCTCTGGTAACACCACAGAACACCCACTCAAAGTGAGCCAATCCAGAATTGGTCACACAGGTCCACCACAAAAATTAGACATTCCTCTTAATAGAGGAAAAAATGTGCGAGAAGCAAATGACCCCTCACGGAAACACCACCATCGGGGTAACTGGTATGTAATTTCCAGACAGGCCCCTGTCTCATCATCGGTGGTCACTTGCTTCTCAAAGAAAAGTGAGAGGAAAGAAAAGACGTGTCCAAAACAAACAACATTTAAAGTGACAAATAGTGAAGTGCAGAAGAATCTGCTAGTGACAAACAAACACAAGTATAACTGAGTGCTTAAAAACACACACAGCACACCAGTCCCTTAACCAATTTTATTCATAGGGCGGTGATCGTGTGCTGTTGAAAACTAAAAAGGTTGGTAGCTAATCATGCATACCATTACCTACTGCCAGTGCCGACATGTTTCTCTGCAATGTTTCGTTAAGCAGTTTCATCAGGGCTGCACTCAAATGCTGCCACTTCACTTTTTTTGGACACTAGTTCTGTAAAATGCAGGAGATAGCCAAGCTAATCATACCGGCCGTTCCGGTATCAACAAGGTCACCGGGTACTTCTAACATGAGGATATCCCTTGATCCTTGGAAGACTTAATAATCGTCACGGGCTTGGAAGACTCCTATCGGAATGTGACAAAACTCGAGATGATGCTCGTCGCACAACGCCAAAAATATTGTTTTTCACTGTGGATTTTTAATAAATATTAGAATATTAGAAATGACGACTTTGTTAATAATTATTCTAGATGCGGGTTTGGGGTGCCCTTGGGCTGGAGACACAGTCAGTCAAAGGGAGGGGGGTAGTTAGAGGGGTTTGGTGCCAACACCTGTGGGCTTGAAAGGCGAGCATGTGAGAAGTTTTTTGTAATCCGGGACAAAAAAACACAAGAAAATCTTGCAGAAGCACAGTAATGTCGGAATGAGTTGACAAGCATGTTTTTCATTGGAAGAGGGGGCATTAATTAATTTTCGTTTAAAACACGATTTACCAACTACATAAAAAGAAGTAGCAATTTCGTTCAATTGGTAAGAAAGGTAGCATGGAATTTAAATAACTTTTAGGTGTGTGAAATTACGGGGGCGTCCGCTACAAAGAAATGTGTGTGCGTCAAAGAGAGAGGGCTCTTGTTTTTTTTTGTTTTATTTCAAAAGATTTTATTAGAAGAATTTGTAAATACAGTACAGATAAAGTGAAGGCAATACTGGTGTCGGTGTACGCCGGTGAGTTTACAGCAGGCGTTTCGATGGCATGATTGGTCACATGAACATTCGATGGACAGTCACAGACTTGGCGTATTCTGCCATTTGTGGACTTATATATTGCCCTCGAGGGGGAGAAAAGAAAGTGGGGAAAGAGAGAAGGAATAGAGGACATGATGGATAGCGTTTTGTTGAGATGTTTACTTCCAGAGTTTGGTCTGCAGGGAGGCTGTGTGTGGGGTAACCGAGCCCTGTGGCCTGCCTGTGGAGGTTTGTGCAAGCCCAGGTAGTTGTCCAAGGAGTGCCACATCTCGCCCTTTGTGGTGGGGTTGGGTGATTGTTTTGATGTTTTGTTATGTGCCCCTCTGAGGAAAGTGATCCAATTGAACCAGCTTTTGAAGGATGCTTTCCCTGTGTCTTTCCAGTTATTTAGGATAGTTTTACCAGCCGCTGTGAGCAGGAGATCTATCAGATCACTATCGTTCTTAGATTGAATTTCCGGTGTCATGAAGACGGCGACTACCCCTAGGAAGTCTGGTTGCAGTGAGTATCCCATTATGCTATTTATGAATTCTCCAATTTTGCCCCAGAATGACTTGACCTTGGGGCAGTAAAAGATAAGGTGTGCTAGGTCTCCTTTTTGTTTGTGGCAGTCCCAGCATAGGTCCCTGTCTCGGAGCCCTATGGCAGCCAGGCGAGCTGGGGTCCAGTACGTTTTGTGGAGGAGCCAGTATTTCGTTTGTGCTAGGGTTGGGGTGACTTTATTTGTGGCTGCTGAGGTCCAAAGGCGAATTTTTTCTTTCTCGCTGAAGCGCCTAGTGTGTTGTGCTTCCCAGTATTCTAGTGTCTTGACGTGTAATCTTGTCGATACCGGACATAGGAGTTTGTATAGGTGCGACGTTTGGTGGGCAATTTTGTTTAGGTTCGCCAAGTACTGCAGAATTGATGGGACCTCCTTGTTAAGATTTGCTCTAGTAAGCGCCGCTCTTATTTTTAGAAAGTTATAGAATTCAATGTCTGGTAGGTTGTGCAGATGCTTTAGGGTGTCAAATGTGAGCGGGGTACTGAGTTTTTCTATCTGGTTGGGAGTGGAGATGCCCCTCTCGTGCCAGGAGTTAATGTTAAGTATCTTGTCTTTGTACTATTTTAGTGTTGAACCAAATGGATTCGCATCTCGTGTTTTTAATGCTCCCCTCCATTCTTTTGTCAACTTTGAATAGGGCTTTCTTGGTGTTTTTAAGTATGGTGTAGTTGGCCTCGGCGTGTTTATTGGCTGTGAGTAGGGCTGAGGGGTCGATGCCTTTTAGGATTGCTCTTTCTAGCGTCAGCCATGCCGGTGTATAGTCTTGTCTTGGCGAGAGCCAATGTATTCCTTGTTTGGCCAGGCATGCTGTCTGGAATATTTTCAAGTTGGTAAGGTTGAGACCTCCTAAATTTTTGCTTAGTTTTAGTTTCTGTAGGCTTATCCTGGGTTTTTTGTCTCTCCAGAGGAATTTGTTTGTCAGGATATCCAGCTTTTTGTGGAATTCCTCTGTGGTTATGAGTGGGAGCATACTAAGCAGGTAGTTAACCATGGGCGCTATCATCATTTTTATTGTTTCCACTCTGCCCCACCAACTGACAAACTTTGGTGACCATGTGTCTAGTTTCTCTTTCACCTTGTTTAGTATTGTCTTTTCGTTGTGGTCGAGTGTTGATTTGAGATCCCTCCAGAAGTAAAGCCCAAGGTATTTCAGGGCTCCTTTTTGCCAAGCCAACCATGAGGTTCCTAATACCGCCCTAGTTGCATGTACATTTAAAGGCTTGCATTCAGATTTGTCCCTGTTGAGCTTGTAGCCCGATGCCTGTGGATACTTTAGGGCTGCTATCGAGGGACCGGGTTCTCTGTTGTGATGAGTATGTCATCCGCATATGCGTCCAACTTAACTGTATTCCCCCTTATTTGGATTCCTTTTATTTCAGAGTTGGACCTGATCATTGTCAGCAGTGGCTCTAGGGAGAGTAGGAAGAGTGCTGGGGAGAGTGGACACTCTTGTATCGTACCTCGTCCTAGGAGTAGCGGCTCCGAAGTGCCACTGTTGACTACCACCCGGGCTTTCGGCTCGTTATAGAGTGACATCACCATTCTTCTATAGTTTACTCCTAGTCTGAACTTTGCATGCATTGGTCAAGGAAGGGCCACGACACCCTGTCAAACGCTTTTTCAGCATCGAGTGCGATCATAACAGCTGGTTCGTTGTTGGAGGAGGCGTGGTTTATTAAGTGGCATAAGAGTCTCGTATTGCCTTGGGACATCCCTGAGAGTTATGTATTAGGTTTGGGAGCTGCGCATTAAGTCTCGCCGCCAGGACCTTAGCGTATATCTTGCAGTCTACGTTAATTAGGGAGATGGGTGTTGTGCCTTCTTTCGGGATGACTATTATGTTTGCCTCTGCCATTGTGCTTGCCATTTTCCCCTTATGGATGCAGTGTGTGAAGACCTCTACCATTGTGGGCTTAATTAGGCGGAGGAAGTGTTTATAGAACCCTGCTGTGTACCTATCCGGCCCGGGAGCTTTGTTGTCTTTGAGGGCTGCTACCGCTTTCTCTATCTCAGCCCCGTTATGTCTTGCTCTAGTGTTGCTCTTTGTACATCCGACAGCTTGGGAAGGTTTAGCTTGTCTAGGAGGCTGGCTCCCTCGTCTGCTCTAAGGTTTTGTCCTCCCTGTATAGGCATTCATAGAAGTCTTTAAAGACCTAGAGGATTTCTTTGTTTGACGTTTGCGACTTTTAATTAGCGTCAGTTAACGCTGAAATCGTGTGTTGCCTCTGTTTGCTCTTGAGGTAAGAGGCTAGCACTTTCCCTGCTCTATTTGCTGTGCATAGGTTTATTGCTTTATATTTGTTTATCCATGTGCCCGCTCTCTCACTTAGAATCCTGTTGAGTTCGTATTTCTTCCTGGTTATCTCTGTAAGGGTGTTTTTGTCTGTTAGGTTGGTACTATGGCATCTTTCCAGGTCTTTAATCTGCGTTTCGAGCTCTGTTGCTATTTTATTTCTTACTTTGTTCATTCTGGACTTGATGCTAAGTATTTTCCCCCTGACTGTGGCTTTCAAGGCGTCCCAAAGGGTGCCTCTGTCTGTGTCCGGGCTATCGTTGAACTCTAGGTAATCTTTTATGGTCTCCTTTACGTTCGGCTACATTAGCCGGGTTTGTGAGGATGTCGCTGTTGAATCTCCACCTGCGGCATGCTTGCACATTGTGCCTCCCACTAAGTGTTAGACTGATGTGTGAGTGGTCTGATATCGTTCTTGGTGCAATTTCTGTATGGTCTATGAGGTGTGTGTGAGAGGCCGAAATGAGGATGTAGTCAATCCTGCTGTATGAGTTATGTGGGTGAGAGTAGAAGGTGTAGTCTCTGTCATCTGGGTGCTGGAGTCTCCAGGGGTCCCTCAGGTTGAGCTTGAGCATAGGTTCTTCAGGGTATTTTGCTCTTGCGAGCAGTGGCTGATTCTTTGCGGATGTCTATTTTTGGTGTGGTCTAGTACTTGGTTGAGGTCACCAGCTAGTATCAGGAGGTCATCCTGGGGAAGCTTACCCAGTCTATTCTCAACATTTCCCCAAAAAACCCTTGTCCTCTGAGTTGGGCCCGTAAATGTTGGCAGTGTGGATCGTCTCCTCCCTCCGCTTGAGGCTGGTTATTAGGATTCTTCCTTCCTGGTCTGCGTAACTGTCTAGTAGCACTAGTCTGGATTTTTTATTTATCAGTGTAATTACCCCCCTCTTTTTGTGAACCGCCAGGTTGTTCTATCCAGTTCGCCCTCAGTCGTTGGGCATCCTCTGCTGACAGTTTGGTTTCTTGGAGCACGCACACATCGCTTTTCATTTTGCCTAGGTATTCTATAACTTTTCTTCTCTTTACCGGGTGGTTGAGCCCTTTAACATTGAATGAGACTACCTTAATACTTGGGAGTGTTTGGGTTTGCGTAGCTTGTGTCATTCCTTAAACTGGGTGTCGCTTGTTGGTTGGATGCCCTTGTATGTACCTGGCTGCCCTACACAAGACCTCCGCCCTTCTGTGGCTGTTGCCTCCCTGTATAGCTTGCTTTGCCGTGCTGGCTGGTTCAGTAAGCGTTTGTATCTGTCTGTGAAGAAGAGGGGGAAGATAGAAGAAGAGAAAGGAAAAGGAAAGCATAGAAAACAAAAAGAACTGTACTGGGGTGCCCCCCCACCACCCGGCCCCCTCCCTCCCCACCTTCCACCCCCCACTGGTTGCATTACGAGCGTGCAACATCAAAGTTCCCTTCTCTCCCACCCTGAGGCTTGTGTTGAGCTGAGTCCAAGCCTTCTTTAGAGCTGTTGTCTCTGTGGTTGGCGATTAGCACCTGGGAGCACAGTTAATCTTAAAGGATATGTGAGAGGTCCTGTTGCATTGCTCCGCTGTTCCCTCAGGCAGCCGCTCCGCGCGGTGCATCCGTATTGTAGAGGTAGATTGTTGTGTCTTGAGGTAGGTCAGTTGCTTTAGTCTTTGCATGTTTTATGCGTTATGGTGAGCTTCTTTTCAGACCTATCGCTCTGTTCACAGCTATCTGTCAAAAAGCGCACAGTGCCCTGCGCCCGCAGCTCTGCGGTAATGCTGATTCCAGCATTTCACAGCCATTGCGCGAGGTGGGGAAGGGTGCCAGGCTGTGGGCAGACAGGAAGTCTGGCAGGGAAACTGCCCTTTACAAGAGATTAGCATTGTCTCTCACTGTCAACAAGCATTGGGAAAGCCCAAAAAATCGTGCCTATGTTTTTTTAGCCACGTTGTAAGTATGGCTGAAAGTAAAATATTTTTCCTTTGTTTGAAGCTCCTAGAAGCAGGCAGGCGTGCGGGCCCCAACCCTCAGACAGCACGTTGACGTGCAGTTAATCAGCAATAACATAATATATACATACGTGTTCCAGTTTGGTGAAGGTTTCAACACTGTGGTGTAGGATTTGGTATTGTGGTGTGGCAGGCAGTCCATGGGAAGGATTACGTAATGCTGATTACAGTCACGATGTAATGAGGAATAATAGACAGGGCATGTATGTTCAAGTATGGGTGAAGCTCATCGGGCCTTGGATATTCTTTGAACATACTGAAGCAAAGCCGCAGGCAAAGGAGTTGCCTGGCAAAGGGAGACAGTCAGCTGATGAATGAGGTTGTGAGAAGCCCCAGCAAAACAGACATACTTAATATTTTGTTGGATTTTCTTACTCTGGTGTCTCAGGGGAAGTGAAGGAAGTGCAAGGCCTTATCTGAGTCAGAAAAGACGCAGCTCAGTCGAATAGAAGACAAGGCAGGGTGACTGGATTGACACCAAATTTTCCAATGTTTACTTTTGGACTATCCTAGTCTATGGTTGTAACAAAATGAAGTGGCGGGCGGTTGAGTTTTAAATTACAGTTCGTAAAACACGATTTGCGGAACAATGTGCAACAATTAAAATGTAATTATTATGCTTTGCTAAAATTCTGAGTTAGGACACATCAAACCCCTAGTCTTGGTAGTAGTAACAGATTGCTGTGAAAATTCTAGGTGTAAAGGCGAACCCAGTTAGTGCTCTTGGAGCGGTCAAACTGGATACAAAGCGTTTTGTGCAGGTTCTTAATACTGCTAATATCTACATTTCTATGTATGGACTTAGCAAAGGCCCCAATTTCATCTCTGCCAAGACAGTTCGTCTGCCCGTGTTGAGAAACAAGCCTTACAAAAAGTAATTACATAACATCACAAAAATTGCATTAGCTGTGCAATTGCAATTGCAATTGTATTTCACTGTGCTTAAATGGTTTGCTTCCTTCCTCTCTGATTGATCCCAAATGATCAAAATAGCGGACAGTCTGTCATCTCCTTTGGCGGTAGGTCAAGGTGTTCCTCAAGGCTCTATACTTGCACCCACATTGTTCAATCTCTATTTGGAACCACTGGGAAATCTCCTAATTAAATCCAGGGTCCACTATCATCTCTATGCAGACGACACTCAAATCTACCTCAAGGTTGCCTCCACTCACGATCTCTCCGTCCTAAGCTCTACTCTGGACTCCATTCAAAACTGGATGTCAACACATCAACTGATTCTGAATCCCTCCAAAACTGAATTCCTCCTCCTCTCCTCCTCACTTTCTCCTCCCTCGGTTCAATCATGGATGGACCAGATGAATCTACTGAACAATAAACCCATCATTGTCGACAGTGCAAAATCCCTTGGTGTCATACTCGACACAAAACTCAATCTACTCTCCCACATTAATTCAATTGCAAAGTCTGCTCAATACCAACTGCGCCTTCTCTGGGGGATTCGTCGCTTCTTCCCAGAGCATGACCTTAAAACCCTGGTCCAATCGCTGGTCCTCTACATACTGGACTACTGCAATTCTCTTCTTACTGGCCTCCCCAAATCCCACCTGTCCCCCCTTAAGTCTATTCTCCATTCAGCAGCTCGTTTCATTTATGGGGCCAAAAGAAGCGACCACATCACACCCATGTTATCCACCCTCCGCTGCCTTCCCATTGAGGCAAGATCTATCTACAAGACTGCCTGCATCACCCACAAAGCCTTGCACTCCTCCTCTCCTCGTTAAATTGCAACTCACGCTAACGCGACTGAGCCTTTCAACATGTGGCTTCATTGCAGAGCTACTAGTCAGACCTATCACTCTGTGCACAGCTATCTGCCAAAAGGCGCACAATGCCCTGCGCCCGCAGCTCTGCGGTAATGCTGATTCCAGCATTTCACAGACATTGCGTGAGGTGGGGAAGGGTGCCAGGCTGTGGGCAGGCAGGAAATCTGGCAGCGAAACTGCTCTTTACAAGAGATTAGCTTTGTCTCTCACTGTCAACAAGCATTAGGAAAGCCCTAAAAAAATCGTACCTATGATTTTTTAGTCACGTTGTAACTAAGCATAAACTGAAACTCTCTGGAGGCTCTAGACCATCAAGAAATGCGGAAAATCTACTGCTTGAACCACCCACTTTCAAGAAGGAAAGATCGATGGCCCAATCCTTATCAGGCAACGCAGAGAGAATCTGGACCTCACTACCGCCTCAGCTCCGGACCACCACCTCCTCCCAGGCCTTCAAAACTGACCTCAAATTTCTGTTCCTTCAAAGACACTTCTAAAGTTAATTCATGCCCATGCCAACACCCACAACAGCAAGGAACTCTTCAGCATAGTAAAAGAGCTCTGCAACCCCAACGCCAGCAACAACGACATCACACCATCACAAGACCTCTGCAACTCCCTCGCACCGTTCTTCTACCGCAAGATCGCAGACATACACGACAGCTTTGACACCCGGACTCCGCCTCCAGCCTCCAAACCAACGACCCCCACCACCACCCCAAGCGACTGGACCTCCATCAGCACAGAAGACACCACCCACGTCATGAACACCATCCACTCCGGCTATCCGTCCGACCAATGCCCCCACCACATCTACAAGAAAGCAGACGCCATCATCGCACCCCACCTCCGGAACGTCATAAACAAATCCTTTGCATCAGCCACCTTCCCAGAGAGCTGGAAGCACGCAGAGTTCGACGCCCTTCTGAAAAAACCCACAGCGGACCTTAAGGACCTCAAGAACTTCCGCCCCATCTCTCTTCTTCCCTTCCCGGCTAAAGTCATTGAGAAGTCTGTCTACAAACAGCTGACTGCATTCCACAAGGCAAACAAATCGCTCGACCCATCCCTGTCCGGATTTCGAGCCAACCACAGCACAGAGATAGCCCTCATCGCAGCCACTGACGACATCAGGACCCTGATGGACAACGGGGAGACAACCGCCCTCATCCTCCTAGACCTCTCAGCCGCCTTTGATACCGTCTGCCACCGCACCCTAACAACCCACCTCCACAACACTGGGATCCAAGAAAAAGCGCTGGACTGGATCACCTCGTTCCTCTCCAACAGAACCCAGAGAGTCCGCCTCCCGCCGTTCTGCTCCGCGGCCACCAAGATCATCTGCGGCGTACCCCAAGGAAACTCAAACAGAATCAATAACCTTTCTTGATGTCAAAATTACCAACACCCCCACAGGATTCAAGACCAGTTTATTCCGTAAGAACACTGACAGGAATAATACATTACATTATTCAAGCTTCCACCCACAACCATTAAAAAACCATTTGCCATACAGCCAATTGATCAGAGCCAAAAGGATTACATCCGATGACAATCAGTTTGAAAAGGAGACTCAAACCACCATACAAAGATTCAAAACCCGAGGGTACCCAGACCAGATCCTCGAGCAGGCTAAACAACGATGCGAGACAAAGTCCAGAAATGAGTTACTGGCAAACACGACCATACCCAAAAGGGAGGCAATTACTGTAGTTTCCAAATATTCTACAGTCAGCAACAAATTCAAACAGATCATCAAAAAACACTGGGAGATCCTCAGGATAGAACCCGACTTCAACAGGATTTTTGTCAACGATCCCATCTTTGCTTTTACTAGAGCCAAAAATCTAGGAGAACTCTTAAAAATTTCCAATCGTACTATCGCTGAATTTAAAGGAACAATTCCATGCAGAAATTGCAATCACTGTAACAGTGTTATTCAAGGAACTACCATTAACCACCCCATGAAGGGTAACAAAATTAAGATCAGAGCCACAGCGACCTGTGATACCTCCAACGCCATTTACATGCTGAAATGCCCCTGCAGCAAAATCTATGTTGGACAGACAGAGAGGAATTTGAAAATACGTCTCAACGAACATAAGTCTAACATCAGAACTAAACAAATTAAATCATCTGTCGCACAGCATTTCTTGGAAGCTGGTCACGGCATCATACAAATACGATATTGTGTGTTGGAAACAGTTTCTAAACAAGAAGGCAAAGACAATCATACTGAACTACTGAGAAGGGAAAATTATTGGATCTTTACATTGTCCAGCATGAAACCACATGGCCTGAATGATCGTGTGGAATACTTATGTTACTTGTAAAACGCTGTTTTTTCAGCCAACTGCTCTCATTATGCGTTAGTGACTAGCTCAGTCACATCAAGAGTATACCTTATTATGCCAGTATTTGATGAGACCTTTTTCATATTTTTTTCATCATATATTTTTATTATATTAGATTAATTCAATGCAAATCTACCATGTGAGTAGTTTTTTTAGGTTACCCCTCATGGTGTTAACAGTAGCCTTGTCTTTCAGATTCCTCTGACATTGTGTTAGTCTAGTACCACAAACAGTGGCTACCTTTACCAATGTTTCCGATTTGGTATACACCCACAGACTCATTAGGATGTACTATACCATGTTCACTTTTCCATGTTTACTTTTTCAGGTATACATATTTTCTTACATTTTCTCATACATTTTTCCATTGAACGTTTCTTCTGTCTTCTAAAACCGACCATGTTCGGGAAGTCTTTTTTCCATGTCACTTTATTGACACCCTGCACCTTTAACAACGTAATTCACGCTACTCCGTAACCAGTTGCTTTTTAAACATATCCGGGATCCAGTCACGCTCTAACCCGGTCGAAAACTATAGCACCTTTGGTGAACAACTTCCTTGCACGTTACGGTAAGCTGCGCATCAATCTCAGTAACCTTTTTCTCTTCACGTTTCTTTTCACGTTTCGTAAACAGCCTGTATTTTCACCGGAGCACCTCGCATGGATGGCGGTTTTCATAACTGCATTGATATTATACCACAAGTTTCGCCGCGCACCGCTCTCCTGTCCAAACAATCACCATCTGTGTAAACATCTATTTACCATTTCACCCGAACGTCTGATACGTTAACCACGGGGTTGTCACTCCACAAGGTCACACCCTTTAACCACCGCTAAATTGCATGGTTTTATACTTTAACCATTTTTTGTACTCATCCAATACCTTGGGAATGCCTACATACATTCTTTTCTTTGTTGACAGAACTGGTCCCCAGAAGAAGGCATGATCTACATGCCGAAATGCATTGGGATAATTTGAGTGCATTTATGAACTGAAACGCTAATACCGAATGTATACTTGTGAATACAACGAGATGCATTAAGAAAACAAGATTAAAAATTCGAATATCATCAACAGTTGAACTTGTTTATTTATTCTACATGAACTGTTAGAAACCTTTCTATAAGGACATTTGAGGAGCCCGGAGGACATTTCTCAAGTCTGAGAGTGCTACCCCCACGTATTTACCACGCCTCTAGCCAGAAGGCGATTCTCTGGAGCACCTTACAAAAAAGAAACCCCATCAAAACAAGCTGTGCGTCTAGTAATAACCCTTGTCGTACCCGAAGGATCCTCGCTCAGCCCAACCCTCTTCAATATCTACATACTGCCTGGGATAACTCCTGTTGGCCCACTGCGCTGGGCACCGCACCATCACACACGGACCACGCACGCAACCTGGGATTCATCCTGGACTCCTCGCTCACGATGACCAAACAAGTCAACGCCATCTCATCCTCCTGCTTCAACACCCTGCGCATGCTCCGAAAGATCTTCGGGTGGATCCCCACAGAAACCAAAAAGACGGTCACGCAGGCCCTCGTCACCAGCCGACTGGACTACGGAAACGCCATTTACGCAGGAACCACAGCCAAATGGCAGTGAATACAGAACGCCTCCGCACGACTCATCCTCGACGTCCCTCGCCACAGCCACATATCGGCCCACCTGAAAAACCTGCACTGGCTCCCCGTTAGCAAGAGGATCACGTTCAGGCTCCTCACCGACGCACACAAAGCACTCCATGACTTGGGCCCCGAATATCTCAACAACCGCCTCTCGTTCTACTCTCCCACTTGCCAACTCCGCTCCGGCAGCCTCGCCCTTGCAACCATCCCACGGATCCGCAGAGCCACCGCCAGAGGACGATCATTCTCCTACCTAGCCGCCAAGACATGGAACTCCTTCCCCGCTCACCTACGACTGACCCAGGACCATCTCACCTTCACTAAACACCTCAAGACCTGGCTATTCGATCAGTAGCGGCCCCCCCTCTCCTTCAGCGCCTTGAGACCCTCACGGGTGAGTAGCGCGCTCTATAAATGTACTGATTGATTGATTGATTGATTGATTGATGCCCTCACTATTATCTGAAGGAAGACCCTTTTGTATAGAACATTTCTATTCTCCATGACCATGGAAGTGCCTTCCCAGTGTGTTTGTGTGGTTTGAGAGACTGCCATTTATTGCAGTAATACCCTTTTACCTATGTTTGGTACTCTTTTGTTACATGCACACGTCACTGTTCTCTTATAACACACTGTTTGCTACCTCTTATACCTCTTATATTTTTTTTGCTTTCAATACTTGCTCAATTGCCACCATTACCTACGTAACCTTTGTTCTTGTGTTTGTGTGTCCTCCATTTATTGCAGTATTATACCTCTACTTGTACTTTGTATGCTTTTGTAACCTGCACACGTCACTTTTTCCTCCGGTAATGCACTGTTTGCTACCTCTTGTATTTTGTTTGCCCACGATTGTCACTTTTGCCTCATGTAATGTAACTTTTGCTGTTGTAATTTGTTCACTTGTAATGTTCTCATGTTTCAGTTCTGTTCCTATTGTGAAGCGCTCTGACACCCTCGGGTAAAGTCTGCGCTATATAAAAACGCATAAATAATAAATAAGTTACAACTTACAAGGTGGAATCGACAAGGAACTTTCTTTTCAACTGCATTCTAGATGCCTCCACTTCATACGTGATATTAAGAGGAGAGGCGTGAGTGCACATGTAAACACAAAGAAAATACGGTTTCATTGAAACTGCTGAGTCACGGAATGGCAGTCGCATGAAAGAGGCTCTGTAAATCGGAGAAATACAGCCGTGCAACCTTTAACATTAACCGCATCAGTTACTTCTTGATTACTCCAACCCGCTCACAAGACTGCACTTCTTCACGGGACCATCCAAAGACACTGCAATGCAGTGTTCTTGTTCTACAGGGTTAGCAACAGAAGCAGCTCAGAATTTGCAAATTTGGTAACTTGCAAACTAAAAATAGTTCCGCAAAAAACAAAACCTGTGTTTACTCTCTCCTATTACCACGTATTACCCAAATACAAAAACGATACATTTCCTCCTTTAGGAAAAAAAGTCTGTTCTCTGATAAGCGCCTTCCAGTAGTGCTTCCCTGATTTTATTTATTCACGATCAGATAACAGACTTGCAATGTAAAGTCCCGTGCAAGTTCTTAAGCACTTCCAAATTAGAAACAACCGCAGGGCAGTTGGCACATGGCAGCTGACAGAAGGAAGGAGGAGGAAAACAAAAACAAGTTAAACAAACGCGCCGTGAGCCGAAACAGGTGGTACACTGCACGCAATTAAAACAAGTGCGAGCGGAGAAGACGAAACTGTAGTTAGGCGCCACTGTTTCTGGACTACACAGAAGTTACTATAGGATCAACAGCCAACAGAAAGCAAGATAACAACAGCAATGCAAAGGGGAAAAAATTGCAAGCGGTAAAACAAATTACACGGAGTTTCAGCCAACATACAGATTACTTTATGTCACGCTGAGACAACGTATGTGCTACCAAGGTGTGACCTAAAAAAACACATGATAGTGCATGTTTGGATATACTGTCCATGTTATTCTTGGCACTGCACTGTTATCACAAACAGCAGAATAAAGAAGCAGGATTTAAATACAAAATAATAGCCTGATTTCACATTTATAGACAAAACAATATTTAAAGGTTCACCTTGATGCCGGCTTCCTCCCTCTTTCTGCTTCTTGTTTTTGAACTTCTTAAGTTCGATGTATGTATCCTGCTGTACCTCATTTTAGTGCCCTGTCCTGCCCTCTTCCTGCTATTAATGTTCGCCTTCCCCCATCCGCACCAAGTCACCATAGATAGAGCACCACTACCTCAGCACTAGCACAGCACCCGTGCAGCACCTCTGACTACCAACACAGCACTATCTCAGCATCAGTGCAGCACCACCACCTTAGCACTAGCATCTCTTCAGCATCACTCAACACCACCACAGCACCACCTCAGCATCACTCTGTGGCACCTGAGCACCAATACAGCATTACCAAAGCAACACCAAAGAATCACTCAGCACCACCTCACTATTACTGAACAACTCAGCATCACTAAGCACTACCTCTGCACAAGCACACCACCACCTTACCACGACGTCAGTGTTCCTCAGCATGACCTCAGCACCAGCGCAGCACCAGCGCAGCAACAGCACAGCATCACCTCAGCACCAGCACAGCACCAGTGCAGCATCACCTCACTACCAGTGCAGCACTACCTTGGAATCAGTGCAGCACCACCACCTCCGCATCAGCGCAGCACCAGCACAGACTCATTCAGTGGCATCGCAGCATCACTCAGCACCACCTCAGCACCAGTGAAAAATCTCCTCAGCATCACTCAACACCACCACAGCACCACTTCCGCATGAGCACAGCACCACCTCCACATCAGTGCACCACCACCAGCAAAGCACCAACTCTGCACCAGCGCAGCCCTATCAAAGCATCAGCACAGCACCATCTCAGCACCAATTCCACACCACACCAGAATCAGCGCATCACCAGCACAGCACCAACTCCGCAATCACTGAGCACCACCTCCATACAAGCACACCGCCACCTCAGCACTGCATCACCTGAGCATCAGCACAACATCACATCAGCACCACTACAGACAAATTGGAAGACACATATGTTAATTTGTTTTTTAATAGGGTCATTCGCTTGTACTTAATGTTTTGGTTATATATTTATATATAAGGTAACAAAAATGCTTATAACACTTTATTATAACTTTTCAACATGCTGCACATCAGCCACACTGCTCTACAACGTAGCCTAAACACATTGGCAAAGCCAATAGCTCTGGCTAAACACTTATAAGATCTCAAAGGTGAGACCTATTGGCTATGCCAATGCTTGTTTTTACTGAGCCCACAGTAGGCCCTGCCAACCTACCAATATTTTAAATGGGAAGTGCTTTCCCAACATTTAGTCAAATTAACATTTTGGAGGGATCTTCAAATTCATGCCACGTTCTGCACTTAACCTCTGGGCAGTGCAGGTTATTCGTTCTTGGTCATAACCAGTTGTTCACGCTAGTATTCAAAAAGGGACCCCTCCTCTTCTTCATCAAAAATGTAATGATTTCTTCAAGTGTCAGCCTTTATGTGTGTACACTTCTGTGTCAGCCTACAGCAGGGGTGTCCAATTCTGCAAGGCACTCTTTGCATAGACGGCGCTACCAGTAATAGGAATCCATGGTAACAGTCTTCGGCTCTGGATTGCATGAGCAAACAAGTATATCATCTCTGCGGTTCAAACACGTTGCTCAGTGCTTCTCTGCAAACGCAGTGCTCTTGTTAATATGGGATACTTTGAATTTAACAGGGATGGATGACTCCACTTACATTGAAAGTGACTGGCTCAACAAATATCTCATAGTTAAAAGAGATGTCCATGAAATGAGCCATTTTTTATGTATTTGAACATTTTCATGTATTGATTTAAGATATGGCATTTAGTTGTTTTTTCCTTATGATTTCGAGTCACAGTGGCACATTTTCTCCACATTTCATTGGCAGTTTTGTAAAAAATGTGTGGCCTTTTTACAAAACTGCTGATTTTGCGATTTTTTTGCAAATCGAGAAATCCCAAAATCCTGGAGGGTCTGCAAAGTGGGGTTGTTTGTTCCCAATGCACATGCCATCAAGCTTACTGGAGCACCTATCATCCGGTGCTTCACTGCTCAACATGTTGCTGAGTGTACCCTCCCCACCCATCCTCTATGGGTCCTCTTCCTATGGACTCCTCCTCCCCCATCCTTTCCAGTCCTCCCTGCCCACAGCTCCATTTCCCTGAACCCCTTCCGTCTAGACTCATTCTCTTCACACCTGATAGTTTTCCCTCCGAACCCACTAGCTCTGCTCCGCTGCAGGGCACGCCGAACATTACCTACCATCCTCTTTCTCACATTGCTGGAAGCTCGACTGAATGAGATCACACTGGTACGCAGCATTCTGCTCATCTCTAAGGAGCTGTCAGCTAATGCTATATTCAGTAACCCCATTACATACAAGCAACAACGCCGCCTGCCCACAAGTAAGGGGTCCACCCTGCTACCGTCTCCCGAATATTCACGGCGGTCTCCATCCCTCCTCACCCACTCACACAACTCGGCCTCTGCACCGCACCCTAATGACCCTTCTCGCCCGTACAGATGCAGAGCCTCATTGTCTGATATGGATATTCAGTCTCTCCTGCCCTCTTACGGCATGGGTCACCCCTCCTTAGCATCAAGCGGGCAACAAATTGAGCCCATCATCTCAGATCCCTTTAGGGAAACAAGGCCTAACTCAAGATCTTTAAATGAGAACAACCTCACGAGAATCACCACCACCCTACCTACACCAACGGACACCAACATAAATCTGAAATGCCTGCTCCTTAACTGCAGGCCGGCAGTTAAACATGCAGCGAACATTGCCGATCTCCTCCTTGACCAGGATCCCGACCTTGTTATTCTTACGGAAACCTGGCTAAACGACTCAGCTGCTCCCATCCTTGACCTCCTATTGCCTCCCAATTTTGATATCATCAGGTTGGACAGAGCTACTGGCCAAGGGGGAGGCCTTGCATGTTTACACCGTAGCAATCCATCAGTGAAGGTACTACATGCCGACCCACTGCCTTCGTGTGGATACCTGTGTATTGAAGTATCCGGTCAAAATAAACACTCATGCAAAGTGCACAATTTCTACCACCCACCTTGAGACAAGCTTCCCTTCATTGAACAGCTCATGGACATCATTGCGTACAATGATGGTTTCCATGGCACTCAGATCTTCCTGGGAGATTTAAATCTGCATTGGAATTATGGAAATGATCTGGGGGTCAATAGCCTCAAATCTTTCCTTTCTGACCTCAACTTATTTCAACTCTGTGACAGTCCGACTCAAAGGAGCTACCTTAGACCTTGTCATTGCCAAGCCCAACGCCATCCTTCTGGAGTCTATCCGCCCTTGTGATTGGACAGATAACTTCTGCATCACCTTCCTCACCCTGACTGCGGGAAGTGCAAGTGGAGCCTAGACTAAGAACCCAAAACAGATGACAAGATGTCTGCGGAACCTCAACTCACAAGATTTGACCGAGCTTTGCGATAACATCCTGCCCCCGCCATCAAACATGTCAGACGTCCATGACCTTACGTACCACTATAACAAGGCTATGCTTAATATACTCGACTCTGTTGCACCGGTACAGCTTAAAAGACAGTCTACCAAAGCCTCCAAACCTTGGTTCAATGAGAGTCTTAATTCCGAAAGAAGAAACTTAAGACTGGCAGAAAGGCGATGGCGTTCCCATCCCTCCCTCGAACACCTATACCAATTGAGATCAGGGAGATGCCTCTACAATAAACACATCAGGTGCTCAAAGGCTACCTTCCTCAGAACGCAACTTGACCAAGCAAAAAAACGGCCAAAAAATCTGTTCGAAATCATCAAGGCTCAAACTCTGTCATTCCAACCTCTTACCACTGGCTCAAGGTTCGCTCCCGAGTTGTGAACAGTTTGCAGACTTCTTCTTGGAGAAGTCCTTGAAGATGGAATCTGACTTACGCGCTGCCCTTGAGCAACTGGTGAGCTGCCCAACGACCTCCCTACATCACCCGAGTGCAGGTACTCTCCATATGCTCCCCTACCTCCCCAAAAGCAATGCTTCCTGGAGCTCGTTCCAAATGGTAGATGAATCCACTATTCGCAAAATGCTGTTGTCCTTGAAACCTTCAAATCATTACACCGACCCTTTACCTGCGAACCTGTTCCCGGAAGTCAGATCCTCCCTACTAACACTCTGGACCAGGATCGTAAATGCTTCTCTTAGTCAAGGCGATATTCCTAATTGCCTTAAAGCGGGCCAAGTTACCCCGATTCTAAAGAAATCATCAGCGGATCCCACGGAACTTCATAACTTTCACCCAATTTCCAACATCCCCACCTTGGCAAAGCTTTTAGAGAAATGTGTGCTCGCCCAACTCTGTAATCATATCGATAATTTCCAAGTCTTGGACCATTGACAATCTGATTTCCGTGCGGGTCATAGTACAGAGTCAGCGTTGACGCACATCATAGATGATGCACTTAGAATGTTGGACCATAATGAAGCCTGCCTTTTGATCCTCCTAGACCTGTCCTTAGCCTTTGATACGGTCAAACACGATAACCTAACTGTCCTCCTCGAACATAGGATGGGGTTGTCTGGGCCTGTACTTAACTGGTTCTCCTCTTTCCTTCACAATAGATCACAATGCATCAAGGTAAACCAATCCCTATCTCACCCGGCTCCGGTTACTCTTGGAGTTCCACAAGGGGCAGCATTATCTCCCATGCTCTTTAACTTGTTCATGGAGCCTCTGACAGAAATCTTGAAATCATCCAACATTCATTATCACATGTACGCAGACGATACTCAACTGTACTTGAAGATCGCTTCCGCTGAGGATGTTCAATCCCTCAACCTAATCTTGCTGGAAACACAATGCAGGCTGAAGTGCAATGCTTTAAAAACGGAGTTCCTCCTAATCCCTCCTAAGAAAATATCCCTGGACATGGACCAATGGCTGTCCCAGATTACTGCCTTGAATTGGAAACCTCACCTAGTGGACTGAGCATCCTCTCTGGGGATCATCTTAGACAAAAGCCTAAACATGCAAAAACACATCAGTTCACCCACCAAAGGAGTGAACCACCAATTCAACATCCTCAGAAAACTCAAACCCTACCTTCCTGCTCCTGACCTTAAGGTTGCAGTGCGAGCCCTAGTGATCTCAAAGCTGGACTATGGTAGTGCTATGCTGTGTGGCTTGCCCAGAGTGAAAATGGCTCCTCTTAGGGCTTCCCTCAATTCTGCTGCGAGGCTCATAACTGGCACAAAAAAATCAACCATATCTCTCCGGACTTGTTAGCCCTTAAGCACTTAAAAATCGCATGCATGGCACACAAAGCCATCCACCACCAGACTCCGCAATACCTCGCGCTGAAATTGGTGCCCTCATGTGGTTCAAGAGCCTCCAGAAGTGCTAGCACCCTAATACTCAAACCCCATAAATTTAAGAAAAAAAGACCTACAACCGCACCTTCTCGAGTATGGCTCCAAGGATCTGGAACTCCCTTCCCCCCAGAACTCAGGACGAATCCTTCCACGCTCCTCTTCAAGAAAGAAGCCAAACTCCCTAATGAAGAAATTCTTACCTCAATCTGGCCTCGCCAATTGATGCCGTGGCTTAACTGTTAATCCGTGGCCCAGTGGCCCGGGCCATTTGAATGCTAGGCCTTTTTTATGTCGGCAAATTTTCGCCCTGTTTATTACGGCCCTGACATTTTTTATAACTCAGGAGAATATGTGATCACTTTTGACTGTGAAATTATAGCTGTGCTTACCATGTTGGACACTTGAGGTTCAGACACCTATGACTGTGCATTTTTTTAATTCCTCCATTTTCTCCTGCTGTGATATTTCATTTTATGTATTTGTCTCCTCTTTATAGTTACTCTTGGTTGTTTACATGTACCCTCCTGCCTATTATATTGTAAAGCGCTCTGATACCCCCGGTGGTCATGTTCACGCTATATAAAACTTTATAAATAAATATAAATAAATAAATAAAATCCTGCCAATGCCCTATTATATTCTCTTCCCACCCATGCTGCAAGTTCCCTTTCCATAGAAGGGTGGGGGGGTCGAATGTATGACATTACAATGCAAGCATTTACAACACATTCCTTTACAATGCAGTTTTTACATCTCCATATCCATTACAACGCATTTTTAGAAACTACATTTACAACGCATTCCATTACAAAGCATTCCATTACAAGGCATACCATTATAACGCATATTACTTTTAGGGGAACAGTAGGGTAAGTGTTGGATAGTTTAGGGGTAAAAATGACTATTCCCACTCCAGTGAATGCAACAGTAGGGTAAGTGTTGGATAGTGTAGGGTAAACATTACTATTCCCACTCCAGTGAGTGCAACAGTAGGGTAACTGTTGGATAGTGTAGGGGTAAAAATTACTATTCCCACTCCAGTGAGTGCAACAGTAAGTGCATCAGTAGTGTTGGATAGTGTAGGGGTAAAAACTACTATTCTCCAATACTTACCTTATATTGCGTTGTAATGGCATGCGTTGTAGTGACATGCGTTGTAGTGACATGCAATGTAATGGCTGTGTTGTAATGGCATGCGATGTAAAGGATGTAGCGTTGTAATGACTCTGTTGTAAAGTTCGTGAATACTAAGACCTATATTTGTCAGACTAGTCTACACAGCCGTTATTACTACAGTACTGTTGCTACTCCTACCAAGGTACTTAGTTGGTAGGGGCATCTGTGACATAGGACAGGAAACGGCCTTTACAATGCGGGCCGCGTAATGCGTGCTGTTTCCCTGCAAGCAGAACCACAGTTGCCTTAACCAGGCATATGCATGGTTAAGGCAGTGCACGGTCTAGATGAGCTTTCCTCCAAAAAGGATCAGGAGAGGAAGCTCCAGTATGCAGTCTGGTAAGTGGGGCAGGAGCGGCCTTTAGGCGGCGTGGGGGATAGTTTTTAAAGCTGGGGGCTGCTTTTAGTGCAGGGTAGTTTTTGGGACTGGGTCTTATGGCTAAGGGCAGTTGGACGTGGTTGTTTTCAGAGGTGGAGCGGTCATTTTGTAGGGGCCCAGATAGGGGTGCTGGGGTTGGGATAGTTTATAGGGCTGGGGCCGAGATTTAGGCTTCAGGTCAGGTGGGAAAGGGAGAGTTTTCAGGGCTGGGGCAGTTTTAGGTGTCAGGGCAGGGGACTGGGTTGTTTTTATGATGTAGGGGCGAGTGTCACTCTCAAAACAGAATTCCTTCTGATTACCCCCCGCAACCACTCTGCACCTACCCTTGACTGGCTTAAACAACTCACTGCTCTTAACTGCACTCCGCATGTTGTTGACTCTGCTAAATCATTAGGTATTACCTTGGACAAATACCTAAATATGCAAACACATGTTAGTGCAACTACTATGGGAGCCAATTTTCAGCTAAAAATCCTCAAGAAAATCAGGCCCTTCCTTCCATCTGAGGAGATCCGGCGGGCAGTTCAATCCCTGGTTATCTCCCTTTTGGAATATGGCTTGGTGACTCTTGCAGGGCTTCCTAAAGCAAGTTTAGTGCCGCTAAAGAGCCACTCTAAATCCATTGGCCACGCTTATCACAGGCTCCAGAAAACATGACCACATCACGCCTGACCCAATTCAACTAAATTGGCTGTCTATAGAAGATAGGATATGTTTCAAGATAGCTTGCTTGATGCACAAAGCTATCCACTACAACACCCCAATTTACTTGGCTAAAAAGCTAGAAATATCTGGCTTGAGGCACAACTTAAAAAGCTCAACCACCCTACTTTTGAAACCCCCAAATTCAAAAAGAAAAGAACTTAAAATCGTGCTTTCACTGGTCTTGCTCCAAGAATTTGTAATGCTCTTCCTCCAGAGATCAGATCACACCCATCCACTGCATCTTTCAAGAAACTGGTAAAATGGCTAATCTTGAGTGAACATCAACCGCATTAACCTGACTTACCATCCCCAGGATTTGACACTTCTTTTATAGTGTGTTGTTTGAATTTTTGCTTTCTTTTGACTTGTTATCTTGTTCTTTGGTCCTGCTGAAACTGGAATCGCCCCTCTGATCGGGCTTACTCTCTTCCCCCTTGATCGGATTGTTCCCCCTTCTGTTTGTCCATGTGATTAGTAAATAAACATATTTGTCCCACTGTGTTGTTTTATTCTTGCTTTCGCCACTCTGTACAGCGCTCTGATACACGTAAAGGTCATGTTCGCGCTTTATAAAACTTTAAAAAAAGGGGTTAGAGCAGAAGGGGGTTGGGACAATTTTCAGGGCTGGGGGCAGTTTCAGGTCACATGTGCCCTAAAATCATGCCTTTACAATGAAATTGCGTGGTAAAGGCATGTGTGGTAAAGGAATGCACATGTTGTTAGGACTGTGTTGTTAAGGCCCATGTGGTTTAGCCATGAGTGCTTCTGTCATACTACCACATAAGACACGGTCATGCTGTAACTAGGCCACAATGTGCAACACTGATGAAAGTAGAACAGAACCGCATGGGGAGAGGCACTCCAACACCAGCCTTTAGTAGGATGCTGTGCGCTGCACCCGTTGCACTCACAATGGCAAATAGATGTGTAAACACTACATCCAAAAGTCATTCACACCAGTTTTTAATTCTCGGATAATACAGAAACACTCAGAATCGCATATTCTCAACAAAACAAAGATATATATAAAAACATGTAATAAAAATTTTAAAAATCCGAACAAAACATGAACATTTTGTTCATTAAAAGATTAGGGGCTTGGATCACAAGCCAGGGTTTCAACCTTAGGAGGGACTGAGACATCTGAAATATTCCTTCATTGGGACAAAGAACTTTTTGAGCAGTTTGGCCAGCCTGGTGCCCACAAAGTTACTGTTCCTGAGATTTTCCCGAAGCTGGACCAGGTCCACGGTCCACAGAGGGGCTGAGTACTTGCTGAAAGAGAAAAAGGAGTCACATTAGAAGCAGAAATGGAAAAAAGACACCATGCAAGAAAGCAGGACTGTATAATGTGTGTTATGCTCAGAAACACATAGAGGTTAACATTACATTCTATCAACAAGAGCTAATGAAGAATCAAATATTTATTCATAGCAGTTCTCCAATCATAGACTTCGACCTCAAACAAGTGATGCTCCTTTTCCTGAATTCCATACTTGCTCTATGTGTAGGGTCTGCAGGGCTGGGTGTGTCTATTAGTACTGTTCTTTTTTTGCACATCAAGCAGTTACTCAGTTCTCCAGTGTTCGTATAACACTATTCAGCTAATCTGCCTATGGTGGGCAAATACGTTTGGAAGGCCTTTTCTTTTTATGCCACCCTCCACTGCAGATGGTAATGATGTTGTCCATGCAGGCTATCACTTGAAACTTTTTTGGCCTGACCATCCAACACAGATAACAGGATGCTGATAAAACATTAGTGTACTTATGACATTCCAAAGAGAATGCATATAAATAATCTCAATGAGATTCAGGAGGCACCTGTGTGTACTGAGAGTCAGGAATTGGAAGCCAAGATACCTTCTCCCTTGAGAGAATATGATAATTATACCAAAGGCCAGGGCTTTAAGTGGGCCGGGTCTCAAGGGGTCTGAGCACCGGCAGTAGAAACTGCAGCTCAATAACTCCCTCTTAACCTACGGCTTCTTCAAAAATGGAAGCACTTGGATAATGGAATATGAAATCCCAATAACTCTAAGTGCTTAGTACAGCTAGGGTCAAGTCAATCATATCAAGTAATGAAGTGAATGGATGGCCCTCCATTGCATGACATTGCCTCTAAAGACTGAGATTCATTAAGAATTCATGCAACGCAGTGCAGCAAGGCAAGGGGCTGTGCTGCGTTGTGTGAATGGGGTGGAGCTGAAAAGCGCTAAATCTACTATCATAGGATGCTTTTTAGCTCTCTCTCTGCGCTGGTCCACTTGAGGCTGCCTAGTGCCAAGTCAGGCATCTTGCACCATAGTGCAAAGAGATTGTGTTGTGATTAGGACAATTTTCCTGCATAACAACCATCCAAAGAGGCATATTACTCTTTTTATGCATGCCACATAAGAGGAATATGCAGAATGTAGCATGCATACAAAAATGAAGCAACGAGGAGAAACTAGGATATTTCTCCTCATTACGTCTCTGTCGGGAAGGCCCATCATTTTGCACAAACACATTGTCACAAGTGTTTGTAAATCTGGATTTGCATCAAAATGTGGATGGATATATGAAAATTACCATGCTCAACCCATGTAAAGCCTACCAGATACTTTGTATTTACTAAACCATGCAAAACCATGCAAGGAGGCTTTGACCAGCTTAGTAAATGCCAAAATATGAATTGGCGTTGGGCTGCACCACAAAACTATAGTAAATCTGAACAGAGTTTTTACAAATACCTCAAACTCACTACAACCAGGCCTGGACTGGCCGTAGCGGGCACCGGGCAATACCCCCGTGCGCCGCACAGGTGGGGGCCTGTTTTGGGCCCCTGGGTGCCGATTTTGTTACAGGGCCATTTTTGCAGGCCTTTCGGGCCTGTAACAAAATCGGCCGAAAACTGGCCCTGGCAAAGAACTCGACGGCACCACCAACCCCCCGGGAGGGGCGGGGGGGCTGCCGAGCACTTTGCCAGGCCCGGGTTTGGTTCCCAGTCCGACCATGACTACAACATCCCGGTACAGTCTTAGTCAGGCTCATGTAATACATTTGACTGTCATCCTGACAATATTGACTGCACTGCATATTTATGCATCACACATGAGAAAAGATTTGTGACTGATCTTGAGGGCAGCGGCAACAGAGCAATAACGCAGGAGATGACACATGAGTCCAGTGTGTGACCACCCTCCTCCGCTACGATTCCTTGTTTGAGTTGGAAACATCTCCACAACAGTGTAGACAATACAGGACGCCTATCCCAATAGATCTGATAGGCTCCCTCTTTTTAGGGTGGGCCTTCCAGCACCATTTCTTGTCCTGGAATCTTCATACTGTGAATTTTCGTCCAGAGCAAGAAAAAAAAGAACAATGTCCCAGATCACATTGGGAGAAATCTCACAGCCATTAAGGACATTTTTTTTTTTTAAAAGCCCCTGCTTTCTGGTGTGACTCTGAAAATCATATAGATTGTTGACCAAAAAGGGCTCTTTCACAAAAACTCCCAACCCATATGACATGGAACTTTCAAGTCATATCCTGAAAGTTAATCTACTGATAGCTGCTTTCCACGGGGCAGCATCATCTGCCACAGGGGGTGTATAATTCAATTGCTTCGCTCCCATGTGCAGTCTGAGATATTTATACAGGTGCCCCCCATTGCATGACCACAAGGGGTGCAAGGGTGACAGAACACTAAAGCGAGATTTATCGAGCCACGCACGGCCCCCTCGCGTAGCCCTGCACAGCTTGATAAATCTGCAGTAGCAAATTGCTGCCTTGCATTACTCGGCCCCAGAGAGGGTTCTCAGGGTGGAGCGTGGGTGTTCAAACGCATCCACCAATGGAGTTTGGTAGATCTGGGAATGTGTCAAAATGCTACGCCTCCACAGGGGAGGCGTAACGAGGAGAAATATCTTAATTTCTCCTTCGGGTTTGCTATGTTTCCTCTTTCGGTGTGAACTTCAAGTTAATGGAGAGGGTCCCTGACTAACTAGATATGATTCGAGGAGAAGGTGGGGAATAATCACGTGGCAAAACAGAACAAAAAACTTCTCCAAAGCATCCTGCAACCTACACAGAAAGTAGAAAACCACGCTGAAGAGTGTTTTTGTGCAGGAAACTGTCCCTTCCTGTGCAAAAACAATCGCTTGCACCATGAGGCAAGGGTAACAGCGTTGGTGTTAGGCAGCCAAACGTGCGCCAGCACTAGGAAAGGACAGGAATGCTCCTTGTTGCATCTTTAGAAAGTGACATGCCTCACCAGGTGGATGACATTCATACAGAACTTGGCACCTCATTGAGGCACTGCAATGCCATAGCTATCGGCATTACATTATTATTATTATTATTTAAGTTTATATGGCGCAACAGCTACCCGGAGGTTTCCTGGCGCCTATAGACACAAGCTAATCAGCAGAGTAACCAGAGACACAAAACTATATATTAAATAGCCAAGTTTTGATGCCTTTCCTAAATTTGATATATTTTTGTTCCAAGCGAAGTGAGAGAGGCATAGAATCCCACAGAGCAGGAGCGAGAGAAGAAAAGGAGCGGCCCCGTATGCAGGTCAGTTTAAATCTAGGGGTCACAAATTTTGCTTGCTTCGAGGATCTAAGGGCGCTAGTTGGCTTGCATTTGTGAACCAGAGTGTTCAAATAATGTGGGGGCGCGCCGACATTGATTTTGTGCATATAGCACAGGGCTTGGAATTTAGAACGATTGTCAATTTTCAGCCAATGTAAGTCCCGGAGTGATTTGAAATGGAAGCCATTCGAGGTAGCTGACATAGGAGTCTGGCTGCCGAGTTTTGGACCACTTGTAGTCTACGGATTACATCCTTGTTTGCCCCTAAGTACAGGATATTTAATTTGATATAATTAGGGCCTGGACAACGGTTTACCGAGTTGTTAAAGGCAGCATCCATTTTAGAATGGTAAAGCACATCGACGTAACCTTAGTTGCTTGTTGACGCATAGTCAAATGATCATCTATTATAATACCCAGGTTGCGGACAGATTGAGAAGGTGAGGTAGGGGGACCCATTTGTTGAGGCCAATGTTGAGGTCCCCATAGATCTTTATTGCCGCCTAATATCAAGAGTTCTGTTTTTCCTCCATTCAATTTAAGTTTTTGTTTCCATGCATCCATCTTTCGATATTTTGTAGACCCATTTTAAGAGATGGTGACTTAGCAGTGTTATTAGTCGAAAGAGAGAAAATAAGCTGGGCATCGTCTGCGTAAGAAAATATCGTGAGTCCAGCTTCTTCTGCTATGTCTGCTAGTGGGCTAATGTAAACATTAAAAAGTACAGCACTTAAAATCGATCCCTGTGGAACTCCATAAGATGAGACATGAGATCTGGAGTTAGATGTTAAGGAAAACACTTGGAATGTACAATTGTTTAAAAAGCATGCAAGCCATTTCAACGCAGGACCGCCAATGACCTTAGAATTAAGAATTTGGATAGGAGTCTCATGTGATGTAGTGTCGAAAGCAGCACTCAAATCTAGCAAGATGAGTGCCACTGTATCGCCTCCGTCCAGTTGCCGGCGAATGGTTTCCGTGACTCCACTGGCATAGCAGCAGGTGTACTGGACTTTACGATGAAGTTAATGTAGGCTTCAGCCATTTTGGAAGTGGTACTATGACCCTGTACTGGGACTCGTGAAAAGTAGCATGTTTCCAATTGGCAGGTATTATTGCTACAGCTAGTGAGGCATTGAGAAGGTCCATGATCCATTTAAGGATCAGAGGGTCACATTTTTTAGAATTGAAATTGGGAATAAGTCCTTAGGCGAGCCTGATTTGATACTATTCAGTGTGTCGTAAAATGATGTTATGTCAAAAGGTGACCATCTATCCAGCATATCCTTAGTATCCACCGGTAATTGTGAAGGAGAGGTAAAATGTGTTAGCGGACTAGTAGACTGCGGACTTTGTTTTTCTTTCGTATCGAATTCTAAATATATCTTCTCTATTTTCTCATTAAAAAAACATTGCTGAATTTTCACATTGTGTTTCTGTAAGATTAGGCGGTTTTGGTTGGTGTGTAGCGCCTGACAATTCTTGCACCATTTTAAAAAGTGTTTTCGCATTGTTTTGGGATAACATGATATTGTTCTTTATATGTTCTGCACGTGCTGCTTTACATAGTGCCTGATAGCTTTTGATGGCTTGTTTATAAATCTGTTTTTCAATTAGGTCATAATGTATTCTCCATTTCCTCTCTAGACCTTTACATTTTGTTTTTTCTAATTTAAGTTTATCTGAAAACCAAGGAACCGGAGGCCGGTTGTTATTAATTTTGTTCTTAGTTAAAGGAAGACACTTGTCTAATGACAAACTTAGAGAGCTATGGATAGTGTCTGCATCTGTGGTGCATGGCATTACACATTGGTGTTTGGTTGACAATTGCCAAGACACAGATGTCAAGTCAAGTCAAGTCAAAGAATTTATATAGCGCACTACATACCCAGAGGGTCTCAAGGCGCTTAGGAGGGGGAGGAGGATTATTTGTCAAATATCCACGTTTTAAGTTGCTTTCTGAATGCTAGGTGGTTCTGGGTAAGGCGAAGGTAAGTAGGGAGTGAGTTCCATGTTTTAGCAGCCAGGTATGAGAAGGATCTGCCTCCCATGGTGGTCTTGCTGATGCGAGGTACAGTGGCGAGGGCTTGGCTGGAAGAACGTACTTGGCGGGAGGGGGTGTAGAAGGACAGTCGTGAGTTGAGGCATTCTGGTCCGATGTCGTAGAGTGATTTGTGTGCGTGGGTTAGCAGTCGGAAAGTGATTCTCTTATTGACGGGTAGCCAGTGGAGGTCTTTCAGGTGACCAGAGATGTGTTCGTTGCGCGGGATGTCTAATATGATCCTGGCTGAGGCGTTTTGGATTCGTTGGAGTTTCTTCTGGAGTTTAGCGGTAGTGCCAGCGTAGAGGGTGTTCCGTAGTCCAGTCGGCTCGTTACCAGAGCATGGGTGACTGTTTTCCTGGTTTCGGTGGGGATCCAGCGAAATGTTTTTTTGAGCATGCGAAGAATGTTGAAGCAGGATGAGGATACGGCGCTGACTTGTCTCTTCATTGAGAGTGAAGAATCCAGGATGACGCCTAGGTTCCGTGCGTGGTCTGTCGGGATGGGTGCTTTTCCAAGGGCTTCCGGCCACCAAGAGTCGTCCCATGCAGAGGGGGATGTACCTAATATGAGGACTTCTGTTTTATCTGAGTTCAGTTTCAGACGGCTGTGTTTCATCCATTTGGCAACTTCTTTCATTCCTTCGTGTAGGTTAGTTTTGGCGGTGCTGGGGTCATTGGTGAGAGAAAGGATTAGTTGAGTGTCATCCGCGTAAGAGATGATGTAGAGGTTGTGTTGGCGGGCGATGGTCGCGAGGGGGCTCATGTATACGTTGAAGAGGGTGGGGCTGAGTGAGGATCCTTGTGGTACGCCACAGATGACTTTAGTGGCCTCGGACTTGAATGGTGGAAGGCGGACTCTCTGGGTTCTTCCGGTGAGGAACGAGGTGATCCATTCAAGTGCTTTTCCTTGTATTCCGATGTTACTGAGGCGTTGTAAAAGGGTGCTGTGGCAGACTGTGTCGAAGGCTGCAGAGAGGTCGAGGAGGATGAGGGCGACTGTGTCTCCATTGTCCAGTAGAGTTCGAATGTCGTCTGTTGCTGCGATGAGGGCGGTCTCAGTGCTGTGTTTAGCTCGGAAGCCAGATTGTGAGGAGTCGAGGGATTTGTTGGCTTCGAGGGAAGCGGCGAGCTGGTTGTTGACAGCTTTCTCAATGACTTTTGGCCGGGAATGGAAGGAGCGAGATGGGGCGGTAATTTTTGAGTTCGGTGGGGTCCGCTGTGGGTTTTTTTAGAAGGGCGGTGAGTTCAGCGTGTTTCCAGCTCTCCGAGAAGGTTGCGGAGTTGAAGGAGCAGTTGATGACGTCTCGGAGGTGCGGTGCTATGACGGAGTCTGCTTTGTTGAAGATGTGGTGAGGACATGGGTCTGTGGGGGATCCTGAGTGAATGGAGTTCATCAGGCGGATGGTGTCCTCAGTGGAGATTGGGTTCCAGTCACGGGGGGAGAATGTTCAGCATATGGTTGGGCGGGTTGGTCTCCGGGTTGGTTGTCGAAGCTGTTGTGGATGTCTGCAATTTTGTTGTGGAAGAATGAGGCTAGGGAGTCGCAGAGGGCTTGAGAGGGGGTGATGTCGTTGGAGTTGGCCGAGGGATTGGA
This sequence comes from Lissotriton vulgaris, assembly GCF_964263255.1. NCBI lineage: Eukaryota > Metazoa > Chordata > Amphibia > Caudata > Salamandridae > Lissotriton > Lissotriton vulgaris. The sequence goes on along the minus strand of NC_141687.1, from coordinate 86,643,522 downwards.
AAATTCCTTGACGACGTTGAAAAGTTCCTTGCTGTTGTGGGCGTTGTTGTCAAGTCGATCCTTGAATGCTGTTTTCTTGGCCTTTCGGATTAGTTGGTGGTGTGTGCGGGTGGCGTTTTTGAAGGCGTCCTTGGTGCTAGTGGTTGGGTCTTTTTTCCAGGCCTTTTTAAGGGAGCGGCAGAGTTTCTTGGACTTCTTAAGATCATCGTTGAACCATGAGGCCTTCTTGTTGCCAGGTTTGCTTTGACGTTTTTTCAGTGGTGCTAAGGTGTCGGCGGTGTTGGATAACCATAGGGTGAAGTTAGCGGCGGCTTGGTCTGGGTTAGAGGAGTGGGCTGGGGTGTTTAGAAGGAGCGATGAGGAGATCTGGTCGATAGTGATTTTGTTCCAGTTTCTTTGCAGAGTTGGTTGGAGGTGGTTGATGGGTTTTGGCTTGTTGTAGGTGAAGTGAACGCAGCTGTGGTCAGTCCAGAGGATTGCTGGAGGTGAAGATGGGGTCGAGTGTGTGACCTGCGATGTGGGTGGGGGAAGTGACCAGTTGTTTAAGTCCGAGGTTGGCGAGGTTGTCCAAGAGGGTGGTGGTGTTGCAGTCGTTGATCTTTTCAAGGTGAAAGTTGAGGTCTCCCAGAAGGATGTAGTCTTTGGAGGGGAGCGCGTGTGGAGTGATGAAGTCCGTGATGTCTTCACTGAATTTTGCGCGGGGTCCTGGTGGTCTGTAGAGGAGGGTGCCTCTGAGTGTGGTCTTGGGGTCGATGTGGATCTGGAAGTGAAGGTGTTCGGAGTTGGCGAGGTTGGCGTCAGAGCTGGTTGAGATGCGGATTGATTTCTTATGGACGATAGCGATTCCTTCTCCTGTGTGGCCGGTACGGTCCTTGCGAGTGATCTTATAGTCTTCAGGGATGGCAATGGTGATGTCAGGGGCGGAGGAGGCGTTCATCCAAGTTTCCGTTAGGAAGGCGACGTCTGGAGAGATGGTGTCTAGTAGATTCCATAGGTCAATGGCGTGTCTGTGGACCGAGCGGGTGTTGAGGAGGATGCATTGTAGGTGGTTGGGGTCGGGAGTCTGTGGTGTGGTCGTAGCGGAGATGTTGTCGGTGCCGCTGAATTTGCAGGAGTAGCAGGAGAAATGTCCATGGGTGTGTCCGGGAGCGGCTTGGACGCAGTTGGGGGCGCGACCGGGGTTAAGGGCTAGGAGGGTGGCGGCATCGTAGGTAATGCGGGCGGGGTGGGAGGGACGGGGGCCAGGGGATCTGGCGCTGGGCGCGGTCCAGGCGCGGACGGGCGTAGACGGGCTTACCTTTGGTGCACCTTCGGCGCGGATTGGGCGCGGTCGCTGCGCGTAAACGCTGCGCGCGGGAACTACTGTCATATATGGATAGTGGAGGGGGAGGGGCGAGGGCGACTCAGCTGGGAGGCGGGGCGGGCTGAACAAGACAACAACAACCAACAAAATGGAGGAGGGGGGAGCACAACAGAGCGCTTGGGGAGAACGCGCTAACACAGCAGCAGAAATGTACAAATTATAAGTCAAAGCGCATTACAAACTCATTCTCACAAGTCTTTGTAAATCTGGATTTGCATCAAAATGTGGATGGATGCATGGGAATGACCATGCTCAACCCATGTAAAGCCTACCAGATACTTTGTATTTACTAAACCATGCAAAGCCATGCAGGGAGGCTTTGACCGCTTAGTAAAGGCCAAAATATGATTTGGGGTTGGGCTGCACCACAAAATTATAGTAAATCTGCCCCGAGTTTTTACAAATCCCCCAAACTCACTGCAACCAGGCCTGGACTGGCCGTAGCAGGCACCGGGCAATACCCTGGTACGCCGCACAGGTGGGGGCCGGTTTTGAGACCCTGGGCGCCGATTTTGTTACAGGGCCGTTTTTGCAGCCCTTTCGGGCCTGTAACAAAATCGGACGAAAACTGGCCCTGGCAAAGAGCTCGACGGCACCTCCAACCCCCCGGGGGGGTGGCCCGCCGATCACTTTGCTAGGGCCGGTTTTGGTTCCCAGTCCGGCCATGACTACAACATCCCGGTACAGTCTTAGTCAGGCTCAAGTACTGCATTTGACTGTCATCCTGAGAATATTGACTGCACTGAATATTTATGCATAACACATGAGAAAAGATTTGTGACTGATCTTGAGGGCGGCGGCAACAGAGCAAAAACGCAGCAGATAACACATGAGTCCAGTGTGTGACCACCCTCCTCCGCTACGATTCCTTATTTGAGTTGGAAACATCTCCACAACAGTGTAGACAATACAGGACACCTATCCCAATAGATCTGATAGGCTCCCTCTTTTTAGGGTGGGCCTTTCAGCATCATTTCTTGTCCTGAAATCGTCATACTGTGAATTTTCGTTTAGGGCAAGAAATCTCACAGCCATTAAGGACTTTTTTTTTAAAAAAAAGCCCCTGCTTTGGGGTGTGACTCTGAAAATCATATATATTGTTGACCAATCCAAATGACTGCTATAATATGGCAGGTTGGCCCACATTGAGCAATTTCAAAGTAAGTGCTACCATCATGTCAATAAGTGCTCTTTCACAAAAGATCCCAACCCATATGACATGGAACTTTGGGCTAAATGAATCTTTGTTTTCTGATGTCAGTAGCTCCCTTTCAAGTCATATTCTGAAAGTTAATCTACTGATAGCCGCGTTCCACGGGGCAGCATCATCTGCCACAGGGGGTGTATAATTCAATTGCTTCGCTCCCATGTGCAGTCTGAGATATTTATACAGGTGCTCCCCATTGCATGACCACAAGGGGTGCAAGGGTGACAGAACACTAAAGCGAGATTTATCGAGCCACGCACGGCCCCCTCGCGTAGCCCTGCACGGCTTGATAAATTTGGAGTAGCAAATCGCTGCCTTGCATTACTCGGCCCCAGAGAGGGTTCTCAGGGTGGAGCGTGGGTGTTCGAACGCATCCACCAATGGAGTTTGGTAGATCTGGGAATGTGTCAAAATGCTACGCCTCCACAGGGGAGGCGTAACGAGGAGAAATATCTTAATTTCTCCTTCGGGTTTGCTATGTTTCCTCTTTCTGTGTGAACTTCAAGTTAATGGAGAGGGTCCCTGACTAACTAGATATGATTCGAGGAGAAGGTGGGGAATAATCACGTGGCAAAACAGACCAAAAAACTTCTCCAAAGCATTCTGCAACCTACACAGAAAGTAGAAAACTACGCTGAAGAGTGTTTTTGTGAAGGAAACTGTCCCATCCTGTGCAAAAACAATCAGTCTACAAAGCAGGACGCTTGCACCATGAGGCAAGGGTAACAGCGTTGGTGCTAGGCAGCCGAACGTGCGCCAGCACTAGGAAAGAACAGGAATGCTCCTTGTTGCATCTTTAGAAAGTGACATGCCACACCAGGTGCATGACATTCATACAGAACTTGGCACCTCATTGAGGCACTGCAATGCATTAGCTATCGGCATTATATTATTATTATATTTAAGTTTATATGGCGCAACAGCTACCCGGACGATTCCCGGCGCCTATAGACACATGCTAATCAGCAGAGTAACCAGAGACACAAAACTATATATTAAATAGGCAAGTTTTGATGCCTTTCCTAAATTTGATATATTTTTGTTCCAAGCGAAGTGAGAGAGGCATAGAATCCCACAGAGCAGGAGCGAGAGAAGAAAAGGAGCGGCCCCGTATGCGGGTCAGTTTAAATCTAGGGGTCACAAATTTTGCTTGCTTCGAGGATCTAAGGGCGCGAGTTGGCTTGTATTTGTTAACCAGAGTGTTCAAATAATGTGGGGCCGCGCCGACATTGATTTTGTGCATATAGCACAGGGCTTTGAATTTAGAACGATTGTCAATTCTTAGCCAATGTCCCGGAGTGATTTGGAAATGGAAGCCATTCGAGGTAGCTGACACAGGAGTCTGGCTGCCGAGTTTTGGACCACTTGTAGCCTACGGATTACATCCTTGTTTGCCCCTAAGTACAGGATATTTCCGTAATCTAATCTTGATATAATTAAAGCCTGGACAACGGTTTTCCGAGTTGTCGAAGGTGGCATCCATAAGATCTTTTTTAACCATTTTAGAATGGTAAAGCACATCGATGTCACCTTAGTTGCTTGTTGACGCATAGTCAACTGATCATCTATTATAATACCCAGGTTGCGGACAGATTGAGAAGGTGAGGGAGGGGGACCCATTTGTTGAGGCCAATGTTGAGGTCCCCATAGATCTTTATTGCCGCCTAATATCAAGAGTTCTGTTTTTCCTCCATTCAATTTAAGTTTGTTTGCATGCATCCATCTTGCGATATTTTGTAGACCCGTTTTAAGAGATGATGACTTAGCAGTGTTATTAGTCGAAAGAGAGAATATAAGCTGGGTATCGTCTGCGTAAGAAAATATCGTGAGTCCAGCTTCTTCTGCTATGTCCGCTAGTGGGCTAATGTAAATATTAAAAAGTAGAGCACTTAAAATCGATCCCTGTGGAACTTCATAAGATGAGACATGTGATCTGGAGTTAGATGTTAATGAAAACACTTGGAATGTATGATTGTTTGAAAAGCATGCAAGCCATTTCAACGCAAGGCAGCCAATGCCCTTAGAATTAAGAATTTGGATAAGAGTCTCATGTGATATAGTGTTGAAAGCAGCACTCAAATCTAGCAAGATGAGTGTCACTGTATCGCCTCCGTCCAGTTGCCGGCAAATGGTTTCGGTGACTCCACTGGCATAGCAGCAGGTGTACTGGACTTTACGATTAAGGTAATGTAGGCTTCAGCCATTTTGGAAGTGGTACTATGACCCTGTACTGGGACTCGTGAAAAGTAGTCAACAGGGTTTTGAGCTTTACCTGGTCAGTGCAATAGGTTAGTCATACTCCTGCAGTTGCCACCAACCCCCACCTCTCAATGCGAAGTGTCGATTCCGTAGAGAATCCAGATATGAAACCCGATTGAGACGGGTGCAAAATATTTCGGGAGTTCACGAATTGGGTCAGCTGACCATTAACATGCTTTTCTAAATTTTTTGAGAAAGCAGGAAGTAACAAAACTGGGCAGAAATTAGAAGGAACCTCCGGATCAGCATTTGCTTTCTTCAACAATGGAAGGATCATCGCATGTTTCCAATTGGCAGGTATTATTGCTACAGCAAGTGAGGCATTGAGAAGGTTTATGATCCATTTAAGGATTAGAGGGTCCAATTTTTTTAGAATTGAAATTGGGAATAAGTCCTTAGGCGAGCCTGATTTGATACTATTCAGGGTGTCTTTAAATGATGTAATGTCAAAAGGTGACCATCTATCCAGCATATCCTTAGTATCCACCGGTAATTGTGAAGGAGAGGTAAAATGTGTTAGCGGACTAGTAGACTGCGGACTTTGTGTTTAATTCGTATCGAATTCTAAATATATTTTCTCCTTAAAAAACATTGCTGAATTTTCACATTGTGTTTCTGTAAGATTAGGCGGTTTTGGTTGGTGTGTAGCGCCTGACAATTCTTGCACCATTTTAAAAAGTGTTTTCGCATTGCTTTGGGATAACATCATATTGTTATTTATATGTTCTGCATGTGCTGCTTTACATAGTGCCTGATAGCTTTTGATGGCTTGTTTATAATTCTGTTTTTCAATTAGGTCATACGGTTTTCTTCATTTCCTCTCTAGACCTTTACATTTTGTTTTTTCTAATTTATCTGAAAACCAAGGAGCCGGAGGCCGGTGGTAATTAATTTTGTTCTTAGTTAAAGGAAGACACGTGTCTAATGACAAACTTAGCCAGCTATGGATAGTGTCTGCATCTGTGGTGCATGGCATTACACATTTTTGTTTGGTTGACAGATGCCCAGACACAGATGCAGGTGCACGAGGCCTAATCTCCATTAGTATCCCAGGTGAAATATTGGTTGTAGCATCCCCCATAACTTGGAGCATGTAAACGATTACGCCATACAAGGAGCTTGGTATTACACTTCCTTAGTCCTTAGAGTATAATCATTAACTGAAAATTATAAATCATGAATTCTATCACCACAAACAAGCACTTATGTCACTGTTCTACAGGTCCGTCAAGAAACAAAAGGGTGCCATCGTTCTCTAACTCACAAGATACTACATTTCCCCCAAAGTAACATAAAGAATACAAATATTATGTATATACATCATACGATCCTGTTGTTGTGAGGCTGCAGAGATACAGAGGATTCCCTGACTGGCACTGGAGACAGATACCGGTGCAGTCATTGAGCTCTGAGGATTCTCAGGTGGAGAAGTCTCACTTCTGACATCTGAAGTTGGCGAATGTCGAGGCAGGTGTTTGAAATGCGCATAATCTCGAATAATGGACTTTCCAGGATGGTGAGCAGTCACCATGTGTACTTCACAAGTCACAACAATGTGCTTTTCTGTTGCTTGACATTAAGATGAATAAGAAAGTCTTTGAATTCCCGACTGTTGAATGATGGACCATTGTCAAACTTCAGAATTGAAGGAACGCCCCATGTTGCAAAAATACCATTGAGCCTCTCGATAACTTTTTCCTGGGTGATCGACAAAGGGTCCTCTGCCAAGGGAAAATGAGAATACTCATCAACTATTACCATTATTGTCAGAGGTCCAAAGAAGTCAACACACAAATGCTTTGGAAGATCAGACATGTTCAATGGATGCTGGGTTGTTTTGGGAGGTAAGCAAATGACAGGCCTTTAATTCCTTTTCAACTCTTTCATCAAGATAAGGAAACAAAACCCGGTCCTACAGAGCTCGCTTAGTGGTAACAATCCGACACTGCGCCACTTCCATGACTTGCTATCTCAGACACCCCAGTATGACAATTTGCGAACATCGTAGGATGATATCTTCTTAGGTAATGGAAAGTTAATCTTTCAATTTCTGATATTCATTGTCATTAGTAAGAGGTTGAGTGTGCTCTTTCCAGGATTAATGTGCAATAATGTCTTTGAGTACTACATATATCACTGTCTGTACTCATGGCAGCAATGATTTGTTCCACTGGCATAGAAGCAGGTGTACTGGACTTTACGATGAAGTTAATGTAGGCTTCAGCCATTTTGGAAGTGGTACTATGACCCTGTACTGGGACTCGTGAAAAGTAGTCAACAGGGTTTTGAGCTTTACCTGGTCAGTGCAATAGGTTAGTCATACTCCTGCAGTTGCAAGCAACCCTCACTTCTCAATGCGAAGTGGCATCTTGGCTTTGGGATTCCCAAAGTCGGTAAGCAATGCTTCTGTGGCAAGAGTGAAATGCTTTCCATATGGAAACATGTAGAAATGTTCACAAGTCCACACCACAGCCAGGCTTTCCTTTTTAGCTTCTGAATAAGCACATTCAGTTTGTGACAAACTTCTGCAAGCATAAGCCACAATATGCGTTCGAGCATTTGGATATCCATTGTGTTGGGCAATAATTGTGCCCAACCCTACTAGGCTTACACCAACAACAACTTTGCATGTAGCTTTGGATAAAAGTGGGCCATTTCAGTGGCTTTCTCAATTCCATCTTTGATTTTATTGAAACTGTGTTCACATTCAGCGGGTCTTTGGCTCAAAATTCCACAGACCTGATCATTCTCGCCTCGGTGCCTTGTCCAATCATAGAGTCCCACTCTGCAACTCTGGGCAATAGCTTGCTTAATCTCCACAACGGCCACCACAACGCTAAGGATGCCTGGCATCCACCTTGGGGGTGCCCAGGAGTGGACGCCTCACAGGGAAAAGCCAGGATGGGTTACACAGCGGTATTCGTACAAGCGCCTTGAGACCCTTGTGGGTGAGTAGTGCGCTATACAAGTATCAATTTACATTTTACATTTTCCATGGAAACATCTTGAGGGGGGCCGGTGGCTGACAAAACCTATACTTTTGCAAGATCTAGAGTCATTCCCCCATCAGAGAAAATATGGCCAATTTTGAGTTTTGTTTTGTGGAACTTACACTTCTCTGATTCAAAGTGAAATCTGCATCAGCAAGTAAACGGCACACTTGTGTAAGAGCTTGATCATGTTAGTGTGGCCCCAGGGACCAATATATCACTGTAATTGAAATTATGCGTGACAGGCTGTATTATGTGGCAAATGACTTTTTGAAAAAGTTCTACAGTTGATTACATGCCGAAACATAATTTTTTCTATCTGAGCATTCCAATTTGGGTAGAAAACGTAGTGACATACCTGCAATTCTTTCTAGTTTCAATTGATGATATCCATTGTTCAAAACAAGGTGAGAGAAGACTATAGCAAATGGTGCCAATGTGTGGACCTCAATGTTTTCTTTCAATTGCCATGTTAGCTTGCTGCATATCAACAAAGGTGTGTACAGCTCCTTTACTGTCCCTTTTAGGCACTACCACTATGGTGTAAACCCATGGTGTAGGATCAGTAGATAGCTCAATGATGTCGTGCTTTAGTAATGTCTCAAGTTCGTTTTCAACAGTTTCCTGTAAATGAAATTCAATTCGACGATATCGCTGAGAAACAGGGCGAATGTTTTCAATAATTTGCAGTTGCACTTTCGCTGTCTTGACTTTTCCTAATCCATGAAACAACAATGAAAACTGACTTCTTTTCCAGCCATTTCCTCCAGATTTGTTTCCTTTTTGATGCCCTCCTTTCTTCTTCTTTCCTCTTGTCTCTATGTCTCACTCTATTCTGCTCTCGCTTGGTATTTAAATATTCTGGTTAGCCTCTCAGCTCGCTGCTCCCCCGCCCCCCCCATCAGACTTGAAAGGAAGCCGCTCGCACACCACCAGCCCTCTCCTACTTCCCTCCCACCTCCCACGGCCGCTCTTCCCAATCACGTGCTCTGCAGGTCACCATTTACCAGCATGCGGCTGCTAGCGCTTTCATCCCTATCATACTCCCCTCTCCTACTTCCCCTCCCACCTCCCAAACAGCATCGAGCCGGGAAGATTTGGCTTTTTTTGCATTTCGCGGCCGCATTTCAGCCTATGTTGGGTATTTCAATGCGGCGCCCATTTAGATTTGCACTGGCTAAATATCAGCCTTACTGTTTTAAAAAGTCCTTCGACGGATCCTCAACCATCAAGTTGCTGGTTGAGGATCCGTCGTTATGCATCTAGACCGAGAGTCATAGCTGGCCATAATCGTCAAGTGATACGAACATGGGAATGTAACTAGACCCAAGAACCCTGACTCTCGGCGGACTTATTATCGAACGCTTAGGAATATATCCAAATACCTGTTCTACATCACCTTTTTTGGATACGTGACAAACAAGTCGCTTAGGAACACATCCAATTATCTGTTTCCGAGCTCATTTCAACCGCGCCGTAAACCCAATCTGGAAGTTAGTAGTGTCAATACGGGATACACATCAGGCCCGGCTTACAGTTTACGCAATAGATCCTTCAACGAATCGGCAAAACAGCACCAGAGAATATTATCACGCCTTAAGGAAATTCAACTTTCATGATACTACTATTCACAAACCGCTAAAGGACGTTTCGCCCTCTTCCAGCTCAAATTAGCTTTACTCTTATGCAACGACTGGTAACACCTAGCAAATCTTTCTGCCAGCATATAGGTTGGATATACACGTTCTTTGCAATACATGGCCACCTGAGGAAGGCTAACTGGCTGAAACGCGCGTTGTGAATTACCCTGCCGTATTGCATACATCACTTGTTTGGTCTTATGTTTTATGTTTGTTTGTAAATGGTTTTTAAATGTATAGTCCTATGAACTATAAACCAGCTTCACTATGAATCAATTTATAAAATGAAAAAAGATATATTTGTACACAAAGAATATTTCCAAAAAAATGAAAAAAAGATTTCTTCATGACTAAATAAAAGTATACAAATTAATACAATTGTATTAGTGGGTGGTGAGTTCATTTAGTAGTCATCAATGGTGTTTATAACAATTTGTGGTTCATAATTCTTGTACTTTCACTTGACTATAGACCTTTACCAAACTGATTAGTTTCCCTATGTATAGCAAGTGCATTACTATTTTTATATAGGGGTCCCCTTCTTTCCAAATTGTGAAAAAGGCTTTCGTCCACGCCCCCAGATGTAATCTTTGCCAAGGCAGGCACATGCTTTCTGCATCCACCCACCTCGGATTTGGACTACTGGTCTCGAAGTGCTCTGTAAACCCTCCATTCCCGATGGATTCAATCAGCTTGATTGCTCCTGTGTGAACTTGCCAAATTTCTCAGTTTGCTGGGTCTTGCGGTGTTAGTTGCTAGACTGTTTATCTATTAAGGTTAATAATTTCGGTACATGTACAGCAGGAAAAATACCACTAACTTAGGTTATTTACCAAAGTGGATTCACTTCCCTGAAACCTTTACCAAGCCATCGTAGTGATCAGTTAGACCCTTTTTTAGGCAAAGATATGAAATAGCTTGAGTATTTACAAGATACCCCTCCTACAATACTGCTTTTTCGGTGACTGATATTTTCTTAGTTAATGAATATTTTTGGGTGACGGGCCCATTGTGCTTTGCATGGGGAAATGTAGCGCCTTGACTGAGCTCATTTTTATTTTTCTTTGCTCCTCTGATTTAGCCGCACTACCCGCGGCTAACTGCAGATCACACAAGTATTGAATACAGCGGCAGGTTTGAATCCTACAACCCCATTCTGATCCACCCATATTACCTACAGGAGTAACTACATTTCTCAGGCCAAATATTTTGCCCTAAGGCTGACAAAATAAAATGTACTGATTTTCTGGAGATTAATGCTTGGTTAGGCCACAAAGATTAAGCGGTGGCTGTGAATCGCTGGATCCTCTTATGCGAGTTAAGGTCTCCCAGGCATGCCACTGGAGGTATTTTCAGGTTGCTTGGAACTAACCGGGTAAGGCGCTTGCTGTGTACCGAACAGGTCGAGAAGTTGCTTTATTTCCTGCCCTTACCACAAAACGGCTAGGCTGGATTATGTTTGTTATTTTTTTGTATGCAAGGTTAGGGGCACCTTACTCACAAAAGTGATTTGGTGGGGATTCACAGAAACAAAAAGATTAGGAACCGCAATGCTACAGCACTCTCAAACGGTTCTCTTCAAATATTTAAATTGGGTTTGCGTTACTAATTTCCCTGCACTTTAGTATGACAGGAAAGTGGGCGTATCAATACCATTCTACGCTCGCGCTTCCAAATCTACTGGTCCGCTCCCATATGCCTTAGATTCTGGTCCATCTGTATGGCAAGATTTGCTTGATGGCTCGTCACGAACACATCCCAGGCAGTCTGGTGACTGCTGCGTGCATAATGTGGCACCCCAATAAAACGTGAAATATAAACTGACACTTAAAAAAAAACTGCCCTGGATTACATGAATTGTTCATAAATAGTCTGTGTTTTCCCCTGTTGACTTAAGGACGAGACTTTAGGGCCCTGTTTACTTGTCCGTTATAAAATGTCACAGGGTCTAGGGACTCTGCCCATTTTAAGTCCTGTTTCGATCCTTTGCAGATGTTGAATTCTTTCTGTTCTGCATCTACTGTGGCCTCTGGCGCCCCTCACAACTATTAGTCCATATGTGGTTGGCCACCCCACCGTTTGATTTGAGGTCGCTACCAGGGTTACATGGCCGTCTAGAGCGTTGCAGTTAGGAGTTTCTTATCCAGTGTCGTTCCTCCGCCATCTAGTGGCCTGTTTACAAACTAGTTTGATTTGAGTGTTTAACCTTTTCAAACAGTTCATCGGATGAAGTAGAAACCCCACTTACACGACAGAGCTTATATTGCCAGGAGCAAAGGGTAGTTTGTCTGACTTAGAGCTCTCGTGAGCCTTTATTTACTTGTTTTCATGGTCTGTTCTTCATCCAGCTCTCTCTCTCCTTACCTCTGTTTCTTCCTCTCTATCTCGCTTTCAACCTTGTTGTTTCATATTGTTTGCCCTGGCTCTTCTCTTCCATACTGGCTCACTTCTGTTGCTCGCTGCTTTTGCCCCTATGAATTTTGGCCTATCTCCAACCTCTTCCCTCGCTGATCTTGGATCTCGGCCCCCTCCTCCTCTTTTCTCTCTCCCTCGCCTCTCTCGCGCTTACTGTTCCTGTCTCCTATTCATTCATCTTGTTCATCCAATTTACCACCCTCTCTTCATCTCGCAGACATACTTCCATTCTTGGCTAACAAAATCATTGCAGTATTGATCTGTGCCTACCCGTCTCTCTTCATAACTCATCCCATGCTTTGTTAATCAATGTTATATACGTAACAAGGGTTTTGTTTACAGGTCTATTAAGAGGATACTTCACTCGGGGACACCACCACATCACTCGGGGACACCAGCACATCACTCGGGGACACCACCACATCACTCAGGGACACCACCACATCACTCGGGGAAACCACCACATCACTCGGGGACACCACCACATCACTCGGGGACACCACCACATCACTCGGGGACACCAGCACATCACTCGGGGACACCAGCACATCACTCGGGGACACCACCACATCACTCGGGGAAACCACTACATCACTCGGGGACACCACCACATCACTCGGGGACACCACCACATCACTCGGGGAAACCACTACATCACTCGGGGAAACCACCAGATCACTCGGGGAAACCACCACATCACTCGGGGAAGCCACCACATCACTCGGGGAAACCACCACATCACTCGGGGACACCACCACATCACTCGGGGAAACCACCACATCACTCGGGGAAACCACTACATTACTCGGGGAAACCACCACATCACTCGGGGAAACCACCACATCACTCGGGGACTCCACCACATCAGTGTTGTTGCCGAGACTCGGACCCGGTTCCCCAGATTTGAAGTCGATTGCCCTAGCTGTTAGGCAAAAACCTTTCCCTAATCCTTTCTCCTACCCACAACCCTTGTATATTTGTAAAATGGCTAGACATTGACCTTCATGTGTTAAAGAAAATCTACATCTGAAGTACAGTTTGTCTTTGGAGACATTACTTTGTGGCCCTCAACCTTTTGCTTACTTTTCATGGTCAGTGCTGACTCACTCTGGGCTCCTCAGGCATCCATGTCAGCAACTTGTCGTTCTGCACGTTCCTAGGCTCTTGCAGCCATGAATACATACTCCAGACTGAGCGTTTTTCTCAACATTCATCATCTGACTATTCTCTCTTTTAGGGCTTCTTTGTTCCTGGCTGTTGCTGCCTTTAGCTTTATAGTTCCATATGGCTTATGGCTCTGTGTTGCATTGTGGCACAGTACTCCTTTAATGGCCTCACCAGCAGGTTACTGGCAATAATACACACATTTTGCTAAAAAAACCTTTGTCTTTTTCAAAATCCTTGCACTACCTTCCTCACCTACATGGACGTCATTTAGGGTTCAGTCTGCCCCCTGCAACCCTTGGTAGTGCCATTGCAACCCCTGACCACAAGCAGCAAAGGGCAGTATGAGGAACAGATGTAGCAGGATATTTTCGTCTTAAAATAAATCCGTTCGGGATTTCAAGGCTGCTGTAGCTATGGACAAGTAACATTTGTAACTTTCAACGGTTGCAATTTGTACCATCCGATAAGGGATTGCTTAAATTAATACCTAACAACACGCCATTCAAGGCCTCTCACACCCAAAACGCCATCAGATAGGAAAACACTTTACATGCAGACTCTGGGAGGAATGGGCAGCAATGACAAGGAGCTGTTAAAGGCTGTTGACTTGAAATAGGGCCAGTGGAGAGTAAAGGGGGCAGTAGAGTTATTTCAATAGTTCATCCACAGGAGAGGTGATAGGGTGCCCTTGCCCAGGTTCAATGTATGTTCAGTCAGTATATTATTCATTCTCAGGATAATCTGTATCATGCTTATGAAATTGTGAAGGAGAGACCAAGGGAATTAATCCAGTTTGCCAGGGGGTCAGGTGGTGTTGAAAAGTAGGGGAGAGAGGATGGGTCTTTATGGACACTGCAGGGAAGCGGCTTGGGAGAAGAAGTGGCACCACTTCTCATTTTGCTTAGTTTCTACAGAAGTAAATCACCCATGATAAGGTGATGTTGCATGTTTCCATTGTACGGAGTCTGCCTGTGAGTATGTTGCAGCTGAACATTCTGGATGCTGCTCAGAGGTAAAACCGGAGCAATTCCCTAGCTCCTGATTGGTCAGCATCTCCCTTCATGTTGTCCAAGGCTTATCGGTCTTTCTGTTTAGGTCACGCATTCGCAAGAATACTATGTCTGGGGCTGGGTTCTGCAAGAGATCTTCGTGAGAGGCCTAGCATACTGCTGGAGTGTTGAGGGTGTGCAGCTCAGTGAGACTGAGATGCATTGACAACGGATGGGAATAGATGTGTCAGTATGTCTGCATCTTTTGGAATTCATTATATATTTCTGGAACAGGCAGGGGGGAAAGAAATCAAAGAAGATTAGTGAAGAGCTGCGGATAAGTGATTTCATGCTGGTAGCAGGATTGGGTATGAATGTAAAGTTGGCAGATGGAGACATGGGCATATCACTAGTTTGAAAGAGTTATGTTATGTTAGTAACACTTTGATAGTGCCTAATTACCGCCAGTCTCTTAGCGCTTGTCTAAGGGTTAGGCCCACCCAGCTTCCCACCACTGTCGTCACCTGCAGAGGCATTGCCAATTTCTTTTATTCCTTGTATTTTCTTGTAATTTTCCTGTACTTCTGATGCTCTTGTCCATGTATTTATTGTTCTTTGAATTATGATTATACTGACTTTTACACCCTTTTCCTTTTTGTATGAATATAATACTGTAAATCTAGACAGTGCTATATAAAACTGTTTAAATAAATAAATAAAATAATTTCTTATCCAACTTAAGGATGTATGACATCACAACGCATGCTTTTACCACTCATGCTTTTACATCGCAACTTTTACAACGCATGCCTTTACAACGCATAGTGTTGAGGGGTGCTTGATAGTGAATAGTTTAATTTACTATTCCAACTGCAGTCCCCGTGGATAGTAGGGAAGGTGTTGGATAGTAAATTAAATCTATTCCCTATCCTAGAGCGCCCCCCCAGCGCAATGCGTTGTAATGGTTTGCATTGTAAAAGTTGCGATGTAAAAGCACTGCGTGGTAAAAGTTGCGTTGTAAAGGATGTTTCCCCCAACTTAATCCCCAGGCTCTTCACAACAGGCCCAGATGTCGGGGGTAACATCTCACTTCTGGGGCCAAAAACCATCTAACCAAGGATTACCATTGGTGGTGATTGCCAAGGCCTCTGTCTTACCTGGGTTCACTTTGAGTGAGTAAACTGTCATCCAGTTCATCGTAAACCTAAGGATAGTCTGTGCATTCAATTGCTCTTTCTTAGAGTTATCAATCCACCGGATCAACTGGGTGTCATCTGCATAATTAAACATTTGGCAACCCAACTGTGCTAGTGGCACCACCGAAGGCTGGAGATAAGATATTAAATAAAAGTGGGGATAGAGCAGATCCTTGGGGAAACCCACATCGGAGTACTCTTTCTCTAGACACATAGTCACCCAGCTGTACATTCTGTGACAGGTCCTTCAAAAAGGACGAGATCCACAAAAAAGGCGGAACCTGTGATCCCCTGCACCCGTTATCAATCCATCAACACTAGATGGTCAATCAGGTTGAACGTTGCTGTAAGGTCAAATAGGATCAGCACGGAGGGCTTGTTCCCATCATCCAGTACTGAAAGCAACACGAGTTCCGTACTGTGATAGGCACTAAAACCTGCCTGGTGGGCATGGATTAGTTGGTGCTCTTCCATAAACTCTGCGAGGGCTGGAAAGAATTTTGTGTATTTTTTGGCTAACATTGCCAACTTTGAATAGGAGGCGCTGGTAGAATTTGTCATATATGATTTGTTTTGGTGACATGGTTTTGCTGGTGCAGTGTCTGCTTTGCTAATTCAGCCATCATTTAGTTGGCAGTCATTGGGGCTTTCGCCTAACAAACTGGGGTATGAAAGTTTCTCAGCCTCCTAGTTGGTAAGTCTATCTTGAGGGGTTTGTATCCCTCATGCCATTATGGTCCATTCCCATGGACAGGTTTTAGGAAAATAATTGTTTTCATGTTTTCCCTGGAGAAGCGAAATGTTTCTCAAGCATGATCAATTTGTAGACAATTTCTCTGGCTCTTAACAGACCACTGAGTATAGTGCTGAGATGCGTTTTGTCAGCTGCTAGAGAGCTGGGCTCTGTAGATCCCCATAAGCAGCAGAGAGCAAGGGGATTAGAGTGCAATAGAAAAGAACTGTTAGCTTTGGATTATTCAACCTTCGCCTGGTGTGGAAGCCAATCACAGCTGCAGATGGCATCTAAGATGTGCCCTAGAGATTGGGCAGTGCTTTTTAGAGTTGTTTTTAGATGATGGGTAGCTAGGTGCCTAGGAAGAGAAAGGGTTGAAGGCTTGTTTGCAGAGTCACACTTATTTAATAACACCAACGGAGTCTGGGATGGAGGTGTTAGAGTCTAGTGGTGCTTATAAGAAAGAAGGTATTGAGTGGATGGTGGTGGTGTTACTCTGGAGTAGCAATACTTGCCTGACTCTTCGGTTCATGGGCGTGAATATGTAAATGATAAGTATAACAACATGTATTATTTGTTTTTGCCTTCTGAGTACTAGATTTACGTTCAGAATAGAAGATCAAGATGCCTTCCTCATGCAGACAATAGACATGAGAAGCAATCTTAACCTCACCTGTTGATGGATGGTATGTTGCCCCAGACTTGCACAGCACTCACGACCGTTCCATCTTGCACATCATACACAATCAATGGATTTGTCTGAAAAAGAATAGAAAGAGATGCATTTATTTATTTATTTATACTGTTTTGTAAAGCGCAGCCACGCCTCTTGAGCATCAGAGGTCTAAATGTTCTTAAAAAATACAATGTTGTCTCCCAATTAAATAACATGAGGTATGATATTGGAATCTTTTCATAGAACATTCTTGCAGACTTCAGGCCTGAAGATAGACAGAAACATTTCAGAGCAGATGCATAAGCATATACCAAGCCATGGAAGAGGCTTTAGGTCAAGAGCAGGCAGAGATGGGACAGTAGTTGGGGGGACTGGCTAACAACTTTCTAAACAATAAGTAGTTATTGAGGAGAGTCCAGAAGTCTTGATGAATGGCGAATAGTAAAAATTACACGCTGGATGAAACCAATTTAAGGAAAAATAGTTAACATCATTTAAAGGAGAGGGGTTGATTGACATGAATGCGGGAAGGGCTTGAGCATTAGTGAAGATTTAAGTTTGTTCTTGAATATTCTTCTTAGAGTCCGTGGATGAAGAAAGCAGGCTAAGTTGGTTTGTGACTTTAGGGTAAAGTTGACGTCCACATGTGCTCTCAGATTTGTTAATACTTGTAGTGTTGGGCCATGCTGACCTGAAATGCAGCAGTCAGTGGATGGTCAAGGGGTGCAGTATAAGTTGCCACACAGCATTATTTCAATAGTTCATCCACAAGGGAGGTGGTAGGATGCCCTTACGCATGTTCAATGTTTGCTTGGACATCTTAATATTCATTTTGAGGACAATCTGTATGATGCCTATGAAATTTTGAAGGAAAGAGCAAGGGAATGAATGTAAATGTTCGATTTAATACACATTTAGGAGAGGTGGGTTTTCAATCTACAGGGCACACCCAAACGAAGAGTGGGAGAATTTTCGTTTTTTTAGAGCATTAGATTTAGAAAAGGGAGAAATCTTTGCCCTATAATGTATGTTCACCACTTTGGATGTTTAGCTAACACAGCCGCGGTCGGCAGTAGGAGTTCCTGCAGAGCGGTGACCTAGGGAGGGGAAGGGGCAGGGTGGGGGTAGTAATGTATGGATTACGGAGTTTAACAGGTAAGTAAACATATAAATAAATAAAACGAATTTAGTTGCGAACACTGCATCGCATTTCACTACAACCAAGATAGGCAGCGCTTAATTTGAGACGTGGTTTCCAGCACCGGCACTTGAGTGTCAACAAAGGCACTTATGACAGTCTGCCACATAGTGGCGCTGTTGATCTAAGTAGAGATGTGCACAAAACACTGTTTTTTTAATTCAACATGTATTAAAAATGACCAATTCCTGCTGCCCCAGCCATTCTTATAGGTTTAGGGGCCTGGAATTGGTCTCAATTGTCACAATTGTGGGGGTGTAATGGTTAAAAGCTATAATGGTGTTGTCTTTGTAAGCACTAGTAGGAGTAATAGGGGGTTCAAGCTCCAATGATCTCCTATCAAGGGCCCTGGCACTTTCAATTTTATAAATTAAAGTGCATTAGGGGACTTTTTCAAGACTGATGGGGCCTCTAAACACCAGTTCACCCATCAGAGACACATAAGAGCCCCAATGAGCCTATCATCCTAACATACATTTAGCTGCCACAAGATCCAAAGCACCCTTTTAAACATTTGTACTCTTGGCTGAAAGCACGCATGGGTTATCCTCAGAAATCTGTAAGATCCTTTGCGCGTCAAACAGAACCAAACAGGGGCTTATATGGTGAAGTGAGAAAAGAGCCTCAAGTGTGCAGGCGCAGAGGACTGTCTTCTGGAAAGACATCATGAAACTAAACATTCAGCACGAAACCTGGAGATGCCATATAAAATACTACAAGAATGGCATCTGACAGGAGATACATAGCATACCATGTTCCCATGAACAAATGAAACATAGCCCCAGGATGTGAAGGCCAGTGCTTCAGACATGGTGGTTGCACTCTGAAATGTGTGCATTTTAGAAAGAGGAACTGGCTGTCATAAGATATATCCCGGGGTACTCCATCCCTGAAGCGTCCACCTTGGTGATCCTTCCAGAGGCTGATTGGACTCAGATATTTTGGTTATTGCCAGCAGCCACAATGGGGGTTGTGAGATGTTGGAAGAAAGCAGGAAGAAGGGCTGTGCATCTGAATTTATTGCCAGGGAGAGATAGGGAATGTGATTGACCATCCTGAAGGTGTGGTTGAGTACAGCGCATCATAAGCGAAACCTTAATGAATCCAACACTTCCACTATGGAAAACAATTTGGCAATCAGACCTCTGCTATAACACAACTGGTCAAATATAGTAGGACAACTGCCACTTTTAGGTAAGGCACAAGACTCTTTACAAAGGGACATTTTTAGACTTAAGGATTTGACTGAAATGCCCCTAATAAGAAAAGCGAAGCAATGAGCTCTTTATCAAAGGGCAACGTTTGATAAAGCACTCATAAATATGTCTCTGATGATACCTCTGAAGCATGGTTTGTGGTGTTCTATCCGCGTGTTAAACTATGCTATAAAATGCACCTAATCACTGATGTGTTATCTTGACAATGAACACTGAGTTACAGTAATCAGCATGAGTTTTCTGGATTTGTTTTTAAAAAAGCTGAAAGCAAAAACAAAATACCCCATTTCAAACTTTTCACATCAATGAGGCTATCAACACCGGTTCAGAGTCTTAAACATAATTCTGGGTTAGACATCACTCATCCGCGCTCAACCCATGAAGTTCTGCTGTCAAAGAGGATCCCTACCCATCCCAAATCCTTATGGAATTACAGCCATCTAAGCTAATCAAGTGCTGGGTCTCTGTCTACATGAAAGAAAAGTGGTACAAATGCATGTCTTCAAACTCAGCACTTAGTCCCTTTCCCTAACCACGATTCTATCTATCCTCCATCGTCCTGATGGACCATTATCTGCAAACTTTTCGCTAGGTGCACGCTTTATAGAAATACCATATACATACATACATACCAACATATACATAGATTGTGAGGCAACCTACCTCGAAGAAGCGGAAGGTGGCAGCATCTGAGACTTCGTCTTCCAGCACCAGGTTATCCACAAACATCCAGAAGAAAGGCTTTTGGCTGTCCCCTGCAGGGCGGGCATAGCTGAGGAGGCGATGGTACTGATAGAAATACCAAGCTTTGGAAACACAAGGAGGAGGACTGTGGTCAAAATAAGAGAGAGCTCGAAGCAATCAGCCGTAATCAGTGGCAAGTGAGGGACCGTCCAGCAGTCGTAAGAAGGGCAGAGGGTTTACAAAGCTCAACCCAGACATCTGCAAATGCACCTCATGCCAAGCAAATGAATCAGATGCCTCCCCCAAACACCCCCATTCTGAATGTGCCATCATCATTGCGCAAATACTGGCAATTTTACACTATTTTACCACACACATCTTTGCTGTAATCTACACCACCCGCTACTAATAAACTACTACAGAAAAAACACCGCTCTACTAGACACACCTCCACCCTCACCTGACTCACCCGGTATTATTCAAATACTAATAACCACACACGTCTACCTGCTACATCCCCTCTGTAACCTGCACCGCCAACTACTTCCCAAATACTGAGAATCCCAGACAAACATATGTGGAACACAATTACTGAGATCAGCTCTTACCACCAACAATGCACACTTTGTGAATCCAATACAACTCTATCAAGGACATCTTCTCCTGTAACTACACATACACTATGACACAAATGTTAGGAATCAAGTTCAAATTGAACAGGCACACCCCCCAGTGGGACCTCTGCCTCACTGCTACTGTAATCTATGGAGACTCACCCACAAAGATATTAGAGAGGCCTACTTAGTTATCTGCATCACGTCTAACAACCTAAATAGTGGCAATCACACGCACGTCCTGCTACCCAAACATTTCCAAACATAAGCACAACTCTACTAACAACACTTCCAAAATGACCTAGAACACTCACTACACTTTCTATTTAGAATCATATAGCCTTTGACGGTACGATTCAACAATGTCTGCCAGGGTCCATCTATCAACTGAGACACAAACACCGCACAAGAGCCCATCCATCCTGCTGTAGCACACAACCCATATAAACCACACCATCCCACAAAGCAGCTCTCCTGCACATCAGCTGAATCCTGCCTGATCATTCTTTGATCTACTATCACTAGGACATTCTTGTGACATCCAGTGCAACTCAGTCTCAACTTGCAGCATTCCCTAATATTGCAGGATGGGGGTCAGCCATCTTTGCTAATGGGCGATCACAACCCAAGTAACACCCTTCTATTCCAACAATGAATACACAAATTCCCTCCACAGAATGACATAGGGCAGTAAAACCGAGCACACCAACAGTGGCAAGCATGTACTGTTCTCTGTCAGTGCACCTTTGCTGCCTGTTCTCAGAGGTGTCTTGATATGATCCTGTGTTGTGCTTTTGATTAAATGTTATATGAGTTGTTCTAAAATGTGCAGGCAAAGTTTGCTCTCAACATTTATATGCCAGAAATGATATGTTGTCTGGGTGTTTTTAAAGCAGAAATCACTTTATTAGCAAACAATTGAACATGTAATATGTGCAATTACGTTGTTCAAATTAGTTCTACTAAGTTAAATCATAATTATTTTTTATCTGTTGCAGTACAGGAAAAGAAAAACAGCTAGTGTGCAGACTTGAAGGCCATGCCTGCACCTCTTGTCAGATCCAGCAAGTGTGCACTCCACCTTTGGAAATCCATGCAAGAAAACAGCTGCCACCTCCTCTTATGTTTAAAAAGAAAATTAAATGCATGAGTAAAAATGTACAATTTAAACAGATGGGTATTAGAGTGAATAGGGGATATTTCATTATTTCCAACATTGACAGCTCTTTTGAATAGTATGTGTTGCTTTCAGGCTACTTCCAAATTCCATAAGAAGCTACTGATGTTTCTGTCAGTACTGGAGCTATGAGGCATCTGACGAACCAGATTTAATTTTTTAAAGCATTTTATCTACTGAAAATCTGGAAGTTTAAAATCGGAGCAGATATGTTTTTTCCCGTTCAGTTTCAACAATTTTTAATCTCATCATTTTTCTGTTTTATTCCTAAAAAATTGCCATGCCACCTCATCACAAACGGCATTACTTGGTGAGATTTTAAGATTTTAACATTGGGAATCTATGGACTTTTTTAATGACTTAGGGCCAGATGTAGGAAGGCTATTACCGGTTGGTAACGGCCAAAATTAACGAATTTCGGCCGTTACCGACCGGTAATAGGCTTTTCTGATGTAGGGGCCGAAATTAACGATTCGGTAATTTACCGAATCGGTAATTTAAGGAATCGGTAAATTACCGATTTCTTAAATACCAATTCAGTAAATTACCTGGGGCCCGATGTAGGTAGCCCTTTACCGATCGGAATCGGCCGAAAATACCGATTTTCGGCCGTTTCCGATCGGTAAAGGGCTATCGAGATGTAGGGGCACATTTTCGGTAATATTACCGAATCGTTATCATTACCGAATCGGTAAACTTACCGAATCGGTAATATTTACCGATTCGGTAATGATAACGATTCGGTAAAATTACCGAAAATGCAATGTAGGTAGCCAATGTTCCATCAGCACATGGCTTACAGAATCGGTATTTTACAATGAAATACAAATCCATGGTAAAATACTGATTCCTGTGTACATGCACATCTGTGCATGTACACATGTGCCATGTGACAGACAGACATGCCCTTAGGGCATGTCTGTGTGCCACATTGCACACATGCCCATTTTGGGGGTGCTAGAGGGTGTCAAAGTGACACCCCCTGCACCCTTGCCAAATTGGAAACGAAAAGAACTGCATTGTACCACGCCCCTTGACATATTTTTATCCCAGAGCCACCGTCTTCCCTCCACAACACTATAATAGTAATACCTTCTCTTCTTCCCAGTTTCCCAACATTGAGTCGGCTCTAAACCCCGTATACATGCACCCACTGGCTCCACCATCAGCCATACCTGGGTGGAACACCATAACTTTTAACCACAATACTGGCTTCAATGGGAACATGTCAAGCCTGTTACCATTTACGCCTTTAGAGCTCTCCAACAGGTTCACGGTCTTCAGTAGCCTAGAGGACTGCGATTGATGGTTAAGGAACGCAGAAGCTACGGGGGGCGGGGTTAGTGCCTCATGTAAATCAAGGTTATCTGAGAAGTTAGGGGGTCGGTGTCATGTTATAAACTCATATATTGCCCAAACCACCGCTGATAAAAATAGTAGCCCCCCTAAAATATCACTCACAGTGTTAACAGGGGAAAATGTGGTGCTCCCTACACCATCCTCAGACATAAAGGTAGTTACTAGTGTTATATCTGGGCTCCGGGAGCCGGATGCAGTGCGTATTGTGGGCCCGGTGGTGGAAACCGTAACGTCGCCTATTTTAACATCTTCACAATCAACTAGAGAGTCTGTTGTTTGTCCTGCACTCAATGACAGTGTAAAATTAATTTCCTGGAATATTGCAGGTTTGGCAAATAAGTTACGAGATGTAGTATGGCTATCTTTTATTAGAAAATTTAGTATTGTGTGCCTCCAAGAGACCTGGTTAGAAGAAAATAATGTTCATATGGAGGGTTTTTTAAGCTTTATCACCCCAGCAGCTGCTTCGACCAGGGGAAGAGCCAAGGGTGGCCTGGCCATCTTCATTAGCCAAGATCTGCAATGTAATGTAAGCAATTACCATAGCGTAAATCTGAACCTACAGAAGATTGATCTAAAAAATGGGAAGACTGTGATGACACTGGTTAATTTTTATAATGCCAACAGTAACAATGAAATGTGCCATATTGCCTCTCTGAATGACATTCTGAGCAAAACCGTTTATAATGTATCACGGCATTTGTTGATAGCAGGTGATTTTAATGTTCAACCATGTGGTAACCCAGCTAGTACGCCAATGGGGTCTTTAGGGTGTCATAATGAGGAAGGTTTTCACTTCTCTCATAGTAGGGGTGGTGAGACCCTAAACGACTTAATGAATGAGCACAACTTGATTGTAGCTATGTCGTTGGTCCCCGACATAAAAATCTTTGACACCCCAACCTTCAAAGGGCATGGGCAGGGTTCCTTTATTGATCACATACTATTATCTCCAGATGCTGCCCAATGGGTCTTGTACTTTTCTATTCTCACTAGTACATACAGTGATCATAATCCCCTTGCTATAAACTTGAGTGGCCCATTTTTTGCTAAACGTCAGTCACGTCCCGATCATGGTACGTTAAGGTGTGTAAATGGCAGGCGTCGCATTAAATGGTCAATGGTAAATCAAGACACCTTGTATTCTAATATAACTAGCGCATGTGAAGAGGAGCTGTCCGTTTGTCTTTCATCTGATTCAATCCCTTCGAACATTTTGTTTAGGTTTGAGGGGTTGGTCGCTAAAATTGGTTCCATGCTCACAGTGCCAATAAGGGGTCATAGTGAGAATAACTCTAAATGGTTTGATCATAACTGTTCAAAGGCAAGCAGGGACTTGAAACTGGCATTAAAAACCAAACCAAGAGATCATGAATTGATAAAAAATCTTCGCATGGCCTACAGGAAAACAATAGCCATTAGAAAAAAGGAAATTAAGGCAAATGTTATTGAATCCCTTCTAGACCCATCTGTGTTGGGGAATAGCAGCAAGTTTTGGCAAATAATTAATAAACCCATGTTTGAAAATCCAAACGACACAGCTATTGGAACAAACATCCCTGAGGGGGAGTGGGAGTCCCATTTTAGTACAATTTTTAAGAGCAATGAGCAACGGGAAGTTACCGACCTTTTAATTCCAACTGTGACCCCACCGTGCTTTACAGTACAAGAGACCATTAGGGGTATACAGGGTCTAACAGTCAACAAGGCCCCGGGTCCGGATGGTTTACCACCGGACCTGTTTAAGTCCAGTATCCCGTTTTGGGCCCCGGTCCTTACGGCTGTAATAAATGCAGCGGCAATAACTGGTTGCCCAAGAATTTGGGGTCTCTCGACTATAGTCCCCATTTTTAAGAAGGGTGACCGCAGTAGCCCTTTATGTTACAGGCCAATTTCTTTACTGAATTCAGTAGTCAAAGTGGTGGGGGGAGTAATTCTTAACAGGTTATCTATTTGGGCCAAAGAAAATAAAATCCTTTCACCCATACAATACGGGTTTAGACCGGATCACTCGACCATCACGCAGTGTCTGAACCTATACCTTATCCTAAGCAAGTATACATTGGCGAGACAGGGTACCGTCTATATGGCCTTCATGGACCTGTCGTCCGCGTTCGACTGCGTAGACAGAAGCCTATTATGGGCCACCTTGCTGAGAATGGGTGTAGAGAGGAACCTTGTCAATTTCCTCGCTGATCTGCATACAGACACTAGGGCGAACGTCCGCTACTCTCAAGACCTTAAGGTAACGGATGAATTTAAAATTAATCGGGGTGTCCGACAAGGTTGCATTTTGGCCCCATTCTTATTTAATTTGTATATTAATGAACTGGAGGAATCACTTTTACTGGTAGAAGCAGATTACCCCTTAGTCGAGCGCAGAGGGGTACCTGTTCTACTTTACGCCGACGATGCTATTCTCATTTCTAGAACAGCAAACGGCCTCCAGAAACTTTTAAACTCCTTCCACAAATTCATGGAGTCACGTGGTTTAAGTATAAATAACTCCAAGTCCTTCGTTCTGAAAGCAGGTAAGGGCACTCTGAAACCTGGTCACTTCAGTTTAAACGGGGAAAAAATCCCATCAACCAACTCCTTCTCTTACCTCGGGGTCCTGATAGATCAAAAGTTAACATGGGGGCCAGCAGTCTCCAAAAAGAAGGGTGAAACTATAAGGGTCAATGCGGCCATCCTCGGCTTTGCAAAAAAGATCGGCAATTGCCCGTTGGCCGCACTGCTTAAATTGTACCAGGCAAAAAGCGTTGCTATTGCCTGTTATGGGAGCGAGCTGTGGGGCTATTGCAAGGTCAAAGACCTAGAGGTCGCAGAAAATAACTTCTTAAAAAAGATCTTAAGACTGCCCAGGGGTATTGGGAATTACTCAGTACACGAGGAGCTGGGGGTCCCCTTCCTAGGTGACAGAATAGCAATAAGCCCAGTCTTATGCTGGCTGAAATGTTGGCTAAATAACGAAATCCCACTAACACATGCCCTACTAAAAGAAGCTCTACAGTTAGACGGGAGATTTAAGGTACCGTGGGTAAAGTATATAAAGGACAGCTTAACGGCAATAGGCCGACGTGATCTGTTTTATGCCCCAAATAAATTAGAAAATCTGATGTGAACCTGGTCAAGAATGCCATAGTTTTGTTAAGATGTACCGATAGGGAAGAGGTTGAGACACAGAAGGCCAGTGTCAGGAAACATCTACTGCTAAAAACATGCTTGCAAATAGAACCTTACCTGACATGGCCTATGTCCAGCTATGAGCGGTTCCTTTTAATAAGGTTCCGTTTTGACCTCTACCACCTTCTACTGGCATTCCCAAGTGGTGCTCAGCGGGGCGAAGTGTTGCCAGCTTGTGGCTGCGACGGGAAGTCTCCTCAAGATCTGGCACACTTCCTTTTTATCTGCCCTTACTACTCTACCCCACGGAATTTATATCTTAAACCGTGTCTTAAAAAATTGAGCTTCACACAAATTAAACCCGCACTCTACTACCTACAACTACTGAATATTGACTGTACCCTGTTTATTTGTAATTTTTTAAAAAAAGCCATCTGCTTTAGGAAAAGCATGGACGGCTAACCATGATGTAAAAAATGTGTTGGTGATTTTTAAGCTTACAGTTATTTATATTTTTAACTATATACTTCCCTTGCTTTATTGTCTGATATATTGTACTGTCTATTGTGTCATTAATTGCCTTTGATAATGAACTGTAACCGTTTTAATTGTGTGATTTTAAAAATGAACTTTTATGATTGTAAAATCTACAATCGAATAAAGATTATGAATTGAATTGAATTGATGTCTGTGTGCCACATTGCACACATGCCCATTTTGGGGGTGCTAGAGGGTGTCAAAGTGACACCCCCTGCACCCTTGCCAAATTCGGTATTTACCGATTCGGTAAATACCGATTCGGTATTTGACTTTAATCTATGGGCTTCAAAGGCCCATAGGATTCAATAGCAAATACCGATTCGGTATTAACCGAATACCGATTCGGTATTTACCGAATCGGTAAATACCGAATTTGTAAGGAATCGGTAACGATTCCAGATGTTGGGACCTGCATCCCATTTACCGATTTTGAAATACCGAATCGGTAAAATTCGGTATTTCAAATTCGGTAAATGGGATTTACCTACATCGGGCCCCAAATTCCTAATGTAGGGAGCACTTAAATGAGTGCTTATCCCATGTTAGGATTCGTTATTTACCACCAACTACAAGCTGGTGGTAAATAACAAAAACATCCCAAAAAGCATTTTGTTTGGTTTTCCAACAGTGCAATGTTGCAGACATACATGCCCTTAGGGCATGTATGTCTGCAACATGTGCACCCATACACAATTGAGGGGGGCAACAGGGTGTCAAAGTGACACCCTGCCACCCTTCAATGTTTTCCCCCGTTTACAGAATCAGTATTTACCGATTCGGTAATTGACATTCATTCCTATGGGCCTCCAGGCCCATAGGAATGAATGTCAATTACCATATCGGTAAATACCCGAATCTTAACGATTCAGTAATTTTTACCGAATGATTTGCTACATAGCATTTACCGATTCGAAAATACCGAATCGGTAAAATTCGGTATTTTCGAATCGGTAAATGCTATTTACCTACATCTGGCCCTTAAAGAGAGCTCTAGCTTTCATGTTTAAAACGAGATTTTGCAATATAGATATCTTGCTTGTAATCTTCAGGAATTATTCGCAGTTTGTGAGTGCGCCATTTCCTTCCTGCTTGTTGTACTTGTGAGTTAGTTCTTCTTTTTCAGATTTTGTTAAACAGTGGAAAATAAGTTTTCATTTTCCGATCTATCTTTACTAAACATGGGATAAACTGATCCCTAACAATAGGTAGACATGCTCTAAAGTGCTCTACAGGTAATTCAGCTAAATAGGGCTTAATTTGAAAAAATAAAAATAAGTGTCGGGGCTCTCGCCAGGAGGCCACTCCAGCCTTCACAACCCATTGCCCCGGTCAGCACTGCCAGTAACAGCACCAACACAACTACTAACCATCACACTCCTACAAATGCGGCAATTCACAGTATTTCTGGCCGCCAACGCTATATATTTTAAGTCCCCAGGAGCCACGCAGAGTTGGTTAGAAAGTTTTGTTCTCAAGGTACAACAACCCCAAAGGTCCTCCTTCATCAGCAACTGCCTGTGCTCTCTCCCCTGGATTTCTCACCAGTAGAGTTAGCAACCAGATGCAGATGTTTCTTGGATATAACATAAAAACAACATATATCTTCCCAGAAACACAAATAACAATTAAAAAAAACAGCTTAAACGTATTGCATAAACCCATGGAAAAATCAAAGAAAAGATTGCATGAGCAGAATGCAAAGTCTAAGTCCATAAGTAATCCCACCGCCAGCTCGGTTTGAATTTGGTACGATCTGGCCTTCCGCAAACAGGCTCACAAGAGACGACAGTACCAGGATCGTTTTTTTCCTTTTTCCTTTTTTCTTGTCCCACTTATTACACATTGTAACCTTCTGCACATTCCACCTCCTTCCATCATCTAACCACAGCTTGATACCTACAACCTTCATCACTTGTTTAGGTTTGGACCATTTACACAAAACCACTCTTTGATTTC
Source organism: Lissotriton vulgaris (assembly GCF_964263255.1). NCBI lineage: Eukaryota > Metazoa > Chordata > Amphibia > Caudata > Salamandridae > Lissotriton > Lissotriton vulgaris. The sequence continues at coordinate 86,615,016 of NC_141687.1, read as the reverse complement.
CCACCACATACGTCTTTACCCAATCACCAAGGCTGAAACCGCGTGCAGAGCTCCTTATCTTGTCATTGTGTCTGCGTATGTACTTTTCTTGGTAGTCATGCACCATGCATGCCAACTCATCTCTACCAACACGTATGGAGCTCAATCTAAACATTCATGCTGGTGTCACCTTGTTACACGCCTGGCGGCCCTTAAGAAGGCTGAATGGACTTTCCTGAGTGGCAGTGTGAGGTGTGCTGCGGTAACTCCATATCATCTCCGTCACCGCTCTTTTGCAATCCCCCCCAGTCCTCATCAGCTAACTGCACACATTCCTTTACCACACGGTTAAATCTTTGTACCATGCTGTTTTCCCTGGGATTATAAACAGCAGAGGTAAGTTACTTCACACCCGACTTTTCCATGTTTTTACAATAATCCCCTGCAAGAAAATGAGGTCCATTGTCAGTTTGTATACACTCTGGATAACCTTTCCTACGGAACACCTCCTCGCAAAACTCTATCATGTTGGACGATTTTGTCTCCCTCACTAATGTAACCCCAGGCCATTTGGTAAAATAGCCCATCGTGACAATGGCTTACTTGTTATCTAAACCCCTTGCACTGAATGGCCCACATATATCCATAGCCAGTTTTTGCCAGGGTTTGTCAGGCATACTGGTGGCCGAAATGGTGAATTCCTGAGACTTGTGTGATTTGTCGGTACACATGCATGCCACACAATTGCGTACACATCTCTCCATGTCTTTGTCCATACCAGGCCACCCGAAATCACACATGGCTCTGCTCTTCATACCAGACATACCACTGTGCCTTCATGTAGTTATTCCAACAACCTGGTACGCAGAGCAACCAGTACTACTAATTTGTCTACTTTCCTGACAATGCCGCTCTCCACTGACACATCTGTGCACACCATTCTGTACTCAGAGAGTTCTTTTTTAATCAATGTGCTCTGTCCGGTGTTATCAGATAAGCACAAGATTAATTGTTGCAAAACTGTGTCTTTTAGAAACTGCCTGTTTCCTCACTCACGTTGGATTACATCCAGATCTGTGACTGGGGGTGAATGTTTTGCCATTGTGCAACATTCCGTCCATCAATTGTTGTTTTTTCATTTGTCACCCGAGTGGGACGGGTATGCTCAGACGCGAGTCCCATGCTCTCCACACCACTGGAATCAAGCTATCTTGGCTGATGATGGCTGATTGCCAGAAACCGGTCCTAGGATGCTTGACTCTGCTCCAGGGAAGACATGGCTTGGCAGTTCGGGCAGGACTGTTCCCATGAGGCACTGGGTCAAGACTGATTTCCATATGGCCATGTCTGAACAGGTGTGGTCTGGTGAGCAAAATAACGATGGATTAACCCCAGATCTGTGACTGGGGGTGAATGTTTTGCCATTGTGCAACATTCCGTCCATCAATTGTTGTTTTTGCATTTGTTTACTCACTCACAGCACCCTTGCATGAATGACTCATCCACTGTAGCCACCAGCCACTCTTCTTCCTCCTCCCTAACATCATATTCCTCATGCACCGATAAAGGCAATTGAGATAAACAATACGCATTGATGTTTTAATGACCTGGCACATATCTCAACTGAAAATCATATTCTTGCAACCGGTGCAACCATTTTGCTATCCTGGGTGTAGCCTTTCCAGACCCCTTCGTGGTAATGATGTTATTTAACGGTCCATGATCAGTTCACAACTTGAAATTTGTTCCACATATGTACATCTTTGAGCATTCGTGAAGCGAAAACTACCACCCATTCCATCTTTCCTTTGTATGAGTACTGCGCCCAAACCATACGTACTGGCACCCACTACGACAATGGATTTGTTGTGGGGATCATACGGTTTGAGGGCTACCACCTTAGTTGTGTCTGCTTTTATGCTATCAAAAGTCATCTGCACAATTCCTCATTGAAAAAAAATAGTGTACCCTTCTTTATCAAGAGTCTCAAACTGTGCACTTTAGTTGCAAATGCTGCACAAACTTTAAATAAAACTTCGCTAGTCCCAGGAAGGAGCATAACTGTTTCTTGTCCGAAGGTGTCGGGGTGCTATCAATGGCTTCAAGTAAATACTTCTTTGGTTTAACACCGTCCCCATGTAGTGTGTTCCCCAAATAATCGATTTGCCTCACAGCAAATTTGCACTTTTCAGCGCTCAAAGTTAATCCTGCATCTTGTACTTTTTTCAAAGCGTTATTCAACACAGAGTCATGATTATCCATGTTATTACCCCAAACCAAAATATCATCTTGAAACACCATCATGATGTCAACCCCCTTCCAACCACTGCTCATGAGCCTTTGGGAAACCGCAGAAGCGGTAGCCAATCCGAAAGGCATTCTTAGGAACTGGAACACACCCTCAGGTGTTATAAACGACATTAGATGTCAGGAATCAGAATGTAATCTCACCTGGAGGTTCGCATTGGAAAGGTCAATGGACAAAAAATATTTGGCATTTTTTACATTAGCCACTATTTTATTAATGCGTGGTAAGGGGTAGCTGTCAAAGCAGATTTTGCAGTTTAAGTCCCCCAGGTCCACACACATGCGCAACTTGCAATTTGGTTTGCGTGCCAAAACGATCTGACTTAACCCCTCTGCCAGCTCGGTTTGAACTTGATATGATCCGACCTTCCGCACACAGGCTAACAAGAGACTGCAGTACCTGCATCGTTTTTTCCCTACAACCAGTCATCACGTCCCCACTTATTACGCACTGTAACCTTCTGCACATTCCATCTCCTTCTATCACCTAACCACACCTTGTTACTTACAACCTTCATCACTTGTTTGGGTTTGGACCATTTAGACAAAACCAATCTTTGATTTCCCACCACATACGTCTTTACCCAATCACCAAGCCTGAAACCGCGTGCACAGCTCCTCATCTTGTCATTGTGTCTGTGTATGTACTTTTCCTGGTAGTCATGCACCATGCCTGCCAACTCATCTCTACCAACATGTATGAAACTCAATCTAAACATTCATGCTGGTGTCACCTTGTTACACGCCAGGCGGCCCTTCAGATAGCTGAATGGAGTTTCCTGAGTGGCAGTGTGAGGTGTTGCGGTAACTCCATATCATCTCCGTCACCGCTCTTTTGCAATCCCCCCAGTCCTCATCAGCTAACTGCATACATTCCTTTAACCACACTTTGTTACTTACAACCTTAATCACCTGTTTAGGTTTGTACCATTTAGACAAAACCACTCTTTGATTTCCCACAGCATACTGGAGTTCTGGACTTTTTGGTTCCGTCCAGAGGTGTCAGGGAACAACACCCAAAGACCCCGGAATTCCCACCTGCCTTGGTGCGCAAATGAACAGAAACACGGGCTTCTCGATGGTGGCGTCAAAGACCAAAGGTTTATTACTGCAGGGACACAGAAGTCACAGATACTACACACGGGCAGTAACCAGGAGCCTGTTCGATTTGTACAAAGAGGGCTGCTCCTTATATACTGTTTTTTATGCTAGGGGCAAATTCTTTACATGTAATACATTCCCAGAACCTTTGTGTCTAAAACAATAAATATTTGGCGTTACACAGGAACCGTCGATAATATCTGAGGCAAAACATTGCGAAAAGAGGGGTTCCCACTAGTTTGTCACAATTCCCTGTCAATATTGCATTCAGGACTCGGACCGCCTCATCGTAAAGTTCGTTACCTCCCCCTAATAAAGATTCAGGAAGAAAGAAACAGAGCCAGGTGTGGAAGATAGAAAAGTGGGATAAGGGATGTCTGTGGGTTGTAAATGGGCAAGGCTACCGGCTTCGGCCGCCTAATCATGATCAGGTACAATGGACACGAAGACCAGTTTGGCAGGGCTGGCCTCGGGCAGAGGAGGCAGCCTTTGTCGAGTCATGCAGCTACAGCGTGATCTGGTTTAAGGTGTACGTGTCATGTAAGAGGTGAATCTCCGGCTAAGGCTACGTGTCCTTAATCAAAGTGGAGTGATCAGAGGTTATTGCGTATGTGAGGGCAAGAATCACAAAATGGCGGCCATGATCTAAGATGGATGCCGTGGGTAGATCAGAAATATGTCAAAATAGAAGGAGTGCTCTTGCTTGTAGCGTAGCGAAAACACCAGGATATACTAAATGGATCATTTGCGGTTCGCTGATACCAATATTATGTATTTCCGACAAATTTGAAAACACGGGTTCAAATTGTCACGGAACCGTCACGGAACCTCAGACCCTCCTTTTGCCCTTACATAGGCAATTACTCAGTCTATGTCTGAATCTAGTTCTATGCTCATCAGGTCAGTGACATGCTGTTGTATCATCATCCTTTCTCGTACCTTTTCTCCAAACACAGGTGGTTTTCTGAGGCAAGTTGCAGCACAAAGACTACACAGAGCAGGACCACACTGGATAATCAGGCAGCATGAAAATAGGAATACTAAGATGACACCAATGACCATTAGAACCTTCCATCCCCACGCTGATATCAGAGTCCAAAACCACTCCATGAAGGACCAGTTTCCCTTGTCTACATGTATGGAGTCTGAAATCTTGTGCAACTTAGAGATCGCCTCATAGACTGTTGGAGCATTATTAGGAATAAAGACACAGCAGCTCGATTGGATCATTCTGCATACCCCACCTCGATCTGCAAGTATAACGTCTAGAACCATACGATTCTGCAACGTCATGAGCCTATCCGCCTGAAGCTCAGCTGTCAGATTGCTAAGGGCACCAGCAGTTTCGGTGATAGTAGATTCAACTACCCGTGTTAGCTGACGTATGTTTCTACTATTGGCCATAGGCCCCCAGAACGGAAGGAAGCCTTTGAAGAAGTCTCCAGCTTCCTGACCAGCGGTATCTTCCTTGCTGAAGACACCTCTCGCTACTCTGGTTCTGTGGTAATCAGGTGAAGCAGTGTATGTCGGAGGCAGTAATCGAGCAATATAACATGATCCTGAAAAGTCGGCAGGCAACCATGTATAAGCTCTGTCTCGACAAATGACGTAGGTACCCCTAGCAGTGAGAAAGGCAGGGGAAGAGTTAGCCGGAAACACGTAAGTCTCTACGCACTCACTCCTTCCTAGCTGAGCTCTCGGATTTCTCCCGTTACCTTGCAAACAGACCTGACCTTGGTGAGGTACGACCCAGATTGGAGTTGAGCTTTTACGCTTGCTTTCTCCTAAACTAAGGCGATACTCTGAAGTATTCCAACTTAAATATACTCGCAATTCGTCTCTAGGGTAAGATGGAGTATTATTGACGTCCTTGACCATGTCAATAATTCCCTGGACTAAAGCTTTGTTGGCAGAGTTATATTTAGCGGAACGCGGTGGACGTGGAGGATAAGTTTCAAGGGCATAAGCAAAGATGGTTTGGATGGCCTGAAATGATCCATTATAGCTGTAAGGCAAAACCAGATAGGGAATACCTTTATCCATAGTGTGGGGTATCAAGCCACACACCCAGCAGTTTGTAGTGTTAACTACCAGTTGGTGTTGGTGCAAGAGCTGTACAAAAGTGTTGTTGGTGAATTCTGAGCGTCGGGCTTGCTCATGTTCTGGAAACGAGTGAAAAGAGTGTATAGAAGAAACAGTAGAAATAGCAGGATCAAGGGGAGGTACTGTAGTAACTGGCACAAAAATCAAATTTATACTAAAGACGATTCCACCCACCAATGTTGCTAAAACAATCAAAAATGTAATGGCACATTGCATCAGAAAGCATTTGTTATGAAGAATTCTATTAAGTCTGTTTCTGCGAACATAAATCACATTTTCTCGTTGCAGCGCAGGAAGCTCCATCTTCTACAATCCGCTCGCGACCACTGATGATGTGTACGTAGATGAAAATGCCTCTATCAGCCCTGGGAGTTCCCAGAACCAACAGAAAGATCGACCTTGTGTCAGACCCTTGCAAATTCAAACTAGGCACACAGCCACGACCCTACGGCTACCCAGACGGCAAGGCAATTTTAAAAACAATAAACAATAGCAAACTTCCTGGCTGAAGGCAAAAGTTCAATATATATATCAAAATCATAATGTGCAGTTGCCTGCTTTATTTGTCCATTTTACGGCTTCTTAGGTTGTATCTCTGCTTCGCTGGTACTGTCTGATCGGAAAATAGCGTATCACTAGCAGCTGTTGCAGAGTTCAAGTTCGCAGATAGCAAAGTTTCTTCTGATGCTGGAGACAAATGTTCAGTGTTCAAAGGAGTCTTTTCAGGAGGAGAGTCAGGTTTTGAAGTGTCAGTAATCAATTCGGCATCGCTGAAAGAGATGAACTTCGGTGTGCTTTCAGATTCGGAGGCACCAATTCCCTTTTTCACCCAGTCGTCGTAAGGGAGCGGCAAAGGAACACGCTTAACATGAGAGGCGTGTATCCAGTGCTTACGGCCAGCTACACGAACTGCTGTCCTCGTTGCCAGTAAGATCTGAAAAGGCCCCACAAATCTCGGCTGAAGGTTCTTCGTCCTCGCGAAGTTCTTGATGACAACCAGATCTCCTGGTTTCAGCTGATGCCCTGGACTCTCCGGAGGTTTTGGCAAAGCATCGAAAACCTGTTGATGAATAAGACTCAATTTAGCAGTCAAGTCGTAAAGGTAGTCTATCAACATAGGATATTCAATGGAGCAAAATTCTTTAGGCCTTGGCACACCCCAGACATTTGCCGGGCGACCAAAGACTATCTCGTAAGGACTAAGCCCTATTCTAGAATGTACTGTTGCTCTCGTTGATAACAAGGCCAAAGGAAGTGCGTCTGGCCAGGCTAAACCTGTGGATGCTTGTATTTTGGCTATTTTCAGCTTGAGGGTGCCATTGTAACCCTCGACTAAACCAGCAGACTGGGGATGGTTTGCACTGTGAAATTTCTGTTTCAATCCTAGGCCGGCACACACACTCTGCATAACTTTCCCTATAAACTCACTTCCGTTATCTGACCATACAATCCGTGGCATTCCATATCTAGGGAAAAATTCCTTGAGAAGAATTTTGGCAGTAGATAGGGCAGTGTTGTCCTTTAGTGGGTATGCTTCTATCCACCTGGAAAAAGCACAAACTACCACCAGGACATACTTCAAATTATTGCAGCGTTCCATGTGAATGAAGTCTAACTGAATTACTTCAAAGGGGCAGGAAGGAGGAGCGAAATGACCAGCTGGAGTTGGAGTTCCCTTGCCAGGATTATGCATCAAGCACACCATACAATTTTTCACCACTCTCTCTGCACACTTACTGATTCCCTCATTCTTCCAGACCGGAGCCAACATCTTACATATCCCTTTAGAACTTATATGCGCTACTCCATGCGCCATCGTCACTACTGCAAGCACATACGCATCGGGCAACATCCAACGCTGCTGTTCTGTCAAATCAATCCAACATCCATTCGAGTCCAACTTGCCCGTACTTTCTCTCCATACACGTTTCTCTTCCTCAGTTGCTTCTTTCTGAATCTCTTTCACACTTTCCATAGTGTCTTCACACATTCCGGACTCAGCAATCCATCTTGCAGACGTAGCAACATACATTCTGCTCATCGTGTCTCTAGCTGTCTGTTTAGCAATTTCATCAGCAAAAGCATTCCCACGACCAACATCATCCGTGATTGCTTTATGAGCACTGCACTTCACAATCGCAACTTCAGTCGGCAAGGTTAGAGATTCCAACAAGTCGTTAACTAGCTGACCATGTTGGATCTTAGTCCCATGGGACGTAATGAAACCTCTTTCTCTCCACAACCGGCCAAAACTATGGGCCACGCCAAATGCGTACTGACTATCTGTAAACACATTCACTCTCTTTCCCTCAGCTAAAACACACGCTCTCGTTAGAGCTATTAATTCTGCAGCTTGGGCAGAATTCTGACTCACTCTTGCAGTCTCCACAATCGTCTTCAAAGTCGTTACTGCGTAAGCAGCAGTCACATCACCATTCTCCAATTTAAAACATGACCCGTCCACATACAGCGTACCATCCGGATCTGATAGCGGAGTATCTTTTAAATCAATGCGTCCTTTTGTCTCTTCCTCCGTTTTGAAACAGCAATCATGTGGCTCGGAATCACTCGACTCTTGATCAGTCGGCAACAGTGTTGCTGGATTTAATACATTGCATCTTTTTATCTGAATGTGACTCGCTAGTAATGTCAACTCGTAACCAGATAATCTCGCACTAGTAAGGTGTTGAGTCTTCGTTCGGTTCATGAGTGTATCCACTGCATGAGGAACCATGACCACTAGCATATTGTTCATCACCAAACCAGCAGATTGTCGAATGGAAGCTGCAGCTGCCGCTGTAGCTCTCAAACAACTAGGCAACGCTCTGGCTACCGGATCTAATGTTGATGAGAAATACGCACAAGGGCGTTGTTTATCACCAAACTTCTGTGTCAGAACACTCAACGCGCAACCTTCCCTTTCGTGAACGTAGAGCGTGAATGGCTTACTGTAATCAGGTGTACCCAATACAGGAGCTGAACACAATGCTTTTCGTAATTCAATAAAACTCTCTTGACATTCATCAGACCATGGCACCGGACTCGGAACATTTTTCCCAGTCAAAGCTACCAATGGTTTCGCTAACAGAGAAAAATTTGGAATCCACTGCCTACAGTAAGAGGTAATGCCTAGGAAGGCACGTACTTCTCTCTGTGTGCGTGGAACACTCATCTGTGTAATTGCTTTTATTCTTTCTGGGGTCAACTTCCTTCCCTCCTTTGACAAGAGATGACCTAGGTAGGTCACTTCTTGGCAGCAGTATTGCATTTTCGAAGGAGACACCTTGTGATTCAAATTAGACAAATGATGCAATAGGGAAATTGTAGCTGCTTTGCAAGTTTCCTTGTCATCGGCAGCCACTAAAAGATCGTCTACGTACTGTACTAGGGCAGAACCTGGAGGAAGGACAAAAGAATCTAACTGGCTTTTTAATGCTTGACTATAAATTGATGGACTCTCACAATAGCCTTGTGGAGCGCGTTTAAATCTGAAACTGCGACCTCCTAGACAGAAGCCGAAAATATCCCTACTTTCTTCAGCTATCGGAATGCTGAAAAAGGCATTCTTTAGGTCAATAACTGAGAACCATGTGGCTGTGGCAGGAATCAATGTTAACAAGGCAGTAATGTCTGGCACTACAGGAAACTGCGGGACTACAATCTTATTAACTTCTCTAAGGTCTATGACAAACCTATAAACTGGAGGTTTTGTAGGATCAGTTCGTTTCAGGATCGGCAATACAGGACTGTTACAGACATTTCCTCTAGTTTCTTCAACCACACCTTTCTTAATCAAATCTTGCACAATCAATAAAAGTGCACGCTCTCCTTCACTAGATATTTTATATTGGGGAATTCTTGGAAATTTTACATTTGCTTTCAAAGTTACTACATATGGTGGAATTTCTAGGAGACCTACATCATTAGGACCAGTCGCCCAAAGAGAATCAGGGAGTGAACGTAGCTCCGGCGGGAGTGCGTCCATTGACAAGTACATCGGAGAGGTGATATTTTTACCCAATGTAAGCTGTACTCCTTCCGGAGAACAGTACAATGTCGCATATAGTCGTTTTAACAAATCTAAACCAAGCAGGTTTTCATTACAACCTGTCGTCAAAATCAGGGGTGCTTTCAATTGGCACGGTCCAACAGAAATAGACAAAGGACCAGATATCGGGTTGTAAACAGGGGCGCCTGAAAAACCTACGGAAACATTTGTTGAGCCAGACAAAGGTGCGCCAGGGAGTTTCGCATGAATGATAGAACTTTTTGCGGCACCAGTATCCAACAGAAACGGTTCGACTACACCTGATGTTGCTACTGCGACATAAGGCCCACTCTGATCCACTGGAACTGATACTACTCCCTCTCTCTGTCCACGGCTGTCCTAGTACCCATTTTGTTGATAACCCTCATCTATTTCATTACAGTCCTCGACAAGATATTGTTGAGATCTATTTTGCTGAGTAGATTGTCCATTTCGTTGATCAAAGTGATTGGAGGGACGATCATTCGTTTGTGGAGGCATAGCACCTCATCCTCGACCTCTAGAATTCTGCACAAAACCACCACGACCTCTCTGAGCTGCTGCTGCATTATTTTGCGCTAAGATCGGACATTCATTTTTATAGTGACCCTCTTTCTTACAGTACGCACACTGATTCCACTGATATTGAGGTCTTGATGAACCATAATCTGTCCTTTGGGTCGAACCTTGCTGCGTATTAGTCTGATTCGTGCGGGGCGGATACGCCTGTTGCAAAAGAACTTTAGTTTTTAAATCTTTTGTTTTCTTTTCTGATTTTTCCTTTTCCTCTTTATCCCTATTTTCGTAGTACTGTGCAGTCGCAAGTATTTGCGCTGTCGTAGATACAGCCCACGCACTTTCTGAGTCTTTTAATTTATTGCATAATTCAGGTAACAAATTATGCACAAATTTATCGACAAACAATCTCTGTCCTCCTTCTGTACTCATGTCCTGACCACTATGATCTACAAAAGTCTCTTCAAACCTCGTGAAGAAGTCGGAGACACTTTCGTCTTTCTTCTGCCTGCATGCTGACAGCTTGTCCCAATTAACACGCAATGCTGGCATCAGAGTCTTCATTAGATCAATTATTCTACCTGGCAGATTAGCAATTAGAGGTTCGAGTTTCGCACCACCTATTTGCTGACCATCTGCTGCAGTGATAGCTGCCCAATCACCACCTAAAGCAGCTTGATGATCCTCTCTACGAATTTTAGCCCACACTGGTTGCGGAACTACGTTACCAAACAACATATCAATGTCGGCTAAGTTCATTATACAAGCCTCAACTGTCTGTGTTAATTCCTTGTAATATCCAGCTGGATTTTTACGTGGGTCTGGCAAGGCCTGTTTTACCGCTAGCACTTCTGCTCGCTTCCATGGAATGTGTATCCACACTCGTTGGAACTGTGCTGGAGCAGCTGCAATACCTGCATTATCATCACGTTGTATTGCTTCGCGCCAAATTGGAGGAACCTCCCTCATAGGATATTGGCGACTTAGCTTCACTTTACCTTTTTCTAAATCTCTCGGTGAACGAAGAGATGGATCATTCCTAAAACTTAAAATAAGTTCCATCGCTTCCTTTATATTCTCACCCACTATCATTCCAGCAGCAAACTCTTTTTGAACTCTAATTAAATCTTCCAAATCTGATTCGACATCGTCTTCTTCTATTTCTTCACGTAACAACGAGCACATCTCATCAAAGACGTACCGTTGCGTTGGTTCCTTCCACTGCATAAATGTGTCTAACACATCTCTCGTACTATACCTTCTACTCTTCGAAATCCATCTGAGAGCCGTGGAATCTAAAATTCCCCGTTCCTCAGTACTTGGTAGCTGACTACGTCTCTGAACTGAATCAGGAGTAGGAGTCTTAATCAAAGTTTTATATATAGGAGACAGCATATTAGTAACAGAATCAGTAATTCTTCGACGAACAGAAAGTGGAGTTAGCACACTCGCAGACGTAGAGAATGCAGTAGAGGTAGGAATAGATAACGGAACAGTAGGAGTATCGAGAAAAATAGTTTGAGGAACAGTAGGTACAGATGTAGGTATAGAGGCTGGCAGTGTAGGAAGAGGAGGAGCTGTAGGAACATTCATATTTATCACAGGAGGTACGGGAACTTGATTCTGAGGGACAGGAGCAGGAACACCAGGTTGTCCAGCAACCGGTAATTGAACATTCGGGACGAGTGGAGCCGCAGCACCTTGTGCATAAGGTGGAGGTGACCGTAACAGATAAGATAACAGAGGATCGTTTTCGGAATCCTCCAGTATCTTAGCCATTTTTGAAGGCAAGGCAGGATAGCACTTGTCGATCGCTAAGTTATGCTCTCTAATTGCTACATCTATGGCCTTCTCACACTCGTTAGCCTGCAACTGTTTAGCCGCTTGCTCTAGAGTTAACTCTTCTTGTTCTTTCTGTTCTTTCTTCAACCTTTTCATTTCTCTCTGTTTGGATTCTTTTCGCCAATAACGGAAAGAATCAAACATTGCCGGCCGGGCTTTCTTCTTAAACAATTTCGCTTCTAAGTTGTCGAGAATTTCTGGTTCAAAACTACCATGCAGTGGCCAACTAAGGACACCATCCTTCTTACAGTAACGGACCCACACCTCATTATAAGATATAGGACCCACGCCATGCTTACAATATAAATCATATAGGGGAGTCCCAATCGGAGGAACCAGACAAGAGTCCTCCAATCGTGAGTCACTGTTGCAACTAAAACAAGACAACATTTTCCGACTTACCATTTTCAGTCCGGAACACAAAACAAACAAACACGGAACAAATATGTGCACTCGAACCAAGAACTTAGGCCTACCAAAACGAACTGATGTATCGATACCCAAACTAAACCAAAAAGATTATCGTAACTAGAACAACCAGTGATAATCTTATAAGACTAAACCAAACCAAGAACCGATCAAGGATTTTAACAATCCTCACAAAAGTAACCAGCTAGCTATCACTAAATACTTAACTGAGTCACTGAAGACGTCACCAAGGAGAAACCCGTCACGTTTCGCCGTACTAAGGACTGCACCACGGGTCCAAGACAGGGCGACGGTCAAGGCAACGGCCCACTGCAGCCGTCCTGAACGGGAAACCCTCGTGGAAGAGAACTTCGGGCCACTTTTGCGATATGCCGGGATCGATGAAGTGGGGCGCCTCCCTCAGGAATCTTCACACGAAGCTTCTCGAACTCTTCAGGCTTTTGGACCGGTACCGAATGACGTCGCCCCACGTTGGGCGCCAATTGGAGTTCTGGACTTTTTGGTTCCGTCCAGAGGTGTCAGGGAACAACACCCAAAGACCCCGGAATTCCCACCTGCCTTGGTGCGCAAATGAACAGAAACACGGGCTTCTCGATGGTGGCGTCAAAGACCAAAGGTTTATTACTGCAGGGACACAGAAGTCACAGATACTACACACGGGCAGTAACCAGGAGCCTGTTCGATTTGTACAAAGAGGGCTGCTCCTTATATACTGTTTTTTATGCTAGGGGCAAATTCTTTACATGTAATACATTCCCAGAACCTTTGTGTCTAAAACAATAAATATTTGGCGTTACACAGGAACCGTCGATAATATCTGAGGCAAAACATTGCGAAAAGAGGGGTTCCCACTAGTTTGTCACAATTCCCTGTCAATATTGCATTCAGGACTCGGACCGCCTCATCGTAAAGTTCGTTACCTCCCCCTAATAAAGATTCAGGAAGAAAGAAACAGAGCCAGGTGTGGAAGATAGAAAAGTGGGATAAGGGATGTCTGTGGGTTGTAAATGGGCAAGGCTACCGGCTTCGGCCGCCTAATCATGATCAGGTACAATGGACACGAAGACCAGTTTGGCAGGGCTGGCCTCGGGCAGAGGAGGCAGCCTTTGTCGAGTCATGCAGCTACAGCGTGATCTGGTTTAAGGTGTACGTGTCATGTAAGAGGTGAATCTCCGGCTAAGGCTACGTGTCCTTAATCAAAGTGGAGTGATCAGAGGTTATTGCGTATGTGAGGGCAAGAATCACAAAATGGCGGCCATGATCTAAGATGGATGCCGTGGGTAGATCAGAAATATGTCAAAATAGAAGGAGTGCTCTTGCTTGTAGCGTAGCGAAAACACCAGGATATACTAAATGGATCATTTGCGGTTCGCTGATACCAATATTATGTATTTCCGACAAATTTGAAAACACGGGTTCAAATTGTCACGGAACCGTCACGGAACCTCAATACGTCCTTACCCAATCACCAAGTCTTAAACCGCGTGCACAGCTCGTTATCTTGTCGTTATGTCTGCTTATGTACTTTTCTTGGTAATCATGCACCCTGCTTCACACTCCAAAGCCTCAATGGGTTCAATGACCATGGCAACACATATTCCGTCCAATTCCTGCCTGAATTGCTCCTGCAAAGCAAATGGCACATTCCTGAATTTGTGACCAACATGATGACAATCTGCCCTCAACACAGTCCAGTGCTGGAATTTATTTAAAAATCCCAGTTTCGTGCTAAACAATTCCGGATATTTCATGTGCCATTTAGATTTCTCAGTCATGTGTTAGCAAAACTTGATCAGAGTGATTGGGATCGAGGGTGATACCTAAACGTTTCTGCTCTCTCCAGCCAAGTAGAGCTCTGCTTTTTTCTACTACATACACCTTCCATTGTGTGCTCCTATCCGTGTACAAAATGTTTCACACAAAATACCACAACAATGGAAGCTTGACACCACAATACCTAGGCCTGGGCAGTGAACTTCGCTCCGTTTGCGGAGTTTGCAGAGTTTTCTGCACCTCGCACTCCGCGGAGCTGGCGGAGTGCAGAAAACTCCGCTTCGCGATGTGCAGCAGAGTTTTCCATGCTCGCATTCGCTAACAGTAAGTTTCCTATCGTGAGCGGTAAGTTTGCGAGCACGAGCCGCAGCTCGGGTAGAATTTCTACCCAAGCTGCAGTAATACCAGCAAAAACTGCAGTTTGCACTGCACTCCGCCACTCACTGAACTTTGCAGAGTTTTTTTGTAACTTCACAGAGTTCCATGTAGCAAAACTCAGCGGACTACGCCCAGGCCTAACAATATCTCTCAGGTTCAATGTTCGGTGGTGATAGGTTGCACCTGCCCGTAGATTCCCACATGTTTTTGTCAATTATAGTGTACAGAGAACCAGAATCAACCCACAATGATACCTTGACCTGGTTTATAGATCAAATGCATTTAGGAGGATGATACCCCTCAGACACTTCATTTACTTCATTCTCCAAAATTACTAACAAATCTACATATTTGTCATATTCCTCCTCTGATGATCCACCATTACCCCTCACTAGGTTCACGGACTGTTTCCAACCTTCACTGTTCCAGTGGAGAAGTGTGGCTCAATGGTTAGAGCGGCAGACCTTGATGCAGAGGTCTGGTCCAAGACCAGGGTTCAATTCCCGCCTTGGCGGGTCTTGGGCTCAATTTCCTCAGACCTGATCATTCTCGCCTCGGTGCCTATTCTAATAATGGGTCCCACTCTGCAACTCTGGGCAATAGCTTGCTTAATCTCCACAATGGCCCCAACAGCGCTTGGATGCCTGGCTTCACCTTGGGGGTGCCCAGGAGTGAACATTTCACAGGGAAAAGCCAGGAAGGGTTCCACAGCGCCAGGACACCCCAGTTGGGGTAATAGTGCGCTTTACAAGTACAAATTACCAACACATTCCTGAAAAATGGCCCAGCTTGTATTTGAAACAAATAACTTTAGCAGCCGGGCACCTAATTGCTTTGGTGGTATGTCTTAAGCTTCCAAGCCTCAAACAAATGCGTCTAATATTAATGGATGACGCCTTTTCAATCAGAACGCTTTGGTCGAAGCTGAACTTTCGCATCCTCACCCACACTCTTAGTTTTGCAAATGGTGTTAACAACACTGGCATCATTTTTCTCTTGTTCACTATTGAGTTCTTTAACATAACGCAAAGTGTTCTCTACCATTCTGGCAATGTCAAAGGTTTTTTGCAATGAAGGATCCTTGAACTCTTAAAGATTCTCTTGGATTTTGCAGTTGTTGGTTCTGTTTATAAACTGGCCCCTATTATCTCTGTATGTGGTGGCTAACGTTCTTATTGCAGCCACATATTGCTCGACCGTTTCGCCAGGTAGCTGTGCTCTATAAAAGAACCTGTGTCTTTCCACTACTATACTGGTTTTCTTTCCGTAGTTCTCCTCTAAAGCTTTTAAAGTATCAATATACTCATCAATTACTGCTTCTTCTGAACCTGAACCCTCTTCTTCACCTTCACGGTTCGTCGAATTGGCACGTATAGGTTTGGGTAAAGTTTTCAATACCTTCCTACCTTCTACACCTAGATTATGTTTTAAAAGGCTAATTTTCGAGATGCTACAAAGGTTTCTCCTCTGATTGCTTCCAAGTAAGTCTCAAACGATTCCTGCCAATCCTCACACACCATGGATGGAACACCAGGATTCTGTAAAAATTTGGGCGGGGCTAAAGCTGTATCCATCCATATGGTATCCATAATTTTCTTCTAGAGTAAAACAGCAACAAGAATGTGTGTATAATTACCCCAAGCTACACTGATAACACAATATTAAATTAACATGTATGCAACTATGCAATAGTCACTCCTTATAATGTCCTGCTGGCATTGCAACAAAATAAGTTAAAATAAATAAGGTAGTCACCGTAGACTCAGTAGGTTAGTCACTTCTGACAAAACTAATGCTTAGCAACACAATAAATTAAATTACCTGTTGGACTTGGCCCTTTTGGCAGGTTCACCCCTAAACATTTTGCTTTTAAATGTGAACTGGTGTTGTTTTTGGCTTCTGCGCAGTTTAACACAGTGTCCCAGTGTAAAGTGCGTGCGCACTCTGAGTGCATGTTGTGAGATTGGCCTGCCCTCCCATAGGAACGCATGGGGAATGTGTGTGTCCATGGTAGTTCCTGATGTGTGGGGAGTGCAGGGGCGAGTTTGGTATGTGCGAACTTGTGAGATTAAATGCTGCGCGACGGTGTGCGCAGATTTAATGGGTCTAGTGTAGAAGTGCCACTTCTTGAAGTTGGCATGCCTGTGTAGTAAATGTGAATTGACTGTCTGGCTTGTGATTGGCTGGAGCTTGCTGGTGTGCCTGGCTCCAGGAGTCAGTATGGGTCTGCCCCGGTGGTGAATGGAGAGATCTGCATGTTGATGGGAGGGAGGAGTGCCCCAGGGACCTGAATAGGGCTGGGCCTTCCCTACAAAATGCTGGCTCCGCCCCTGTGGTGCGACTGATGTCCCTAGTCTGTCCTCTGAATGGGGAGAGGGGATGAGCACAACAAAGTGCTCCAGAACCAGTTGCGTCTGGTTTTTCCCCTGCCCTGCACCCTTGAGACAAATGGAATCCCTGTATAAGAAGGGGCTGTGACCCCATGTTTCTGTTCGCTGGATCCTAACTTGAGGGGGGCCTGCTGCTGCTGCTGGGCTCCAGGAGGACCGCCACTGGGGACTGCCTCCCTGCTGCACGGCCCTGTGAGCGGGCCCCTGGGCCTAGCCTTTGCGACCCCTGCATTCTTGAAAAGACTTTCCCTGGATCTGATGATTGCAGTGCCTGAAAGCGCTTTGTGCCCTTGAGGAGCGCTTTTATTTTCCTCCTATAGAGTGCTTTGGACTCCTACTGAAGCAGCGCTAGATCCTCCGGCCCGAAGGAGCGCTGTGAGGACTGCTGAGGGCCTGCAACGCGAAGCTGCACCGCGTGGGATCCCTGCATTCTGGCTGATCTCAGCGCGGGTGCCCACCCCGCAGATTTGCGTTTTTTGATACCCCTAGCGAGTGCCCACCCCGCCAGGGACCTTGTGCCAGCTTTTTCATGCTCTAGCAGGTGCCCACCCCGTCAGGGTTCGTGTCTGTAGTTGACGGGGGCCTACCCCGTATTGCCCGGAAGTACTGGAACAAGGTCAGGAAGTGGACGGGGGCCCACCCTGCGCTCCTGTGAGCCGAAGAGAGAGCCGGAAACTGAACACGGCCGGTGGAGTGAAGCCGGCAGGAAGGTGCGGGCGGGGCTCCTGTGTACAAGGGAGAGTGGTGTGGTGCCTGCCCCCGCCGTCTTGCCGTGGAGAGAGAACGCCCGAGAAGTGGGAGCTCTCCGATAGATGCTGTTCTGCCCCGAGGAGTCCGGAAGTGGAGGGACCCCGCTGGTAGGAGCAGCGAGGAGCAGAGATGCTTCACAGTATTCCCGGTGAGTGGGGTGGGGGGCTGCCTCTGAGCCCGACCAATGCCACAACTGGGACCAGGAGAGCCCCCGCGGGTGCCTGCTGAGACCAAGAGCCACACCAGGAAGCAGCGCCGGAAGAGGAGCCCGTGTCACAGGACCCGGTGAGTGGGGCTCCGATATGGCTATTGGGGGCATTTTTGTTTGAAGAAGGGGGGGGGAGTTAGACTCCCCCAAGTCCCAGGCGCAGTTGTGCCCGTTCTCCCGGGTCTTGAGCTGTCCCACAGGGCAGCGGACTGCTCCAACAGTTATTTTTACTTAAGAGGCCCCAGTGGGGGTCCCCAAAAAACATAGCGATGCACTTTTTCAGAGCAGCCCCGGATGGCAGCGGGCCGCTCCAACACTTGGCCATTATTTTAAGGGCCCTGTGTAAATCCAACGTGTGGGGGCCATTGTCTTTTGAGTCCCAGAGCGGGACTCCAATGTCTGGGCGCACAATTATTTCAGAGCCCCGGGGCTCCGACATTTTGGGGGTTCCATTGTTTTTAGGGCACAGTGGTGCCCGTGCTAATATATTTCAGGGGCATTTGCTGATCCAGGATCCCCAGTGGGGGTTCGAAAGGCACGCCGGTGCCAATGCGCAGGTCCACAACTGCCCAGCAATTAGAGGGCAGCTGCAACGTTTTGGCTGTGCACACCTTGGTAACTCTACAGCTGCCCAGCAAGCAGTGGGCAGATGCCACGTTTAGGCCCTAAACCCTTGCACACTCTTCTTTTGGCTGCCTGCGCAGCCTGCCCTGATTCTGCTGGACAAAGGGCATTTGAGCCCCATGAGAGGGCAGTTGACCTAGGGACAGTGTTCCTGTGTTGTGCCCACTCCTGGGGTGCACTGTGTCAGTACCTACTGTGATTCTGCGCAAGGTGATTGGTGATTTAGGTCTATGTTGATAATTGCCTAATGTGATTTATGAGTAATGTGCAATGCCTTTATGCCTGTGATACCTCTAAATGTATTTTCATACTTAGGAGGTTGTTTTGCCTAGTATAGTATATGTTAGTGAGTTTATGTTTCCCTGCGTGATCTATGCCTAAGGTGATTAGAATTGCGTAGTGTGTACCTACCTTTTACCAGTGGTTACTGGTTGTGTTCTACAATTGTCATTTTGTGCTACAATTATAATATGTTCTTGAAGTGCTATTTCTACTAAGTGCTGATTCTGACAGTGGCCCTGCCATGTGTATATAATCCCTTGTAAATACTTCCCAGTGCCAGTTGGCACAGTGTAATTGTGTGATTATGATCTAATATGTTTATGGTAATACAAAGGCTATTTTTATATATAACCTTGTGTGGAGTTCGTTTTTGTGGTGTACCTAGTGTGTTGCGGCTGTGTGTGTGTTGCGCAACCGCTTTACACATTGCCTCTGGGATAAGCCTGACTGCTCGTGCCGGGCTACCGAGGGGGTGAGCAGGGGTTATCTTTGGCGTGTAACTCCCTTGCCGTGACTAGAGTGGTGGTTTCTGCCTGGCTTTGGCGCAAGCCTTAGCCAACCAGAAATCCCATTTCTAACAGTAACGGAAGAAGACACCGTAGATTATGCAGACTTTTCCCACTGAACATTTGCTCCAACATGTGAAATCACCGTTAACCACTCCCCCAACAACAATGATAATACTTGTGCAGAGTTGCACATCCCCTCTTACTTATGCGCTTCAATAATGCATTTGAGAACTTGCACGACACTCGACTGATGTTCACTGTAGTAGGAGAAACCATTAAATAAAATAGTTCTTACAGCGTGGATAAGACGTACTGTGTAATAACCGAAGTAAAAGGGCCAGTCCTCATGGGAGCTTACAAGTTTTTGGCCTCCCCCTGTCTCAGCCATTGCCAGAGACAACGCCGGACAGAGCGGGGTCTCACTACGCCTGAGCCAGGACCAGGACGAGGTGAGGTCTCTTCCCCGGGCACCCTGGATTCAACTAATTTACCAGGTGTCATGGAGGAGTGAAGCCACAGTATTAGGAGACTCATATCCTTTACTGTATTATCACATAATTATTGTTTTGAGTTTTGTCACCAACACATTTTTCGCAGTCGCATTAGTAAGAGAACAGAGGCCCTGATGAAAGCCTAGGGTCAATTTCCCGCTTAGGCAGAAACATGTCGGCCCCTATGCAGATATTTGTTAAACTGCAGGATTATAGTTTTGCGCTGTTCCTTGTTTTTAATTAGGAAGAGGTCTTGGTAGACTAAAGTTGGAATGAGATTCTCTATCCTATTTTAACTTTTCACACACTTTTCTTTTTGCACTGCACCTACCCGTCTTATCAGATTCTTATGATTGTCCTTGTGTTGGCATGTGTTAACCATGTGTCCGCAGAGGGTACCACCTTGTCTCAATGATCTAGAGACACTGGACCTAGGACGGAGGACCACATGAGAATATTGATCATACATGATATTGATGGGAATCCAACACGGGTATTCATCTTGCTAACACAGGGTCAACCATCTTCTGGATGACGCCTTGAGCTAGTACTAATCTGAGACCATAGCTCCTTTCCTGATACATGATTCAGAAGTTAGACCCATAGGTTTTCTAGGTTGATCGGATTCTGTACACGGGGATATAACCTATGCTAGGTCTTTAAATATCCCTTAGGCCCTCCCCAATGATGTGTTTATATATAGCTCACAAATGAAGACAAGGCGGTACTAAGGAGGGACTAACAAGCCTATTAACAAATGAGAAGCCTGCAAAAAGGAAGGACTATGACACAAACCAATGGCAAATTTGGGCGGAGAGTGGGCGGGGCTTCATGTCCATACTCCAATACAGCATCGCTCGCAGAGCAGTACATGTGTTGCACAGGCTCAACCTAAAAAATAAAAGTGCATGTCGGCATAAAGCCAAGGCACTACCTTGGATGGTGAGGAGATGTCAGCAGAAGGCATTTTTAAGATTTCGGAACATGCCAAATCAAAACTTAGAGGTTCTGAGCTCAATGTCAGTGATATGTTTTCTCTTTCAGCTAAGCGCCTCTTGAGTGGAGGCCAGGCGTGCCCTTCCACTGTCTGTTGATCACATTTAAGGGATGCTTATGAATAGATCTACACACACTGAGGTTTAAGTGCTCCTTCAGGTTTTACGTGGGATGACAAAATTGGGGAAGGTGGGCCTCTGAAAGGGGAGTTTCTGATGTAATTAAGGGTGTGTCTTAAAAACACATAAGCTAAAATGCTGTGCTTAGCATAGTGTGCTGCTCAACTGGTATTTTGCTGTTTGTCATTGCATCCAGATATAAAATACCAGTAACATTATACCTACAACAAGCCAGGACTATTGGCTTTGTCAATGTTTGTTTGTTGCCTGATATAAATAAGCAACAACTATGGCTTTATTGTATATAATATTGAAAATGCTTCAGTTCTGAAATGATGCGAATGTGAGAAAACTAAAACGAGTCTCTTTGAAGTTATATCAAAGGCTTTAAGCAGTGGTACTGCTGCAGAGTTTAGATTCTATTCCAGCCTGAGGGTGATGGACAAAATAGCGAGGACCAATTGGGACTCGTCCCAGCACCTGCTTTTAAGAATTGCCGGTGCTGAGCACCTGCAGAAACCAGTGACCTAAAGCCCTGGTACTCTACCACAGAAAAAAGGAAACACTTAGGGGCTCATTAGTATGGCCCCTGGAAAATGGGACCGCCCGCTAAGGGTGCGCGGTCCCGCACATCCCATTAGGAAGCGCCCGCCACACTGGCGGGCGCATCCCGGATTTCTGACATTGCGGCAGGCGGTGCTGCCAGAAATGCAAGTTGTGCATTTGACAGTACAACGTGACAGGCACTGCATGGTGTCTGCCACGTTGTACTGTCAAATGCAGGGGGGTACCACAGGTACCCCCCATGTGCACCCCCCACCCCCCAGAATCCCTGGGGGCCTGCTACGGGCCCCCAATGCTGAGGACCGCATGCCTTTCCATGGTGGCAACGAGGTATCGTCCGTCGGGGTCCCCCCGCCATGGTAATGTGGCGCGGTAATTTACATGCCGGCGGGGAATATATCAGGCGGATCACCACCGCCATGCGGGCGGTGGCTATCCGCCCGACATACTAATGGGGCCCTTAGTGTTGACAACAAGCATACAACTCTGTCTAATCAAATGATGTGTGAAACTCCCAACACATGGACTGAGCCAAAGCCCAGTACTAATGATTCCTACATAATTGTCTGGCGACAGTTGTGCTGTCCATCCAGACCATAGACAGGAAGGAGATACATGAATTTCAGACCTGTCAACCAACACGGTACCACTGTGTGACACACAATATGGACTTCCATTACATGGTCACCCGGCGGTGAGCCGGTATCACATGTTGGCAGGGAAAACGAGGCTGAAAACCACTGAAAATACTGATTTTATTTTCTGTGCTTTGACCTGCCGACGTCCATTAAGGTGTGTGAAAAGACCCCAGGACATCAACACCAACTGTAGCAAGCTTTTATTTTGTTTTTTGAGAATAGGGTTTGGAGGCAGGATGGTGGCAAATGTGCTCCTTCTGTACTTATCAGCACCAGGCCCAGCCCCCCATCAAGGACCAGCCTCCTCCTCACACTGAGATTTTTGTCCAAGTTGGCAGGCATGAAATTGCATGACATGGAGGAACAACAGGACGGATGAGGAGGACCCAGCAAGGCAGGCAGCGCTGAATACTTCCACCCACTGGCTGCAACAGTGGGCAGGCGGCCCAATTAAAGCGGTTCAGCAGCAGTGCCAGGCAAAGAATCATAAGTGGAGCTGGTTCTAGTACTGACCTTGGCCTTTGTCACCACCTCTGCCTTTAAGAAGGATGTCCCAGGACCCCACTAGTATCCTCCAAAGGTTCTGTACTGCTGATGAAACACTCAGGCTGAAGCTCTGCTGTACTCGGACCTCTCTTATGCTGCATCAGCCTTCACAAGGAAAAGCCTAGATTCAGCAAAGGTCATGTCCTGAAAAAGGTCTGCACTCCCTCAGAGATGCATGTGAACACACCCTGGCTCGCCTCCTGATAATGACGCTAGTGCAACAGGCTCAGTAGTGCCAAAGCCAGAAAGCCGAACATATTGTGCAACATCCTATCCATCTTGCACTGCATGAGTAGAGGCACTGCACTGTACCAGCATGGCTTGCCACACCTCGCAAGACACGCTCCAAATGGCATGTGTCTACCGACCCAGTAGGCAAACTGCGTTCAGAATGTACAAAGCCAAACTTGCAGGAGAGAAGACTTTTCTGGCTACAATTCTTTTCGATTCCCTGTCTGGTGGAATGTTTGGAAAATAATGCAGGTTACCTTTACTTACTTTATTCACAGAGGCCTACAACATAAGCCTCAGGAGTCAGATGCTGTGTCAAGCCTTAAGGGCACCTGGTGCTGGTCTGCGACATATTGCATTGAGGTGAATCCCTGCTTGAGATGAGAACAGCCCTGAGAAGCTGCCAGGATTGGGTCCAACAGAGCGTTATTGAAAGGCAATGGGGCTCAGAGGTACCTGGCTCTGGTTGCAAATGCTCTGCAAGTAGGCTTGCCCCGGACTTCAGTCTAGAGTGACAATTTTAGTGGCTGTGATTCTCGCCATAGCCCATGTGCACCTGCCAGGGTACCTATTCTGCTATCAAGCCATTAAGGATAGTTCCCTTCTTGATGCAGAGTTTGTCTGCACTTGTGTATTGCACATGAAAAATTCTCTTGGGGTGGAGTAGGGGGGGGAGTGTGCACGTTCATCAGCCAATGAGGCCACCTGAAATACCAACACTGATGACTATCTGCGCAAGATTATGATAAGTTCTCAATATGGTGAGACATCTAACAGAGGACTGAACCTGCGAGAAGGTTTATGGAGAGACGGTGGCACGGGCGGCATTTTACACCACAAAAGTTATATGCACACTAAGCAGTGAGAAAGGGCACACCTAGACTGTCCACACTTGTGTGGGACCCCACTGGTCTTGCTTTGCCCTCACTCTATGTTATGTTATGTTAAAAGAGCTTATATAGTGCTCGGCTGCCCCAGCAAAGGGGCGTCCCGGCGCTTTAAAGACAGAAGGTGTAGCTGCAGATGGAATTTGCAATGAACCATCTCTAGAGATGATTTTGTGGGGGCGCGATCTGCTGAAGGGACTGCAACAATTGAGGCCCCTACATATGGTAGACACACTACAGATTGGCTGGATGTCATGGTGTCACCCTATATTGTGATTGCTGTCTCTAAAGAAGCCCACCTGTGGATGGAAGAGTGAAACTGAATATCTGGAGGTCCCTACAGAATGGGTTCTGCAGGATATAGTATATGAAGTAGGGTCACAGCATGGTGAAACCCAAAAGTGCCACGTTGGCACGTACTACAGGTTCCATGAAAAAGTTAACACATGTGTCCAACTCAACTGACCTGTAGAATCGACTCATGCAATTCTAGACATGAAAAATACTCTAGAAAAAAATAGGCTCTGTAGTAATTAAAGTAGAACATCGAAAGTATAACCACAGGAAGCTAGTCGACTGGATTGAAAACAATGTATCAGCTTTTACATCACTGAGTACAACAGAATTGGAGATGCAACTTAGCACCCTGAAGGAAGAGATAAGTGGAAGATGCTGAATGGACTCTCTAGGTGCTACAAAATTGGGATCATAGGAGTGCCAGAATGATCGAACGTCGAATCGTTCCTTTAAGAGTGTTCACAATGACATTGATGGAAGGCGAGGTTTCCAAGTTCTTCTCCATAGGAAGGTTGCAACGAGTACTGACGAACCCTTCTGCACCATGGCAGCGCCGAGGCCAAAAGTAGCCACATTTTTCAACTACAGAGTTAGGGAGTTAATCATGCAAATCTTCAGAACTAAAACACGTTGGAACCTAAACAGAAGAGCAGTCAACATTACACAAATGAGGTGCAGAAACAATGGTTCTCCTTCATTGGGGTCAAGAAATAATTACAGCAACATCGTCTTTGTAATGCCTTCATGTATTCTGCTTGGATTTGTCATGGATTGTCATGGACATACTTCTAGTTTCTTTCCACAAGGCTTGGTTGTCTTCAGTCAAATGTAAAAGAAACATTCCACCTGACAAATGAGAGAGCGCAAACTGAACGAATTGTAGTAGTGCATCACACTTACACGTAGTACGCACAATCATGAAGAGAAATGCCATGAGTGCTAACATTATATTCGCCTATATTCTGTAATGTGTAGTTAATCTAGAGATTTTATATAGAAGTGGAACTAATGCAGAAATGTGTGAAAATGTATAACCTTATTAGACGTGATTAATCCTGATCCATGTCGTGTAGCTGCTAAAATGTAAGGATGACATGCTGCAAGCACAGAACGATGTAGGCCTCAGGGCCAGAGCTGAAAGGGTTGAGAAAGGTATTCATTTGCACAACGTGTATTGCACTAAATGATATTTAGTCTGTTTTCGATAGGTTTATATTTTATAGATGTGCTTACCTAATCATAAAGTATAGTATTAACATGAAGAATAATCATTATGAGAAATGTTGTAGGCCTGAAATGTTTAACCATGCTTGATTTACACGTATTAGTATGAGCCAAGTGTGCCGAGACGGAATGTTGCAAACTTCTGTTAGAAGTTTATGAGAATTGGGATCCTAGCTGCAGATGTCTGTCTGCAAGTGAGAAGGGGGATCCAATTATACATCGAATGAATAGAAGGTTGTTCAGGGAAATGAAACAGACATGGAGGAGGGTTTAGGAATGTTTAAG
The DNA here is from genome assembly GCF_964263255.1 of Lissotriton vulgaris. NCBI lineage: Eukaryota > Metazoa > Chordata > Amphibia > Caudata > Salamandridae > Lissotriton > Lissotriton vulgaris. The sequence continues at coordinate 86,589,520 of NC_141687.1, read as the reverse complement.
GGGTATCGGCGGGCCGGAGAAGAGTCTGAGAAGCAAGGTCAACTCTAACGCACGAGGCCCCAATGAGGATCATCATGGAAAAAGCCAGAAGCAACATCACGTGAGGGGCGTCTCTCGAGGGGCGTCTCAGATGAGATTGTGTTTTTGTATTAGGGACAGCACCCCTGGGTGGAGTTAGAGCAGATGCCTGAGGACCCTTTAGAGAGCGGATGGGTAGGCAGAGAGGGGTCATGACTGGCGATCATAGGTTTTCATCTAGATACTAAGAGTGGGTGATCTCCCCAGGGAGTCATTCACCGCTGACACCTTTTGGTAGGTTGGGATTCTGTTAAGTAGGGATACCATCCAGAGCAGGGTAGGGACAGCCTAACCTGACCCTTTTATTCCGGCTGTAAATGATTGAGAGATCACAATACGTGTCTATGCTTGCAGCTCTTTTAATATTGGAACTAGTCCTGGTAGTTTTCTTTGCTCGTCTGAGGGTTTTCAGAGAGCACATGTATGTAATCGTACCCATGTATCTGGTGAATATTTGATTTGATTTTGATTTGATTTGGTTTTTGTATAGCGCTCTATCACTCCGAGGAGTATCTTGGCGCTGGATGTGAATTGTGTAAGCCTGAAAAAAACGGAGGGGCAGAAGGGGAATAACCCCTAGAGATGATTCAGGAAATTTAGACCAGGGTTTTGCAGAAGGTGGCTGTTTGGTTGTATATCCAGGTTTTAATGACTTTCCTGAATTTACTCTCACATGAGATTTCTCGGATATGAGGGGGAAGTTTGTTCCAAGCTCTAGAGCCTCTTACCACTAGGGATTTGCCACCTCTGGTGGTCAATCGGAACTTGGGAATGGTCATGAGGTTGGCCGTTGCAGATCTCAGATGACGTCCAGGATGGTAGCGATTGAATTTACTAGACAAGTAAGTGGGGCCTGTTTTGTGGAATGCCCTGAAGGAGATAATCAGTAGTTTGAATAGAATCCTCTTTTGGATGGGAAGCCAGTGGAGGGTGTCTAGTGCTGCAGATGCTGATGTCCTTCTTGGCAATTTTAGCACCAGTCTTGCTGCGGTGTTTTGCACTATTTGCAGTTTATGTAGAAAGGCTTTATTGGCACCTACATATAGACCATTACAATAATCTAACCTAGATGTGATTAGTGCCACCGCTACAGTTTTCCTGGCTGATAGAGGGAGGAAGTCAAAAAATTTTCGAAGGCTCTTAATGACATTAAAACATGAGCCAGCCACTTCACTGGTCTGTTGCTTAAATGATAGTGCCTCGTCAAATTTGATTCCCAAGTTTCGGGCACTCTTTATAGTGCTTGGCGGGGCTTCGGCCTTGGGTGGCCAGCAGGCTTGAGGGGAGAACAAATTATTTTTCCCGAAGGGTAGAATTTCGGTCTTTGCAGTATTACATTTAAGATGGTTAAAGTTCATCCACTCAAAAGTTGCTTCCAAACAGTCCCTAAGGGAGCGTTCAGCCGATGCCACATCTTCATCTAGGATTAACACTAGTTGAGTGTCATCGGCGTAGGCTATTGAGCTAATGGCAAAGGAAGAGATAAGTTTCATTAAGGGGACCATATACAGGTTGAACAATATGGGGTTTAAGCTGGAGCCCTGAGGTACCCCAGATTGTACTTCCCTTGCCTCAGAGTGGTATGGCCCTAAGAAGATGGTTTGTTTCCTTTGTCTGAGGAAGTTGGTAAACCATTTCAACACGGTGCCCCCTATGCCTGCATTACTGAGGCGGAGAAGTAGAATATCGTGGGACACCGTGTCGAACGCCGCAGATAAATCCAATAGGATCAGGACAGCTCTTTTTCCCTGATCTAGTGCAGTCCTGATTGTTTCCATTGAAAAGATAAGGGCAGACTCGGTGGAGTGGTGCGAGCGAAAAGCCGCTTGGTTAGGGTGGAGAAGGTTATTGTTCTCTAAGTATGCAGTGAGCTGTTTGTTTACACATGACTCTGTAAGTTTACAGAGTGCTGGGAGAAGTGAGATAGGTCGAAGATTTGATAATGTCGTCGGGTCTTGGATTGGTTTCTTTTGGAGAGGTTTGACTACCGCGATTTTCCAACCTGTGGGAATATCTCCTGTTTGCAAGGAGGAGTTAAGAATAGAGTTGATTAATGGGTTAACCTCATCTTTTATGGTCTTGATAAGTAGAGGAGGACAGGGGTCGAGAGGGGAGCCTGAATTCAGTTTTAAGATGGCTTGAGATGATTCAATTGGGTTGATCGTGGTAAAATTATCCCATGTGGAGGTACAAGGAGTCTCAGTTAATATGATGGGATCTGCAGTATTAGAAGGTAGCTGCCTGATTTGTGGAAAAGCTTTGGTAAAATTAGTGATTTTCTGTTCGAAATATTCCGCTATTTTATTGCAGAGGGCTTGGGACTGTGGAATTTCCTGTGTCAAAATTTTTGGTTTTCGGAAGCTGTTGACTATTTGGAATATATCTTTTTGGTTGTTGTTAGATGATTCTATCAGGTTGGTATAGTAGTTGGTTTTCGCTAATTTAATAGAGGTATGGTAATTCCTCCTGGCATTTTTGTAGTTTTCCCTATCTTCCTTCTTATAATGACGTCGCCATTTTCTTTCAAGTAATTTTACTTCTCCTAGTGTAATTTTTAAGGGTTTGGTGTACCAAGGAGCGGATTTTTTCCTTTGAGTCTTGTTAGGTTTGGTTCCATCTGTTGTCAATCTGTCACCGATTGATTTCATCCAGCTCTTATAGTGATCATAATCAGTACTCACGTTTCCCACTGGTAGTGGTTTCTCTGTCTGAACCCAATTCATTAGATCTGGGTGCTCAATGAATATCATGCTGAGATGCTTGTATTTGCAACTTACCCTAACCTTATAATAAATCCTTGAAAGCTAGAAGTAGTTTGTGGTTCTTCCGAGCGGAGTCCATTATTGATTGAACTAACCTGGTAAGAGATGCACTTTCTTCCCTCAATGACAGGCAATAAAGGTTCAGTCGACCAGAACGGGGTTTAGATCAAGGGTGATAAGATAGCGATCAAAATCCCGCCCCCGCAGTTGGTAGCTATAGAGGATGGTTGCCTTCTTGAGGAAGGTGATCTAGGCCAGGTTAGATTACCCCAAGGCCCCTAGAGATCGATGATCGGAAGAGCCGCCCGCCGAAGAAGGTCCGGATGACGTGAGACAGAAAAGCAGCAGTATCGGTCGAGAGTGAGTATAAAGGGTCATGCGTGTTAGATTGCGGTGTTTTTGTGTTGTATCTATGTTGTAATGTCTGGCGGAGTTGAATGCCTGTAGAGTGACTGTGGAACAGGTTGTGAGCGCGCGCAACCGGTGAAAATCTTAAGTTCAAGGAGAGCTTAAGTGGTTCGGGTGTATCGGACATCCAGAGTAATTGTCAACCAGAGTGAAGGGGGTCATGAGGTACCATTGATCGCCCGCAGGACCGTGATAGGGGGAACGTAAGAGTGAGTGTGTGAGTAACGGACGCTGGTCGGAAGTTACTGTGTGTAAGCAACCTATCAGAGAGACGGAGGACGTTTCGTCAATTGGTGTGACAATTACAGATAGACTGTGGACGTACAGTCAAGAGAAGTGACGGCTTGGTCGGAAGTAGTCATTTTTCGGTGTATGAATGGGACGCATGCATGACCGGGAGACGAGCTGAGAAAGGAGGGGTGCTGCTGCGAAGCGGAGACGAGTGACGTCAGAAAGTGCCGCGCTGGGATTGGCCGGCCGGAGCAAGACCGCGCTGTGATAGGCCAGCTAGCAAAGCCGCGCTAGGATTGGTGGATTGTCATCAGGAAGTAAACAGAATAGTGAGGCTGGAAATTGTGCGTATAATCATGAAGTGTTTTAAATGGTTAAGAGCGGCGTTTAAAAGAGAGAGGCGGAGATCTTATGAAGGGGAAGAAGCCCCGCCGGAGGGTACGCCGGCTTATTATATGGCGGCAAATGTTGGGCTTCACACTATAATGTGGATATCGGAGTGGAGTAAGATTACAGAAGGAAATGAGGAATTGACGTTTCCAAAGTATGGGACGTTCAGATTAGAGGTGCTACATAGATTGAAAGCAGTCATGACCTCAATGAGACCTATGCCTAGACCGACCCAGTTTGAAGCTCTCAATGCCTGGATTAGGGCAGCACACGAGAGAAACCTGAATAGACGACAGGAGAGGGTGAAACGATCGGTAAGAGCAGTGCAGGATGCCAAATGGGATGCGGATGCTAAAAGATGGAGAGTGCATAACATTGAAGTAAACAAATTGTACCCAGTATTAGAAGTGCCAGGAAACAAAAGCCCATTAGAAGAAGATGATGAGAGTGAGACAGAGGACAGCCTGATAAATAGGTTACTGACAGATAGGCCACCCCCGTATAACAAAGAGACAGGAAATGGTGAGACTAGTGGAGGGGGGGGGGGCAGCATAGGGGAGAATAGACCGCTTCCCATTACCGATTGGGATCCCACTGCAAAGAAGGAACTGTCCCAACCTAGTCCGGTGCAGCAGGTGGTCGGAAGGTTTGTGGTACAACGGGTGCCGGAAACGGAGTGTGCCACATCTTACGCACTACCAGATGCCCTGCAAGTACCTGTTACTATAGGCCCTATAGTATCGATTTATGACCCAGAAAGACAGAAAGGGGAGGAACAAGTACGAAGGGACAGGGAGAGAGCAGAGATGGCAAGGAGGAATGACATGATCAATTCTCCAAGTCAGCTGCCAAGGCCAAGGGATTGGAGCACCCCGGTACATACAGCAGGAGATCAAACCAGAGATCCGGGGGGCCCTAGATGGCCAGAGGATCTGAGGGGATCAGGACGGAAATCCTTTCAGGAGCTAAGCGAGTATATGAAGAAATGGGATGAGGCCGTAGAGGCTCACAAGAGCATCATAGCAGCAGAAGCTGAAAGGGAAAGCCAAGATAGCAGAACCCGGACTCACTGCGGGGCTGATGAGAGCAGTCCGGAGTGGGACGGGAGGGGTCAGGACAGTAGGGGAGACACCCATCATTCCAGGGGTGGAGGTAGACCAGACCTGGGAAATAGGAGCCCTGAGTGTGGGGGGGTGTCCCGCCCAATACACAGTGAAGGAGACAGGAGAACTCAAGAGTATAGAAACAGTTTCAAGTGCACCCACTATGTATCTGGGAATAGTGGACAGAACGGGAGTTGCGAGAGGTCTCGCCATGATCCCTGTGATTACGGAAAGGAACACAGTCCGGGGGATATGAGGAGCAGAGAAGGGTCTTACCAGATACTGAGTGACACTAGACTACGAGAGAATAAGGACAGGGTAGAGAACCACGGAGAACCTTGCCATGAAGGAAGGGGAGCCAGAGAGAATGGACAAAATGGGATAGGGGGAAACAGGCCCGTGTTTCATCACCTCCCCAGGCAGGATGGCCGAGCATGGGATTTAGAGAGATGGGAGGAAGGGAGGACTCTCCTTAACTCTCCTGAGCCCAAGCGTAGGGCTCGGAGTTGGGATGGTAGAGAGGCCAGTGAACCCCCTTCGAAAGACATACTGCGAGCTGAGATAAAAGCCAAGAGACTCGATGTCGCCAGCTTAAAGTCAGATTTGGATGATATGGTAGACGGTACCTTGCCTCTAGAAAGAATGGAGATGTATGAGCAGGATGAAATACTGTTCATGGCGAAGGACATCACCCGGAAGGCGAGAACAATCCATGAGAAATTAGTTGAACTAGCAGGCAAATATATGGTGGACCTGTCACGGACCAAAGCGTTACAGGGTAACCACAGGCTACACTATTCAGATCGAGACCTAGATGAGAGAAGGACAATAGGATTGAAAACACACATAAGGGAACTGATCACTGGAATACGGACGTGGAGGGCCCTGGATAAATGGGAAGAAAGGTGGTCCAAGAAAGGGACCGTAAGGAGAAGCATGCTTGGCATGTCACCAGGAGGACTACAGAGAGTAGAGGCATACCCTTTGCGTGAGGTTGCAAATGGGAACTATGTACATGTGCCATGGAGTAGGGGGGACTTAGCAGCCTTTACTAACTCCTTCCCAAAATTGAGGGAGAACCCCGTCGAGTGGTATAAGCAAGTGGAGAGGTTCGTGAAAATCTCCAAGCTACTGTGGATAGATCTGAATACACTATTTGATATAGTGGTACCAGGAGACCTGTGGACCGCATGTAAGGTTAGTGCCGAGTGGCCCACAGCAGAACCAGAGAGGGATCCACGGACCAATGGGCCATCCGAGACAGTAATGGTAAAATACGAGAGAGTGATGACTTGGCTGAAAGACAAGGTGCCAATGCAGGACATAGATTGGGTCAAAATAGATCGAACTAGACAGGAACCCAAGGAGACTGTTCATGAATATTACGAGAGATTGCTGAAAGCGTTTAAACAATATAGCGGGTTGGATGTAATGGACCCGAAAGACATAGGGCAGTTCGTGTCTAAGTTTGTCTTGGGTTTAAGACCGGATATTAGTTTAATGATTCAGCAACACTTGATTTGTTGGCAAAATAAACCTTTAGATGAAATTCTGAGATATGCCAGGTACTGCTGTGATGAGATAGACTCCAAGGCAAAGAAGCTAAAAGAGAAACTGATGGTGGTGCAGATGCAGTCAGCTGGTAAGGGTGGACAGCAGCAGCAGCAACAGGGAACAGGAACTGGGGGTAAGAAACAGTATAGCCAGAACAAGGGCAATGAGGAGAACTCCACCTTTAGACCAAGGGTGGATATAGCCGCATTGAAGAAAACAACTCGATGCCACCAGTGCAACGAGGTGGGGCATTGGAAACGCGAGTGTCCCTACAACGTCGAAATTGGAGAACAGGAGGTAGAGGAGGAAGAGGTTCAGTGTACTCCGGCGAGAGGGGTAACACCCTACCAAGGAAAGGTGCTCAAAGGGGGGACCCCACCCCCACGAGCCCAGTTCCCTCAACCACCCAGAGTAGGGACTATGGGTAAGACATATAGACAGATGCCTCTGTTTGTAGGAGGAGAGGAATGCTATTACGTCGATCCATTAACAGGATAGAGAGTGGAAAGAGAAGACTGTACCCTCGGGGCAGCCTTAGATGTGGACCAAAGGGGACCCTACATTGAGGCCGAGGTGGCAGGGTGCCCCACGACATTCCTAGTGGACACAGGAGCCACTCGATCCACGATAAGATCAGCCGCAGTTCCAGGCCTGCCCATGTCTGGAGAGACCATTCAAGTGGTGGGGGTCGCAAACAGGAGAATGACTAGCCAATTGACAGAACCAGTGCAGGTGAAAATAGGGAAATACAGCGATGAGCATAAGTTTGTGGTTTGCGATTCTAGTCCTGTATGTCTGTTAGGAAGAGACCTTTTGTGCAAATTAAATTGTACAATATACTGCACACCACAGGGAGTGGAGGTGTTGACCAATGATGACGATGCGGACTTCAAAGTCGCAAATTCAAGAATATGTGTGGAGCTGTATCCCACTTTGACCGTGGATGAGCTCCCATGGGATCTGAGAGAGATCGTAGCACCATAAGTGTGGGATTTCACTGGGGAAGAGATCGGACTGGTCAAGGGAGTGGACCCAGTGAAAATTGTAGTGAAACCGCATGCCGAGTTTCCAATAACACCCCAATATAAATTGACTCCAGAAACGATTGCAGGTATAAAGCCCGTGATCGAGTCCATGATTAAGCAGGGAATACTGAAGGAAATCGTGGGTAGCCCATGTAACTCCCCGATTATGGGTTTGCAGAAACCAAATGGGAAATTCCGAATAGTGCAGGACCTCCGAAAGATTAATAACATAGTTGTCTCATGTTGTCCAGTGGTACCGAATCCATCAGTGATACTGTTTCAGATACCATTTCAAGCCGAATGGTTCACTGTGATAGATCTTTGTCAGGCTTTCTTTTCGATCCCATTGGACGAGGATAGCCATTTCCTTTTCGCTTTTAAGCTGGAAAATCGCGTATTAACATGGTGTCGTATCCCCCAGGGGTATACAGAGAGCCCATCGATCTTTAACCAGCTATTGAAGAAAAATCTTGAAAGTCTAGTGCTGCCCCAGAAGTCAGTTCTGGTTCAGTACATAGACGACCTACTTGTGGCGTCAGAAACTGAAGAAGCTTGCAGGGAGGACTCCATTGCTTTGCTAAATCACCTAGCTGTAAATGGGCACAAGGTGTCCCCGGGAAAATTGCAGTACTGCCTGACAGAAGTGCAGTACTTGGGGCACAGAATTGAGAAAGGCAAACGAAAGGTGTCACCAGACAGAATAGAGGCGATCATGAAGATGAATGCGCCTAAAACACAGAGAGAAGTCAGGATGTTCCTAGGGATGGTGGGGTATTGCCGACAGTGGATAGCCAACTTTTCACTGAAAGCAAAACCCTTGCAAAAACTGACGCACAAGGAGGGGAGTGATCCGGTACCATGGGACAAAGACTGTTTGATGGCGTTCCTGCAGCTGAGAGAGGACCTGTGTCATGCTCCTGCTCTGGGAATGCCTGATTACGATAAACCATTCTTGCTTTACTGTTGTGAGAGAGAGGGGTGTGCGTTGTCTGTGTTGGTCCAAATTCATGGGAATGCCCGTAGACCAGTTGCCTATTTTTCAGCTACTTTAGACCCAGTAGCCGCAGCGTTGCCCGGATGTCTCAAATCCGTTGCTGCAACAGGTGTCAGTATCGAACGTTGTGAGAACATCGTGATGGGGCACCCGTTAGAGGTGTACGTGCCCCACTCTGTTGAACTGTTGATGATCAGGACCAAAACACAGCATCTGACCAACAGCAGGCTCACGCGCTATGAGCAAGTCATTCTTGCTGCAGAGAACGTGACCCTCAAGAGATGCTCTGTTTTGAACCCTGCTACCTTGATGCCTCTCCCAAGTGATATCGATGATGATGAATGTACAGACCATGATTGCCTCGATGTGACTGAACTATGCACCAAACCGAGACCCGACATCGTGGATGAGCCACTGACTGACCCCGATGAAGTCTTCTTTGTCGATGGCTCATGTGTAAGAGACGAAGTAGGGCAGTTGAGAGCAGCTTATGCTGTTTGTACAATTACTGGAGTTGTGAAAGCCGGATGCCTGGAAGGAGTACACTCCGCTCAGGTAGCCGAAATTATTGCATTGACGCGTGCCTGCCTGGCAAGCAACCAAATTCGAGTCACCATATACACCGACAGCCAATATGGTTACGGGGTAGTTCATGATTACGGGTAGTTGTGGTCTCAAAGAGGTTACATGACGTCTTCAGGCTCTCCCATTCGAAATGGAGAGTTTGTGCGTCTATTGTTAGAAGCTTTGCAATGTCCGGCAGGGATTGCCGTTGTAAAATGTACCGCTCATACTCGAAATATGGACTTCGTGTCACAAGGCAACAGATATGCCGACGAACTTGCGAGGTACTGCGCGGAACAAGGGTACTCTTTCACAGAGGTGGAAGTGGGTGGAATAAATGTAAGAACTGAATTAGCCATGATATTGGAAACTGTCGACACTTGGGATGAGCTGAAATGCATGCAAGAAAACGCACCCGATTTTGAAAAGCAAACATGGGAAAAGGCAGGATGTGTGATGGGTGAGGCCCATTTCTGGGTTTCGGCAGATGGAAGGGCAGTGTTACCCAATGAGCTGGTGAGCCCAATGGCTAGACAAATCCATGGTTCAGTACACCAAGGGAGAGACGCTATGCTGAGGGTATTTAGACAGACCTGGTATAATCCTAAATTAAGAGTAGCAGCCGAAGCAGTGTGCCAACGTTGTGTGACCTGTCAGCAGTTAAACGTAGGTAAAAGAACACCAGTTGCACTGAGCCACATAGGGAGGTCTGGAGGTCCATTCAATCGGATGCAGTTAGACTTTATTGAAATGCCAAGGTGCAACCGCCTCCGTTATGTCTTGGTGGTTGTTTGCGTATTTTCCAGATGGGTCGAGGCATACCCCACACGCAGGTGTGACACCCTCACAGTAGCCAAGTTACTGCTTAGGGAACTCATCCCAAGATTCGGGGTGCCGGCCTCTTTGGAATCAGATAGGGGAACGCATTTCAACAGTGAGCTTATGAAGATGATGTGTGCGGCCCTGAACATAGATCAGAAATTGCATTGTAGTTACCGACCAGAAGCATCAGGAATCGTGGAGCAGATAAATAGCACCATAAAGGCCCGAATTGCAAAGATGTGTTCATCTACGTCCCTGAGTTGGCCTGATGCTCTGCCACTGGTCCTTATGAGCCTCCGTAGTACCCCAGACAGAAGAACGGGACTGTCGCCTCATGAGGTGTTAATGGGGAGAGCAATGAGGTTGCCATCTGTACCAACTACTGCACTGTTAAACATCACAGATGATATGATCCTGGACTATTGTAAGGGGCTGTCTGACGCCATTCATTCTGTGTCCCTTCAGGTGCAGGCTGCCGAAGTTCCGTCGTGCCAGGACCCGTGCCATGACCTGTGCCCTGGAGATTGGGTGCTTGTGCGAAAGCACGTGAGAAGAAGCTGCCTGGATGTTCGCTGGCGAGGGCCCTATCAGATCATCCTGATCACGAACACCGCAGTGAAGGTGGGAGGCCTGCCCAATTGGATCCACGCGTCGCATACACGGAGGGTTCCAGCACCTCTGGAAGAAACAGCTCCTCTCTCGGATAGGAGTCCAGCTGCGGACCGAGAAGCCATAGAGGGGGCTAGCCAAGCTGTAGAGGTGCCAGAAGAAGCAGGGAACGAGTCTGATCAGCCTGAGGACGGTCAGTACAACAGCGAAACAGACGACGCTACTGAAGGAGAAAGTAGCTGGGAGTACGAATCAGATACTGACCAGGCTGAAAGAGAGCGAGAACAAAGCAGGAGGACAAGGAGCAGGAGGGTAAGACGTGGAGAAGCCAGCTGGCCTCAAAGAAGGAGTTCAAGCCTGAGGTCGACTCCAGAGAGAACCCTCCCTCCAATATCCGAAGATTCAGACCAGGAAGAAGGTGCTCAGGGCTCTGAAGCACCAGATCTAAGAAGATCAAGGAGAGTACGTGTGCCTAGCAGACGATACGCCACCCCTGAGTGGACATATCTGGCGACAAATGTCTTTGGAGCGGGAGACAGGGAGGATACGAGCGGTGGTGGTGTCCAGCTCTGAGCCCATCATCACGGTGGAAGTACAGCTGTTAGTGCCCGGAGTTGAAGCAGAAGGGTCACTAACTTTCACACTCCCCAGCCCTCCCCGCCTGAGCAAGTTAAAGCACATGTTTTTCACCGAATTGCAATTCCCTGACTTTGGAACAAAGATAACAAGCCATGAAGAGCACACTCTTCGTTTGGAAATATTGAACTATGCTATTCAAGCCGCAGGTCCGAAATTAATTGTAGATGCTTAAAGACTTTTGTAAATAAGCAAGAAAAAGAAGATTACCTAGCGCCTAGGAAGCAGAGAATCTTAGGGACCTTCCTATAAGTTGATGGAGAAGGGCTAGGGTTGTCTGTGATAAAAGCTTTTAAAGGACTTTTGCAAAGGAGTTGCCAGCTTCCAGTCGTGGGGTTCTAAGGACTGAAGGAGCAAAAGAGACTGTAAAGGAAAGAGAAAGAAAGAACTTTTGCGTTGGAATAAAGGAGAAGAATCCTACTGTCTGACGAAATGGAAGCAGGCACCCCGAATCGTAGAGCCAAATGTATAATAGGCACACTAATAGTAGGAGTGATACTTCTAATAGCTTTAGTAGTCACAGTTTCATATGTAGTGGGACATGAGAGGGAGGCAAGGGTATCAGACGAGAAGTCTGTAGTGACACCAAAACCCACTGTTGCTGGGGAGAAAGGAGAAAACATACAGGAGAAGGCGTTATTAGCAGCAGAAGCCCGTAGGTTACATATGGATGAGTCCCAAGGCGATTTTAGGTCAAACGCTTATGCTAAACTTTTGTATGAATATGTGGATGCCATGGAGGTTAAGGACTGTTATGTCTGCATGCAGTTGCTGGCGTCTGTAGATGAAGGCATTAGATACCATCACCTCCCGCTGACATATGGCATTACATGTAGCTTATTGCTTAGTATATTTTATGGGAGAGATAGTTTTGAATACTATTTCTCCAATTATGATTCAGTGTTACTGGAAGTCCCAAATTATAAACAGATGAATAAATGGGACTACTGGAAGAGTGAAGACAGATTGGCCAAGTTCTTCATTCCTTGGATTACCTTAGATACTTCACATGCCCGCAGGAATAACTTGACATGCAAGGTGTCAGAAGTCGAGAAGAAGTTTATAGGGCAGGTGGATGATCGATACAGAAGGCAAAATATTTTGAAAAAATCAGGACAATGGAAAACAGATTGGACCGAAGAAGAGAAGGCACACAAGAGAAAGGGTAGTAGTGGTCCAATAGCTTTGGATAAAACGCAGAGAAGAAAGTTATGTCTTCACAGAGCCAAAACGTATTATGAAAATGTATACGTAGGAGAAGTCAGTTGTGAACATGCTTTCAATTTAGAATATTATACAAAAGATTTCTTGAAAGGAATGCAAGTGATTCCAAATGTATATTTTGTGTGTGGAAGAAATGCTTACGTGAGACTGCCTGACAACTGGTATGGCTCATGTTATTTGGCAATTATCTTCCCCAAAATATACCATGCCCAAGACATAGAGATCATTGAGGGCAAGGCTTCAGCGAGGGGGAGAAGAGACCTAGGAGATGCAGAAATGGTTGGAGATGTATTTGGAGCCGTATTTCCTCTTTTAGGACTGATCCTCAATGATGTCAAAATTAGACAACTGGCAACAGTCGTAGACAGATTGTCTGCTAGCACTGCTAGGTCCTTAATGTTGGTGGAAGGAGAGATGCAATCGATAAGGGCCATGGTGCTTCAGAACCGTCTTGCATTAGACGTCCTGCTAGCAAAAGAGGGCGGAGTCTGTAAGGCTTTGAAGGTCCAGGAATGTTGCACTTACATTCCAGACAATTCAAAGCCCTTGGAGAAGGTTATCATGAACATAACTAATATCCACAAAGAGATCGAAGACCTGAGTAGAGAAAATGTTTGGGAAAAAGTGGGCCATGGAATGGGTGACGTTGGAGGTTGGTTCGCCAACTTGGGAAAGAGCTTCGTATGGTATGTGCTGAAACCTATCATCATAATATTGATCTGTGTGATCATGTTGTGGGGATTGGTGAGGGCATACAAATGGTATAGATCAAAGAGATTGAAGAGAGCCCGGAGAGAACAGCTACAGAGACTAGCTGCAATACAAGATAATCAGTATAGGAGCCTGAGGGCTCTAGAAACACAGAAGCGAGGAACACTAGCAATTAGTTCAGTTTAAATGTTGGTGATGACCCCTAGAGGTCATCAAAGGGGGGAACTGAGAGAGCGCAAACTGAACGAATTGTAGTAGTGCATCACACTTACACGTAGTACGCACAATCATGAAGAGAAATGCCATGAGTGCTAACATTATATTCGCCTATATTCTGTAATGTGTAGTTAATCTAGAGATTTTATATAGAAGTGGAACTAATGCAGAAATGTGTGAAAATGTATAACCTTATTAGACGTGATTAATCCTGATCCATGTCGTGTAGCTGCTAAAATGTAAGGATGACATGCTGCAAGCACAGAACGAAGTAGGCCTCGGGGCCAGAGCTGAAAGAGTTGAGAAAGGTATTCATTTGCACGACGTGGATTGCACTAAATGATATTTAGTCTGTTTTCGATAGGTTTATATTTTATAGATGTGCTTACCTAATCATAAAGTATAGTATTAACATGAAGAATAATCATTATGAGAAATGTTGTAGGCCTGAAATGTTTAACCATGCTTGATTTACACGTATTAGTATGAGCCAAGTGCGCCGAGACGGAATGTTGCAAACTTCTGTTAGAAGTTTATGAGAATTGGGATCCTAGCTGCAGATGTCTGTCTGCAAGTGAGAAGGGGGATCCAATTATACATCGAATGAATAGAAGGTTGTTCAGGGAAATGAAACAGACATGGAGGAGGGTTTAGGAATGTTTAAGGGGTATCGGCGGGCCGGAGAAGAGTCTGAGAAGCAAGGTCAACTCTAACGCACGAGGCCCCAATGAGGATCATCATGGAAAAAGCCAGAAGCAACATCACGTGAGGGGCGTCTCTCGAGGGGCGTCTCAGATGAGATTGTGTTTTTGTATTAGGGACAGCACCCCTGGGTGGAGTTAGAGCAGATGCCTGAGGACCCTTTAGAGAGCGGATGGGTAGGCAGAGAGGGGTCATGACTGGCGATCATAGGTTTTCATCTAGATACTAAGAGTGGGTGATCTCCCCAGGGAGTCATTCACCGCTGACACCTTTTGGTAGGTTGGGATTCTGTTAAGTAGGGATACCATCCAGAGCAGGGTAGGGACAGCCTAACCTGACCCTTTTATTCCGGCTGTAAATGATTGAGAGATCACAATACGTGTCTATGCTTGCAGCTCTTTTAATATTGGAACTAGTCCTGGTAGTTTTCTTTGCTCGTCTGAGGGTTTTCAGAGAGCACATGTATGTAATCGTACCCATGTATCTGGTGAATATCATGCTGAGATGCTTGTATTTGCAACTTACCCTAACCTTATAATAAATCCTTGAAAGCTAGAAGTAGTTTGTGGTTCTTCCGAGCGGAGTCCATTATTGATTGACCTAACCTGGTAAGAGATGCACTTTCTTCCCTCAATGACAGGCAATAAAGGTTCAGTCGACCAGAACGGGGTTTAGATCAAGGGTGATAAGATAGCGATCAAAATCCCGCCCCCGCACAAACACAACCCCTGTGAGAGTTGAGAGAACAACAAACCAGACAGAAGGGTAGACATGCACGAGAAAGACCCATCACAGTACAGGCAGCTAGAGAAAGAGCACAGGCGGTGGCAGGTGTGCTGTTCAAGAGTCAACCCCAAGACAGGCACACATATGTCTGAGCAAGGAGTAGCAACAGGATCTGGGGATGCGGATTCTGGTGACTCAGACTTGGAGCAGTGGTCTGACCCTGTACTGACCACCAGGACACCGTGCATTATCATTTAGCTCAAAGTACAAGTACAAGTACAACACTGCCAGCATCTGTTTGATACATTTCCTGGCTGTGACGGCTGGGTGGGAGCCGCGGTAATAGGGTAGAGTGGAACAGTGGGGACCGATCAGGAGCAATATAAAATATGACACATACCCCCAGTATTGGAATGGATTTTCGAAATAGGCAGATGTTTCTTATCTCAATTGTTGGCATCATCTTTGTTGTTCCTTGGGCTTGTTTTGGAGAGGGATAAATGTCAAAGCTGCATTCTTGGTGTCATTTGAGTACGCGTTTAAAGCTGTAGCTCCATTAACCCTTTCACTGCGGTGGCTATTCCGCCGCAGTGCAGGCGCGTCGGGCGGGCCATGACGGAACCGCTCCGTCATCAGCACAGCGCCACCGCGGCTGATGACGGAGCGGTTCTGTCATCAGCAGGGGAGGGGTTAAACATGGTGCACTTGATAATGGAATAAATGCAAATAGATTATAGTAGACTTCAGGAGAAGCTCATGCAATAACTGTAACATTTTAACATGGGATGTCTACTCCTATGACGTGACCCATGATTTAAGCATACTTGACATGCAGGCAAACACACAAAGCTAACTAAACATGATGAGTACAGAATTGCAAAAACTGATCAAACTATGGAGAGATCAATCAATCAATCAATCAATCAATCAATCAATCAATCATGGTGGGCCCATTATATTCAGATATGCGAGAGAAATTCTGATATGGGTGTTGCTTGCGGGTTCTGTTTGGACCACAGCACAGGGGCATTGATACTGACGGCAGATAGGTGGTGTTTGAGATAGTGCTAGATAGGGACCCATGACCTTGACAACCATCTATGCCTCGAATAGCAATCATAGCACATTCATGGACACACTCACAAATGCAGTGTTCCACAGTCCAGAGGCACCAGGGTACACTAGGGAATGCCAACACTTACAGAAATAGTTAGAGAGTAGGCAATTGCAAGATGTGTGAAGACTTTTTTTGTCTTTTGTTTTAGAGTTTTATATAGCGAAAGTATCAGGCATCAGAACGCTTTACATGAGCATTAGTTTTATTACAGAGAGACACATTCCTTTTTGTTAGGCGTGTGGATATTAAGTGATTTGCCCAGAACCATAGGATGTTGAGCGTCGTTGCCGAGACTAGATCCTGGTGCCCCAGCTTCGAGGTTGACCGCTCTAGCCATCAGGCTACATCCTCTCCCCATAGTTAACAAGGAATGATAATTACACTCCCCTGTTCATCAATTGCATACTAGACTGATTTACTGTGTAATGTGGTATTGAGTTCAACAGTAATAGACACAGAATACTCAAATCACATGGAGACTTCCCATTGAGGCACTGCTTGACATCCCATTCAGAAACACTATCAGTAAATGTAATACATAGTATTTTACTGAAAATGAGGCACTAGCCAATGATAAGAAACTGATAGTGGGATGCATTTAAAGTAAGGGTTGGCGGAGGTGGCTCAGTGGCAGTACGCGGAATGCCGCAGAGTTTCCTAAAAACCCTGTGAAATTCCGCTCCGGCCTAGGCCACACCAAACTTAACTCTGCCGGCGGTCCTTCCTGACTCCGAGCTGCCTCCACGGCGCAGGAGGATTCTTCTTCTCCTCCAGTGGGCTGTAAAAAGGACTCGCGAGGGCTGCGCACGCTAGCGCATGGAGAGTTGAGACGCATACACATGCATGCGCGGTCCTTGCGAGTGCTGCAGGAATGGGTTTCCATTTTACAGACCACTGGAGGAGAAGAAGAATCCTCCTGCGCTGAAGAGGCAACCGGGGCACGAAGAAAGCCTCGCGCCGAGATCTAGGTAAGGGGAGGACTCGGGCAGGGGTTAAGGGTAGGTACCAGGGGGGAAACTCCGCCACGTGGCGGAGTCTGAGTTTTTTTGTCAAATTCGTACCCCCAGTGTTAACAAAACTCAGCAAACTCCGTTGTCGGAGCAGAGTTCCCCACCCAGGTTTAATTTAAAGTATCTATCTGAGGACTCTACATTATGACCGCTTATTGCACTAAAGATGTCAGAGTAGTGAATACGGGAGGTTGAAATATATAAGTAAAGTAAGTAAGTAAATTTATTAATGGCTCGTTAATTAAAAGCATTACAAAAAGCTGCAAATAATGTATTAATACCTCACCTCCTGTTTCCCCATAGCTTCCTTAATAGCATAATCACCCAAAACACAGGATTAGTTCATCTGTTCCACATTGCTTAGTCCAAGAAGCAACTTAAAATACTGCACAGAATGTATTACACACGGTCGACACTACACAAAATAGGGAGGGCAGACAAGCCACTTTGCCTGAGGGGTTGCGGGTTCACTGGTTCTTTCTACCACACGATATGGGACTGTCCCCACATTACACAATACTGGAGGGCGGTTATGACAATGATCACCCAGGTGTGTGGGTTTGAGGTCCCCCTTGAGCCTCGGAAGTGTTTGCTTAATGTGTGGGAGCCCACGGATCTTAACCATGCGGCACAGGATTGGGCAACACGCAGCATCACACGAGCCAAAAGGAACATTGCAAGACACTGGGGAGCCCAAGTAATACCTTCCCACCAGCAGTGGTGTTGTGATCTTGATAGTGCCATTGTGGCAGAAAAGGCAGTCTTTATTAATAGGGCATGACCTGAAAATGGACACGAGTATGGGAGATATTGAACCATTTTCAGGGAAATACATGTGCCCCCTCCTCCAGAGGACTCAGATTCGGGCCTGAGTGACTGATAACCCGAAAAAGGACATGCCATGAGAAAATTCCCAATGTTAGGCAATAGGATTTTGGTAACTACATGGAGGTGAGGTGGGCACACCTGTATCTATATGTCTCTTTAATATGTACGGAATTACTGCGTGTTACAATATGTTGATCATTATCTAAAAACGGTCTTAAATGTGAACAACTCTACTCGATGTGTATTATAGTGTAAATACAATGTTAAAAAAAAATACAGACAGACAGGAAAACAGATTGAAAAAGGGCTCAGAGTGTGCAAATAGATAGGAACGTGAAGGGAGTCAAGTGTGAATAAAATTAATGATCGAAAAGAGGTCTGTTTTCCATGTGGAATAAAAGACCAAGATTTAGGGCCCCATTGGGATGGCGGGCGGACTTAGTCCGCCCGCCACCCTAACGGAGATCGGGACCGCCCGCCGAAAGGGCGGGGGTCCCGACATTGGCATTGGGATGCGCCCGCCACAGTGGCCGGCCCATTCCTCAAGTTTACATTGTGGCGGGCGGTGCTCACTGCACCGCCCGCCACAATGTGAAATACAAATGCACTCATTTGTATAATCAAAGCGGCAGGCACCGCGCGGTGCCTGCCGCTGTGATTATGCAAATGCAGGGGACATTGGACACCGCCACCATATTAATCTATTACCGCCGCAGTCGCCTTGCGACCGCGGCTGTAAAGAGGCGGACAGTCTTTCCGTCCGCCATTGTCCCCTCCGCCATCCTAATCAGGCGGAGGGGAAAACGAGAGTGGTTGTCGGGCGGATTGCCTCCGCCTGGGTGGCGGTGGCCACTGCCACCCTGGCGGAGGCAATCCGCCCGATATCCTAATGGAGCGCCTTGTGTTGCGTCCAAGAATGTGCATCAAAGGCGAAGAGTTATAGGGCCAGATGTAGGAAGGCAAATACCGGTCGGTAACGGCCGATTTCGGCCGTTACCGACCGGTATTTGAAGATGGAGATGTAGGGGCATGTTAAAATACAGATTCAGTATTTTTACCGAATTGGTAATTTTACCGATTCTGTAAAATACTGAATCGGTAAAATTACCGATTCTGTATTTTGACATGTAGGTAGCACTGCAATCAGTACTACAGGGGTTTAAGAATTCGTTATTTACCACCAATTAGAAGTTGGTAGTAAATAATGAAAACCCTTTAAAAAGCATTTTTTTGCTTTTTAAACAGTTCCATGTTGCAGACATACATGCCCTAAGGGCAAGTATGTCTGCAACATGTGCACCCATGCACAATTGAGGGGTGCAACAGGGTGTCAAAGTGACATCCTGCCACCCTTCAATGTTTCCCCCAATTACTGAATCAGTATTTACCGATTCGGTAATTGACATTCAATCCTATGGGCCTACAGACCCATAGGAATGAATGGCAGTTACCGAATCGGTAAATACCGATTCGGTAATTACTGAATCATACCGATTCGGTAATTAAAATGGTAAAATTACCTAAATCCCGATTGCCAGTTCTTAAATACCGATTCGGTATTTAAGAATCGGTAATCTGGGATTACCTACATTGGGCCCCTAGCCTTGTTTTTGAAGGACAAAGAATTATGGCCACTTACCAGAGAGAATGTTGTTTGTAGAAGAATTAATTGGGACTCTGGTCCTGATTTAGGTGGGTGTCTGGGGTATAACTAGGTGTTGTTCTCAGATTCAGAAACAGATCTCAGAATAGATTCAGGAGCAGACTCTAACACAGAAACAAATGCAGACTACTTCTGATACTCTTTAGGCTAGCAGATGTTTAAACCTGTACGTTCTATGCTTTATCTCGTTGTGTGGCTATATGCTATGCAACACTTTATTTTAGAAAAAGTTTACTGAAGTTTTCTAGCTGACACATTTCTTTACCTTATGGATCTTTATGGAATTAGTTTAGTATTTGTTAGAGTAGAAATTAGAAACTTAAATGCATCATAAAACAGGAAGATCGGAGATTCTAATTGCTTATTTGTTATTGAGAATTAACTTTGTTCGTAGAGCCGGAAGTCCTTTGATAATTTTGCATTGTTATGCAATATTCCTGTGACTGATTTATATTACGCTGGCTTTGAATTTTTAATAAATCAACATACACTTAACCTGATTTTCGACTCTGAGCATTACTGTGTAGCCAAATGGGTTTCATTGTAATTGTGATCTTGAATTAATACCTACTTCTTTATCCTTCAAGCTCCCTAAAAAGATCAGGCTGGAGGGGACGATAAAAGCGCCCACATCCCCTCTGCTGGAGCATTTCCATTGCAAATTGTGCATAGAATTTGATTTTAGGAATCTCTGGCAGTCACAGTTATGACTGAAAACTGCGAATGTCTGCAAGGTGATGCAAATCATCACTTACCAGAATAACTTAGAATTGTCTAAATCTAGTCCATCACCAAAGGGTCTAATCAAGTAAATGACAGAGGAGGAAGTTTAGAGAATGATAACCGGCATCTCTTACCCGAGCAGTGAGGGAAGATTGTGCCATTCCTTGGTGTGGCACCAAAGACAAAGTCCACAGGACCATAATGTTGCACCTGTGAATAAAAACACATACACAATAGAAATCAGGGAATTGAGTGACTAATCAATATATATTTCACTGCATTTGTATAGCACAGGTGATTAGCTATACATTTTGGGTAACTGATAATTTCAGTAAGATGTGGGTACACACATGTGCAACACCTAGGCCATAGGACGCACAGTCTATCACACAAAAGTGACTGTTGTACCAGGGTGCACAGTCAACATATCGATTCCTTAATATCGACCTATAATAATATCGAGTTGTAAATACTGAAGGTGAAGAATATTGAGGACAAGAATATCGTTGGACAGAATATCGACCCTAAGGTAAGTAATATTGAATTTTTTTATATCGATGTAAGTAATATCGAAGTTAGTAATATTGATATCAATTATATCGATGTCACTAATTTCGATGTTATTAATATCGATATTTGTTTGTTGTTATGTATTTTATATGTATGTGTTATATGTTTTTGTTAAGTAGTTTATTTGTTTAAAATTATATGTGCACTATTTATTATATATAAAAAAATTATTTTTAATTTAATTTTGCGTTCAAGTTCTGTAGCGGGTTGTGGGTTTATAGGGGAATAGGGTGGGAAGTAATTTAATTGTAATTAAGTAAATATTTATTTTTGATTGGTATTGAGAAATGTTTTATTTCTAATTAATTATTAATTGGTAATTAATTATGTTAATTGGTAATTAATTTTATTAATTGGTAATTTAGGTTTGTAATTTGTAATTACATTTTTAATTGGTAATTATTTTTTTAATTGGTAATTAAAGTTTGTAATTGGTAATTACATATTTTAATTGGCAATTATTTTTTTAATTGGTAATTAAGGTTTGTAATTGGTAATTACAAATTTTAATGGGCAATTATTTTTTTAATTGGTAATTAAGGTTTGTAATTGGTAATTAAATTTTTTAATTGCAATTAATTTTTTTAAATGGTAATTAAGGTTTGTCATTGGTAATTACAATTTTTAATGGGTAATTAATTTTTTTAATTGGTAATTAATTTTTTGCAATTGGTAAATAATAATGTTTATTGTTAATTAATTTGTATTCATTGAACATTTATTTTATTAATTGGAAAATAATTTTTATTAACAAATATTCGTTATTCAAAAATAAATGTACTGTTTACCATTTTTTAATTGGTAATCAATTTTTCATGATTAATATGTTTTTTGTTTAGAAAACTATTTTAGAGTTCAATATTATTTGGTTATTTATATTTATTAATTAATATTTATTTGTATTTATTGTTAAATAATTATTTAATTGTAATTATGTTTTTAGTAATTATCAATGGGGATTAGAAAATGATGTAGTTATTTAAAAATAAATATTTTAATTATTTTATTTACAACAATTATTTATAAGTTTGTTATATTTAATTTCTACACTATCCAATGCTTTCACTACTGTTGCACTCTCTGGAGTGGGAATAGTAATTTTTACCCCTACGATATCCAACGTTTTCCCTACTGTTGCACTCTCTGGAGTGGGAATAGTAATTTTAACCCCTACAATATCCAACGCTTTCCCTACTGTTGCACTCTCTGGAGTGGGAATAGTAATTTTTACTCCTACGCTATCCAATGTTTTTCCTACTGTTGCACTCTCTGGAGTGGGAATAGTAATTTTTACCCCTACGCTATCCAACGCTTTCCCTACTGTTGCACTCTCTGGAGAGGGAATAGTAATTTTTACCCCTACGCTATCCAACGCTTTCCCTACTGTTGCTCTCTCTGGAGTGGGAATAGTAATTTTTACCTCTACGCTATACAACTCTTCCCTACTGGTGCACTCTCTGGAGTGGGAATAGTAATTTTAACTCCTACGCTATCCAACACTTTCCCTACTGTTGCACTCTCTGGAGTGGGAATAGTAATTTTTTGGCTCCTACGCTATCAATGTTTTCCCTACTGTTGCACTCTCTGGAGTGGGAATAGTAATTTTTACTCCTACTCTATCCAATGCTTTCCCTACTGTTGGACTCTCTGGAGTGGGAATAGTAATTTTTACTCCAACGCTTTCCAATGTTTTCCCTACTGTCGCACTCTCTGGAGTGGGAATAGTAATTTTTACTCCTACGCTATCCAACGCTTTCCCTACTGTTGGACTCTCTGGGGTCGGAATAGTAATTTTTACCCCTACGCTATCCAACGCTTTCTGTACTGTTGCATTCTCTGGAGTGGGAATAGTAATTTATGCCCCTACGCTATCCAAAGCTTTCCCTACTGTTGCACTCTCTGGAGTGGGAATAGTAATTTCTACCCCTACCCTATCCAACGTTTTCCCTACTGTTGCTCTCTCTGGAGTGGGAATAGTATTTTTTACCCCTATGCTATCCAAGGATTTCCCTACTGTTGCACTCTCTGGAGTTGGAATAGTAATTTTTACCCTTACGCTATCCAACGTTTTATATAATTAATTTAAAAAATATCAAAAGTATATTTAATTTTTTTTATTTTTTACTTTTTATTTATGTTTTTGTTTTATGTTTGTAAATGTATTTGTAATTTATAACATTTTTTATTAATTTATATATTAGTAAAATAATTATTACAACTTATTGTTAAGTACATATATATTATATATTCTCTGCATATATTTAATTAATGTATTTTTATTATATATGTATTATTTATGAATTTTAAACATTATTAGATATTTTTAACTATGTTGATTTTATTTATTTGTGTTATTTACTTTATTTTAGATTTATATTTTAAAAGAAAAAAAAACGATATTTTTAACATCGATTTTTTTACATCTATATTATATTTTCGATATTTTTGTACTTACCATGTTGTAGATAGGATGTCGATATTCTTGCCTTCGATATTTTTGCATCGATATTCCTGTAGGGCGATATTTTGTAGGTCGATATTTTGTCAGTGATCCGTTGTACCAGCATGTACACAGACACCAAATTGTTTATCACAAAAATGAACATTATTGTTCAACACACTAGGGATATACAAATGTCATAGACAGTTTATCATACGCTGCAAAGTCATCATTCACAGCTCTTAACACATACATTATGGCAAACAGATGTAGCCTACCACACAGAAACACAACTACTCAAAAACTGAAAAAGGTTACTTACTATAAATATAGTTGTTCAGTGTGAGTATCTTCTAAACATCTGTATGATTTAAAAATCAGGTTTGCCAAACATTTTATTGCATAGATATTTTGTATGTGTTCAATATCATTAAGTATAACTGATATTTCAGGTGTGGCCTTTCTTTAGAAAAAGTGAAAAAAAACCTTGGTGAAGCAAGACCCAGTAACTTAGAACCTCTCACAGAATGCAGTGGGTTTACAACATACCCTCCTTCTGAGCTGTCAACTGTTTTTAACCTTACTGGCCTCCTTTTAGTTCAGTCGTATGTCTCTGAACTGCCCTAAATCCCTGTACTCCTATGTTTTCCTTTCACAAATATCAATTGATGCTTTTCCTTCTATATTGTTTTCAAGACATGAAAAGTGGATAGCTGGGCCATTATTTATGGAACCAAACTTAGCTACTGCCAAAGTCACTTCCTACCAGTATTTAATACTTAAAAGTATTTAAAGTTCATAATAAATAAAACAACTTTCACAGTTTAACCATGGAATTTAGGCCCATCATCCTCTAAGAAGTTAACTGTATCTGTAGGGATAGACATTTTTTATAAAACTGCAACTAAATCTGCTGTTGGCGGGCATAAAATGTACAATATGCTACAGGAAAGTAACTTATTATTACTTCGCAGATTGATGCACTTTGCACAAAATATTAAGCAGTGAGCATAGATTTGGAGGGCAACATGCCAGCATCTAAACAGACCTTTGAACACTGATATACTAACTTCTTTTTGCAAACAGTACTTAGAGAAAGGGGAAGATTTCCACATGACAAACGTTTAAAAATGTTGGTAAAAGTAGTGCCCCAGTAACACCCATCCCTCCAGTCTAGAAATCTTGGCTAATCGCGGTGGCGAAATGCTGCAAATGCCGTTTTCCACAACCTGAGTGCCACAGAACTATAGGGGTGCTTTGTCTATTGACGCCGTGGACCTTTCTGAACATGTGCAAGCTAGCTAGCTCTACAAATGCATGTGTATCCAATCCTACACCCCATATCTAATTTAGAGGGGCATCTTCTCCATACACAAGTAGCACCAGAGGATTTTTTTGGTGCAGCCGTAAACACAAATTTGGAAGCCTGGGAACATGAACGGCCAAGCCAGAGTTTGGATACACCAGGAAGATCCTCACATCGTTGACTTGACCTGTGTCCATAGATAAGTTGCGCACACAACTAATGTAATATCTTTTAGAGGCAAGGAATTGTAAGACAAGAAGTACACAGATCAAAGTACACAGTGCTACAATATATTTCACCCTGTTTCCAAGAGGATTGTAATGTGGCACTCATGGTTTGATTGCAGTTCTCATGAACATGTTATTTGACAAGAAAAGCTGCCTTGGATTTTGCTGCTGGGGAGTCAATGTCCTCTGGGCCATAAGGAATGACATCTAATAACACTCCAGGCTGCAGTTAATAATCCAGTGAGAAAAGAAAACTATAGAGAACTGCTTATCTGGGATGTATGACGGTACAACGGGTACCGTTACAACGCGTACCGTTATGACGCAGGTTTTACAACGCAAGTCGTTACAACGACTTGCGTTGGGGGGCGCTGGATAGTGAATAGTTTAATTTACTATTCCAACTCCAGTCCTCGTGGATAGTAGGGAAGGTGTTGGATAGTAAATTAAACTATTCCCTATACTAGAGCGCCCTCCAGCGAAAGTCGTTGTAACGACTTTCGTTGTAAATCCTGCGTTGTAACGGTACCACATTGTAACGGTTCCGTTGTAAAGGATGTTACCCCGCTTAGCTGAGTTGTGTCTAATGCAAATGAAAATAAATCTACTGGAGGACCAGATAGACTGAGATCCAAACACAACCTAAAGCCAATGTTGTTATTATTTTTCTAAGAGAAATCTATATAAGGAGTATTCAGATCCTAGAACGGAAATAATGCTGTGCGAATCCCCTTGAGGGCAGGATCCCTCACCACTCACAATATGATTCAACAAGGTTATTACTAATTTCTGGGATTTGTTTCCACAGAATTATGTAATTCACTTTCACTATGATCCCACCAATTGGCTAGCATGCGTCTAGCATTAGGCAGAAGAAACATTCATTTCTATAGGGAGATAAAGAGGTGACAGAGAGTAAAGTAAGTTTATTCTGTTTTCTTCAGAACACGTAAAACCAGCCAACACCCGTTTTGCTCTGTAATGGTGCAGGCCTGGGCCTTTTCAAGGCTGGGAAATATCATGAGCATAAAGATAAATCAAGGATGAATTCATTTGAATTTATATATTGACAAGAAAATATGTGCTGAACAAACCATGTCTTGTGTGTTTCAGCACAAACCTTTCCTCTGAATGACAGGTAGGTGTTGCAACAGTTCAGGAAAAAGATAACTTAGTGCAAAAAAATGATCAGTCGTGTTACATAACAAAACCAACTACAGAGTCAAGAGTTGTTGGTGGGAAGCTAAGAAAGGAGAGAAAATCTTGGGATGATCTCAGAATTTTAAGAGGAGGTCAATAGCCATTTCTCATAATGTACAAAAAGGGAATGGTTCTCGTTCGAAATTCTGAAAACAAATTGGTGAGGACGTAAGTTGAATATTGCCTAAAAGAAGTCAGACTGCTAAGCATTCAAAGTGGTGTGAATGCAGAAACTGGTACTTCAAAACTTCGATTAGTCATCGGGCAGTAGAAGGGTAGCTGGAGGGTAGAAAAATATCAGGTATCATTTGACCATCTACACCAAAAAATGATCCCTGATGTACGGCCACAAATCACGTTACTACAATGGGCTCATCTGCTAATATTATTTAATTTTCCAAGCAGTTGTGGACCCACTGAGTAGGCTTTACAGACTCCCATGGGTCCCCGGACCAAGGTTAAGAACCACCAGTCCAAAGTTTCTTGGGTATGAGAAGCAATCACTAGACATTCACCAAGGAAGTGTGTATGCATAACACCTTAGATCTAGCAGGCTGTAAGCAATGGCATGACTCCTGAAAACGTGTGTGCCACACTCAGCAGTAAAGGCAGGACCTTCTGCCGATCATGGACCCAACTCTGCTGATATTAAATGTAACTCCATGTAGTAGCGCAGTCTAGTGGGTGCACGTCACGTAGGCAACGTGACGTGCCGGCGGCCATGTTGGGCTGCGCGCGCATCGCGCGATTAGTGGCGCGAAGAGCTGGTACGAGCAGCAGAGGCTCGGCGCTCTTTAGGGACTTGTATAATTAAATAAAGTAGTTCATCAGCACCGTGGCTGCAGCGTTTTCCTTGGGGGCACCATACACATTACAATGGCAACGAGGGTGGGATAGCAGACCCCCCAACCTCCCACTGCAAGGAAACAGCACCGAGGGATACAGCAAACACACCGGTGGGCAGGAGAGACCAGTGCCAAGCAGAACCACGGAGCGCCCAGAGGAACAGAGGGCCAAGAAGACCAACGGCCACCGCACAGGTACCCTAAAGAGCGCGGCAGAGCCCAAGAGCACCCAGAGGGATAGGACAGTCACCGCAGGAGGGGACAGACCCCGGGGACGCACGAGAAGCCACCACCCATTAGAAGAAGGGAACCGCGATGGATACCTCACAAAAGAGCGAGGGGGCTGACGCAGGTAGTCCCCAGACCCACGCAAGCAAGGAAGAACAAGACAACACGCCAGGGAGCCCTAGAGGCCAAGCAAGCGTACAACCCACGGTCAAGAGTGAGAAGATGAGTGCGCAGGCAGGATATGCGATGGCGCCGTTGCAATTCCTACCCAGACCCGGAGAACCACTGATGAAGTGGGAGGACTGGAGAGAATACATAGACAATTTCATAGGAGTCTTAGAAGACGAAAATGAAGAGGTGTTCAAACCCTCGAGAAAAAAACGAATCTTGTTACTAAACCTAGGCCCCGAAGGTCTGAGAGTCTATAAAAGCTTAGTACCAAAACAGAGAGCAACCACGGACGACGATGTGTACGCCCACGCAATTGAAGACCTTAACGAACATTTCAGGCCGGCGGTGTGCGTATCAGTGGATAGATTCAACTTCCAGCAGAGGAAGCAGCGCCCGGGAGAGACGGTGGAAGAATATGTGGCGGTACTGAAACGCTTGGCGGCCACGTGTAAATACGACAACTGGGAGGAAGAGTTTATCAAGGATCTAGTGGTGATGCACACCACATGCACGGCCGTGCAGGACAAACTATGGGCCAGTGGAGACACCACCCTAAAGGACGTGATGGTCATCGTCAAAAGAGCAGAGTTGGCAAGGAGGTGCGCAGATGCGACAAAGAAGGAGAAAAAGGACATAACAGATGGCAAGGCAACGTGGGCCACCCGGGAAAACAGGCGGGAAGCAACAGGAAGTCATGTTACAGGTGTGGGAGCTGGTTGCACGAGGCACACGACAGAAAATGCCCAGCGTTTCGCGCCAAATGCATGTACTGTGGAATAATTGGACACTACGAGAAGGTGTGTAGGAAGAAGGCCTCCAAGAGCACGGTAAAATACGTGGGCCAAAGCAACGACGAACGACGAACAAGAAGAAGGGACGGAGGAAGACATCGTTAAGGTACTCTGTATCTACGACCAGGTGTTGAGCGTGGATGGTCAAGTCCTGGGCATCGATGGCAAGAGAACGATGAAGCCCGTCCTAGAATTGTCAATAGGCGGTATCACAATTAGCGTGGTGGCTGACACGGGCTCACCCTACACCATCGTCCAGAGAGTCGTGTGGGAGGAGAAATATGCACCGTATCTAGGCCCGGAACTAGAAAAACTAGACATCCGCCCGGTCACATATAACGGCGACCGTATACCAATGGCAGGGTTCAGACCGTTAAACTTTGAATTTCGAGGCCGATCCGCCTTCTGCAAACTCTACGTGGCGGAGAAGGGCCCCTCGGTCCTAGGATGGTTGGACCAAGGTGACCTAGGCATCAAGCTGGACCCAGGAGGCAAAGAACAGATATTACTGACGGAACCAGAAGCCTGGCCAGACTTAGACAAGTGGAAGAGCGAGTTCCCCAAGGTATTTGGAGGCACAGTGGGAAATTTGGAAAAATTCTCACACAGGATAACCCTAAAAGACGACGCAGTGCCAGTAGCCCACAAGGCGAGGAATGTCCCTTTGGCAGTACGGGAAGCAGTCCGAGAAGAACTCCAGGACCTAGAAAGGAAAGGGATCATCGAGCCTATCACGTGCGCCAAGTGGCTGGCGCCCTTGGTGGTAGTCAAGAAACCCAGCGGCAAGGTCAGGCTGTGCGTCGACCTACGCAAACTGAACAAGAACATTGTGGTGGAAAGGTTCCCCCTACCCAGGATAGAGGAGATGCTGGCCAGCACCAGGGGTATCAAATGGAATTCCACCATTGATTTGACCTCCGCCTACCACCAAATTGCCCTACACCCAGAAAGCCGCCGCCTCACATCCTTCATCACCCCATTCGGATGTTATCAGTTCCGCCGCATGCCGTTCGGGCTGGCCTCAGCGGCAGCAGTATTCCAAAAGTTGATGCACCAACTCTTCCAGAAAACCACCGGAGTCCAATACTTTCAGGACGACATCCTGGTGATGGGTCGAGATAGACCAGACCACGATGCGAAACTCGGAAAGGTGCTACAGATCCTAGAAAGGAAGGGCCTCACGGCAGAATAGTCCAAGTGCCGGATCGGGATGGAGTCGGTGACCTACCTGGGGCACGAAATTAGAGTACGAGGAGTGACCCCAAAGGCAGAAAATGTGAAAGCAATATGTGAGGCACCCCCACCAGCCAACAAAGAAGAAGTCAGGTCATTTATCGGAATGGCAGAATATTACAGCAAATTTGTGCAGCACTTCGCCTCCAAGACACATCATATGAGGCAACTGACACGAGAGAACACAGAATTCCACTGGTCAGAGGAGGCACAGGGAGAATTTGAGGTGATCAAGAAAGAAGTGGTGGAAGCTATCCCACTCCAAGGATATGACCCTCAAGGACGGACAGTGCTGACCACGGACGACAGCGACAAAGGGCTGGGTGCCGTCCTCATGCAGGACCGGGGACAAGGACAGATGGATACGATAAGCTTCGCATCCCGCACGCTGAGTGACACGGAAAAGAAGTACAGCGTGATAGAAAAGGAGATGTTGGCGGTAGTATGGGCCACGACCTAATTCAGGCAGTTCCTGTGGGGCACACGGTTCCAATTAAGAACGGATCACAAGCCCTTACTGAAGGTACTAACGTCGAGCGGGCATGCCGACGCAACGCCCCGGATCTCCAAGATGACGCTCAAACTACTAGAATTCAGGTACGACGTAGAGTACATCCCAGGAAGCAAGAATAGAGTGGCAGACTATCTGAGCAGAGCGGCAGCCATGGAGCTGAGTGAGGAAGACAAGGCAGGAACAGAAGAATGGGTGGCGCTCACGGAAGACCAAGAAACCACCATCAGCCTCCATGAGTGGAGACAGGCATATGAGGAGGACCAGACCCTAAAAGAAGTGAAACTGCACATCACCAAAGGATGGCCCGATAAGAGGCTGATCAGCGGAGAACCCAAACCATATTTCGAAGTCAGAGAAGAGCTGTCAATGGACGATCGGGGAGTATTTGTGCACAGGGGGGAGAAAGTGATTCCCCCGACAAACATCATCAACAAACTATTGGATATGCTCCACGAGGGGCACCTCGGAATAGGCAAATTGAGATTGAGGGCCAGACAAGATTACTGGTGGCCAGGAATGGACATAAGAGCCGAGAGACATGTTAGAAACTGCACTCGATGCCAGGGTGCCGACAAGGCTCTCAAGCCCCTGCGTCCAGCACTGGGACAATTTGACCAACCGAAGAATCCATGGGAGGAGTTGTCAGTGGACATCCTAGGCCCGATTCTGGACGTACAGGGAGTCCAAAAGTACGTTTGTGTTCTGGTGGACAGGTACTCGAAGTGGCCAGAACTGAAGATAGACGAAGCCATGGACACCGAGACCATCATAAAATTTCTGGCCGACACATTTGTGAGGGAGGGAATTCCAAAGTCGATCCTCAGTGACAATGGGCCCCAATTCAGGTCAGAAAAATGGAACAATTTTATGCAAAGGAACGGCATCCTAGCCAGGCACACATCCATATACCACCCTACCGGGAACGGTCTAGTAGAGCGTTTCAATAGAGTGGTAATGGGGTCGGTGCAAGCCGCCATCTCTGACAACAAAGACTGGGAAATAGAGATATGGCACATGGTGTGGGCATACAGGATCACCCCCACAAGCACCGGCTACAGCCCGTTCCAGATACTGAGAGGACGCGAACCATTCACCCAAGACAACAGAGTGTGGAAAGAGAAAACGATAACGAGTGAGTGGTCCCCAGCAATGGTGCCAGCCAACTTGGAGAAAGCACAAGCAGTTTATACCAAACACTATGACAACAGGAGAAACGTGAAGAACACCGGATTAGAGAAAGGAGAATGGGTACGAGTAAAGTTGGCCACGCTGCAAAGGAAAGGAGAGAGTAAATACAGCAAGCCCATGCAGGTGAAGGAAGTACTGGGCAGAGCGGCCCTGCTTAGCGACGGAAACGTATGGTCGCAGGACCGCATGGCGAGATGCAACAAGATTCTAAGTTGGGACCAAGGCGGAACAGACTTAGGAGATGAGGGAAATGGTACTGCCCAACAGGAACATCTGGAGACAGAACCAGAAGGGCGCGGAGAAGACCGACAAGAAAAAAAGACTGGAGAAAGTGACCAGGAGCAGGTGGTTGGAGAAGGTTTGAATGGAGGAGATGGAAGCGCGGCTGCGCCAGTAGGTGGAGGAAGAAGCGAAGGAGTGACCCCCAATACCCCGGTAAGACTGACCCGTAGGGGTAGAGCGGTGGTCAAGCCAGCCAGGTTCAGAGACTATGATATGCAAGGCGGACTGTAAGTTTAATGTTTCTGTGTTGGAAAAAAGGGAGATATGTAGTAGCGCAGTCTAGTGGGTGCACGTCACGTAGGCAACGTGACGTGCCGGCGGCCATGTTGGGCTGCGCGCGCATCGCGCGATTAGTGGCGCGAAGAGCTGGTACGAGCAGCAGAGGCTCGGCGTTCTTTAGGGACTTGTATAATTAAATAAAGTAGTTAATCAGCACCGTGGCTGCAGCGTTTTCCTTGGGGGCACCATACACATTACACTCCAGACCAAACGTTGCAAGTATGAGCAGGTACCTGACTGATCTAGTATGAGTTTATTTTTATTTGCTGACTACTCGAAACACAGTATAGCCGTGCGAGTGACCGGGCAAGTGGCTTAACATTTTTTGGGTAAAACATGTTAAAGAGTCACTCGTTCAAAACAAAGCAATAACCTGTTTTTCCACTGGAAAAAATGGAAATAAAAGCCCTGACAGATCTTTTCTAGGTAAGAAAAACAGGTTCACGTAGAAGATGGAGCAGTTGTTGGGCAATGTGTCAGCACATGTCCAACGAAGTGGAGAACCTAAGGGTCTTTGATTATCTGGCTCGAGGGATTAAACAAAAGAAAACACCACTGCTGCCTTAAGAACCGACCCACTGTACCCCACTGAGGGCTTTTTTACTGAGTTCTTGGGTCTGCTTGTTTTGCTCTCTGGATGTTGGAATATATATCATACATGGCTAGTCAGAGAACCAGCGGAGGACTAAGGACTTCAGTAGCAGATGACATGCACAGCACACATAATTCTGCAAATGAACCTATTACCCCTTTATACCTCACATTACAATGTTGAAGAAATAACTGTGTCCCACTTACAAAGCAGACTTAGACCAACAAAAACCCCACTTATCTTTTTTGAATGCCACTGTCTTACATCAGACAGTTCTTCCAGAATGGCACAAAAAGTAATCTGCTTTCAGAGACAGCACTGATACTGTGCACCAGCTCCCATTGGGGAAAGAATAAATGCACATTATGCTGTCCAGTTTCTCCCACAGAACATTAGTAGAGAATGAATTCAGACTAGTGCCGGACCCAAAAGCAGTCAGTAATTATGTTCTCCCTCATAACTTTAAGACGGTGACATTCAATTCTATTTTTGATAGCACTGGACCCAGGGTTCCTATCATATGACCCACAGATGCTTGAGTGGGCACTGCCAGTTAGCCGGTCTTCAATTATGGGTGGTGTTCACAAAAGGTATGGTCTCTGTAGTTACATAGATGCATGAATTGAGTAGGTCGTTCTTACAATACATGAACAATTGGCTACAATCTGTATCATTTCTTTCAATGGATAAAGCCTTCTATTGTGATCTACTCTAGAACACCACATCTTCGGGAACAGAAGAAGGTTCTTGCTGGAACACTGGAGATCCATTTAATTTCTGCATGACCATTGTGTAAGTGTTCATACCTCATGGCAGGCAGTTCACCTACAAAACCAACTGGGGAAATGATTAGATTCTCCATAAACGTCATCCCGAAAACTTCCTCGCAGATACACCTCATGTGATATGTTGTTGCATTAGTGGTCCAGTTTGGAGGGTTATAGTTTCTAATACCAGGGTTCCGCACGATCGAACAGAAACTGATCTAGTGACTGAAGGTTCAAAATCTGTTTGTTGGGATTTCCTTAGCCCTTGTATCTCTGAGAATAGGAGTGCTGGACCAGGAATATCAGGACCACTGGCCAGGGCAGAGTCGGGTAAACCCACAACACAACTGGTTAAATCAAGGGCATACATTCTGTAGGTTACTTGTGTTCGAAGTGGAAAGGATTTAAAAGTTTTTCACAGTAAACCAGCACATCATAATAACCAGTCCTTCATTCTTTGGACAGAATACAACATATTATACCATAAGCATACAGTGTTGATGCACAACATGAATCCTAGAGTATTCACAACAGGTAGCAAAGTAACATATTCACGGCGATGTCAAGCCAATTAGCATTCAGTGTTCATGGCAATCAGTTCACATGTCGTTGAAGACCCATTTTTTAAATTTTTTTAAAAATCTTTTTATTAAAATAACAGGCTCCATAAAATCGCACATTAGGCAGCATCGGAAGTTCATTTGGACATAAAATCAAAGTCCAAGATACAAGCATTTTGAACAATATGATCTGCATACAAGGAGCAGGCTCCCGGACATCCACAAATGTATTAGCAGAGGCCTCCTGTAGGGGCCAGAATCCAAGAAGGTCATTCCCAAACCACCAAGAGCAATCCGCCCCCAACTTAACCCCCCAGGCCAACACTAAACCCATCATGAGGAGCAGTAGCAATTCGGTAGAGTTAAAGGAGGTAGGATGACTCATAAAATCGTTGTGGACATCACAGTTTACAACTGAGGACCAACCTACATGCATCACATTACTCGGGGGCAGACTCAGATTGGGGATCTAGCAATTCTCCCCTGTAACGCCTCCATGCCGCCCATATTTTCTCCCATTTCCTGGGACACCCTCTGCTTTTGTATATTACCTTCTCAGCCCGTTGGCACCAGTCTAGGTCCCGTCCCCATTCCTCCACCGTTGGCGTAAGGTCACTGCCCCATAATCCTGCTATATTTCTCTTGGCCACCATACTTGCCAAAGCCAGCCATATCTTGTCCCACTTTGGCCAAGTGAGGTCGCTTGTCACCCCCAAAATATGCCACCTAGCGTCTAATGGAACTTCTGCCCCTACCACTTCCGCCGTGACATCAGCCAGCCCGGGCTAGTAGGCCCGAATTCTGGCGCAGTCCCATAAGATGTGGAAGAAGGTGCCCTCCTCCCTGCACCCCATTATGCAAAACTGTGACTCGACAAATCCAATCCTATATTGTACCGTGCAAGGGGTGTAGGACCGGTGTAAAATACGTAGCTGAACCAATCTGAACCGGGCACGAATCGCCACCTCCCGGGGACACTGCAGTGCCTCCCTCCAGTCATCGTCCTCTAGCAACCCGACATCCGTTTCCCATTTTTCCCGCAGGGGTCCCAGTGGGTCCGCCAGGTTATTAATGAGCTTTTTATATGTGAGGGAGATGGCCTTGTCGATCATGGGGTCCATCAGTAACCTATCTTCAAGCGGGGCATAGTCTGGCAGTTGATCTCCCTGGCGCATATGTTGGTGTATTGCATGCCTAAGCTGCAGGTAATGCAGGAACTCTCCGCTCCCCATTTGGAACTCCGCCTTCAGAGTAGCAAACCCTACCATACCCCCCCTTTTGAAGATATCACCCAGCTTATCCATTGCAATGAGGCTCCACTGGCGCGGCCCCTGCAATTTCGCAACCGCTGGAAGGAAGTTCCCATGCCACAGAGGGGTCTGTGCCGTGAGTGTTGCCTCCCAACCGAGCAGTTTCGTTGCCCGCTGCCACACCCCCACCACCGTTGCTGTTTTTAGGTGGCAGAGACGGGCCACACCTGCCCCTATTGTAGAGAGCTGCTAAGTACGTGCCACTGCCGAAGGCCATACG
Source organism: Lissotriton vulgaris (assembly GCF_964263255.1). Lineage (NCBI taxonomy): Eukaryota > Metazoa > Chordata > Amphibia > Caudata > Salamandridae > Lissotriton > Lissotriton vulgaris. The sequence continues at coordinate 86,554,701 of NC_141687.1, read as the reverse complement.
ATCCATCCTGCACGCCGGCTCCTCCTGTGGAGCAAACACCCACCCGTTGATGTTGACCAATTGTGTCGCCCAGTAATAAAGGCGAACATCCGGGACGGCGAGTCCTCATACACCCCTCACAGCAGCTTCCTGAGAGCTATTCTCGGGCATCCCCCACTCCATAGTAAAGAGCGCTGTTCCGATTCGATTACCCTAAAAATGTGTCCTGGGAAGGGCGTACTCTGCAGAATATATAACAAACGGGGAAGGGCCATCATTTTAAATAAAACAGCATGCCCCATCAGTGAGAGTGGGAGGGTTTTCCAATGTGCAACATCCCCATGTAGCCGCTCCAGTTGAGCCGACACATTTAAGCGTAGGAACTCTGTTTCGGACTTTGCGACCCAAAGACCCAGATATCGGAACGCCTCCCTCCAAACCAGACTCCTACAGTCCTCACTCAAGTGCGGTTGTGGCCCTGTCAGGACAATGCCCAGGGATTTGTCCCAGTTAATTCGATACCCGGAGTACTCACCGAACGCATGCAGGATAGCCATCAGCCTCTGAATGGAAGCGGCCGAACGCTGTACGTACAAGATGTCGTCAGCGTACAGCAAAATATGCTCTTCGCAGCCCCCACCCAGGTCTATGCCCTACACCAAGGGGTCCGCCCTCACCCAGGCCGCCAGTGGCTCCAGGGCCAGGGCAAATAAGGTCGGGGAGAGCGGGCAGCCCTGCCTCGTGCCCCTACCTAGGTGAAATTCCCTTGACAGGGCGCCATTGACTCGTACCCTCGCAAGCGGCTTGGTGTACAACAGCTTCACCCATGATCGAAAGGTGTCTCCAAAGCCCAATTTCTCCAATACTGCATATATGTAGTGCCATTCCATGCTTTCAAAAGCCATATGGGCATCAAGAGACAACACGGCTGCTGGCACATCAGGTCGAGTATGAACCGCTTGTAAGACACCAAAAAGGCGCCGCAGATTAAGCCGCGTACTCCTGTGCGGCATAAAGCCCGCCTGATCCGGGTGTATCAGAGACTGAATAACCGCCCCCAGTCGTGTGGCCAGGATCTTTCAGAAGATCTTTATTTTGTAGTTAAGAAGGGATATGGGCCTGTATGAGCTACACAAGTCTTGAGGTTTCCCAGCTTTGCGTATTACTACGATTGTTGCGAACCTTAGATCTTTCGGGAGCTTCCCTACCTGCTTGGCCTCATTAAACATACGCAGCATATGAGGCGCCACCCTACTGGATACACACTTAAACGCCTCTGCCGGAAACCCTTTAGGGCCCGGCGCTTTCACCGCCTGTAGGTCTCCCATGGCATTCTCCACCTCTGTCACGTTAAGCTCAGACTCCAGGATTTCCTTATCCACCGAATCCAAAGTGGGAAATTGTAAGTCCACGCAGTCCTGCTCTTGCTTTGTAGTTTGCGACCTGTATACCTCCTCATAATAAAGCACAAACTCCTCCGCTATACCCACGCTCGTGTCCGTCACCGTACCGCCTGCCATGCGGATCCCGGGCACCCAGTTACGTTCCCTGTCCCGTTTCCCGAGCCAGGCAATCATTTTATTGGCCTTGTCTCCTAAATCATACACGCCCCTCTGGGCAACTAGGGCGCGCAATCTCGCCTGGTCAGACAGTACGTCCCTCAATTCTTGTTCAATATGCCGTAACCTGTGCCGACGATCTTGTTCCTGCTCCTGTGTCTCCCCCCTGATGCCTTCTAGGGCATGGATCTCCGCTTCTAGTTCGTCATTGTGCGCGTATTTGACCTTTCAATGCTTTCCTACCTCCGCCTGTACAATGTCCCTGGCTACTGTCTTGTAGGCCTCCCACACAATACCATGTGATCTGACTGAGCCCACATTTTCCTCATAATATTGGTCGTCGCGCTCCCGGAACTGCTCCTGAAACTCTTGGTCTTTGAACAAAAAGGCATCAAGTTGGGGGGTAGTGGTCCATTCCTTCTCCGGACCCCGTAAGTGAACCCCCACCGGGGAATGATCGGAAATCCCTCTTGCCTTATGGTGCCCACCCTGGAAGAGGTACATGTGACCCACTTGTGTGAATATGTAGTCAATCCCGGATCCCGAGCCATGGGCCGCGGATATATGTGTGTATTGCCGAATATGAGGGTTATGCGCCCTCCATAGGTCCACTAGGCCCAGAGCATGCGCAAAGTCCCTGAGGTGACATATCCCCCCCTAACAGGCAGAGCTTGTGACCTATCAATGTCCCGAGCCATGACCTCATTCATATATCCCCCAAGAGCAGCACCCCAGGCGGTAAATCCAAGAGTAACTTCCCGATATCAGGGAGAGTAGTGCTGTGTAGTTTTGGGGGAATGTAAAGTGAACAGAGGTTGAGCGCCAGTCCCTCCGACTGCCCAGAAAGTGCTGCGTAGCGTCCTAATTGGTCCAACCAATGCCACCCAATTATCAGCGGGAGGAAGTTTCTAATGAGCATCCCAGTGCCCCTGGAGCCAGTAGTAAAACCTGCGTGGGCCCGCAGTGTATACCCAAATCTATTGAGGGCTTTGTAATGATTCCCCAGCAAGTGTGTTTCCTGGAGTAGGACAAAGTCCGGGGCATGCCTGTGTAGATACTGAAGCACCATGGTGCGTTTGATCTTGTTCTGCAGGCCATTAACGTTCCAGGATAATACTGTGATCTGCAGTTCCTTTCAAGTTTGCGCCATAGCCATCAAACTGAAAAAACTTTTGGGGTGGTCGCCCATACTCCCCACCTCTCACCTCCCACCTGCCCACCACATGTGCCGTTGGAGCCAGAACAACAATACAGTGCAAGAACAAAAAGGCAAAAAACAACAAACATCCAACCCCCCCCCCCAAACCCCCGAAACCCCCTCACCCTGCTACCCTGCTTCGCAGGCAAACCTGGCCCGACATACCCCAACCAGCAGAGCGCCTGTAGCCCTTAATGCAAAAACCTAGGGGGTTGATGTACCAACCAGTCGGCAACCTGAGGGATTCACCCGATTCACCACAGCATCATGCTAACAGTCTCACCATATCCAATACGGGGGTCAATGCAAAAAGATAAAACTTCGCTGTGAAAGTACATGGACGTCCCCCCTAATCATAACAAACAGCTTGTTCCAGTATGTCCAATAGAGCTTAAATACCCCTCATTCGGAGACCACCCATCGGGACAGTGCCTCCCCCCCGCATCAGTGTCTCATTAATCTCACACCCATGAGAGTCATTATACATTGCGTGCACTCCATCTGCGCCCCTCTCACCGGGACCCTCCTGGCTCCCTCAGCCCATGTCCGGCGAGGCCGAAAGACTCTGAGTCCTGGCCCTGTTGGTTGTTCGAGGACTTCCCTGCTGCCGACGCCCCCTCCACAGAGGAAGACAGAGATCGGGCAGCAGTGTTCCTCCAGCCGCCTCCCAGCCCGAGACCCCCAAGGACTGCACATGTTCCTCCAACCAAGCATGGACTTCCTCCGGTGATGTGAAGAAGAAGGATTTTCCGTTTGTTAGAAGCTTGAGACGTGCCGGGAAGAACATCATGTGTTTAATGCCACGCTCCCGAAGATCCTTCTTATTATTATTATTAAAAAAATGTATAGAGCGCGTAGTCACCCTGAGGTATCCCAGCGCTAAAAATCCCTACACCAGTGGGGGCGGGGGTAAAAGAGGGGGACAGCAATTTAGGACAGAAGCAATTTTAAACAGAAGCAGTTAAAAATAGAAGTGGTTAAAAGTTGTTTTAAGGGAACAAGTGAGTTTTGAGTCGTTTCCTGAATCGTAGGTAGTTCGATTCTTTCCTCAGGTCTCGAGGAAGGGCGTTCCATAGGCGCGCTGTGTGGATCGAGAAACGTCTTCCACCCGTGCGGGCTTTTTTGAATCTGGGCACGGTGATGAGGGACTCCTTGTCCGATCGGAGAGATCTAGGGGCTTTATAGGGTTGTATGGGTTTCCTCAGAATGGGGGGGCCCTGATTCTGCACTAGCCTATGAGCCAGGCTTAAGGCTTTGAATGTTATTCGTTCCCTCACTGGGAGCCAGTGAAGGAGCTTCAGAGCAGGTTTGGATGAAGCTCTGGCAGGAGTATGCGTGAGGATCCGGGCGGCAGCATTATATGTCATCTTATGCCAGGTCCACTCGGTGGAGTTCCCCACCCGCCTTCAGCCGCCACTAGTAGCCACCACGTGGAGCGAGGGCCAGATCACCTGGGGCCACCGCCCTTCCGACACGCCGTATTTTCTGCTCACCCGCACAATGACACAAGCAAGTGTCCTTGTCTGGGTGCTGCAAACTGGCCGGGGGCCGCCACTTCCTGACCCCCGCCTACACACGCTTTTCTTGTCCGTTCTTCCCCACGTCAGGTCCAAGACGCGATCTTCCGGGCCCTCCGCCCCCACGCTACGCACAGGCAGCCGCCGGAGGACCCAAGGCAGCATTTCGCGGAGGGACAGTCAACGTGACGGGCCTGCTACTCTTTGCCCCAGCGCCTCCACTCGCCACCAGCTCGGCACCGTCGCTCCCGCACCGCTCCTGGCCCGCCGATCACGCGAGGCCGGTGCTTCCTTTGTCGTTCTCCTGCGGCCCAGGCCGCAGATAGCGCGCAATCACTGGATGTCGCTGCCGCTCCCCCTGCCCTCAGATAGGGGCCACACACACTCCTCCCTTAGCCAGAGGGTCTCTGCCAAAGGAAGCCGACCTCCAGGTTAGTGAGACACAGTATTAAAGCAGGATATTTGGGGCCTTTTGGGTCTCCCCCAACAGTGCTGCGATGTTATGCGGCCATCTTGGTACCCGCCAGGCCACGCCCCCTCGTAAAAAAACGACTTTTAATGTACAAATAAAACATTCTGGAGAAGAAACACCAAATTCAGAGCTGATAGAGTTGAGTCTACAGAGAAGTGCCATTCAAAGAGTACAACCAGATTCCTGCTTGTTTATTTAGAATTGGTTATTTTAACAGATCGTACTGTCAAGTACTGCTTCTGAGAATCAAAAAGACGTCCAGCTAAAAGAGCTTTTCAAAGGTTCAATGGTTATTCCTAGAAGTCCATCCATTTCTGGAGTACTCTAATTTTCCTAGTTCTAAATATTTTTGTTGGTTAGTGATAGGTAAAAGCAGACAAGGAAATTATACAACTACATTACATTTGAGCTCTAAGGTCTCCCAGGTATTAAGTTATTAAATCCTGATTGGTTATGCTAGGGTATATTTGTGCGTCATGAAACATAAAATGTGACATAGCTGACATTCAGTCAAAACTGGTCTTGGTATTGTTGAAGATGAGAGGCAACTTAACTCTGGAAGCTGAAAGAAAACTGAAAAGAAAAATCACTGCATCCCAACAGAAGTGATGCAGATGAATATGATATCAAAGAGCTAACAGGAGAAGCAACAATGGACATCAGGAACATATGGTGCGGGGAGGGTGAGATCAATGAAAAGAACAGAAACTACCTTCAAATCTGTACTCCACCAATCAACATGGAGACCTGCTCAAGTGGAAGCCAATAGTCTGCATGGGAGTCAAACAGCAGTCAAGCCCGATAACCTCGACCAGTATGATGAAGCTGCAGGAGACTCCATTTCTTCTCAATAAGACAGGGAGTCATACTATCATACTCGAAAAACTGCTCTTTCCAGTTTCCAATCAAATAAAAATGAGGCTTCTCGGAATCAGCTACACCGTCTTTGGCAAGACAATCTCTGGCTGATAATTTAATAACCTTCCAATAAGGTTTGATTTTTATTTGTGTCACAGCACATGTAATGTGTTATGAATGCTGCTGGGCAACTGTTTTGTTCTTAATGTGCTATGCATGTGTAAAGTACAATCTAATCTTTGTTTGTAATACTTTATTCGATAGCAAGGTATCATAAAAGTAAGTACAATTTCATCATAAAAAAATAGAATTAGGTAAGAAAAAATTTCAAAATACAAAAGCGAAGGAACAAGTTAAAAAGCGAATTAAAATACACATCAGTGGTAAAAACAAGTCCAGTCAGGTTTGTTCCAGGGCTAGAAGATGATAATTAATAAGGTGCTAATTAATGTAATGACACAGTTATACAGCTTGGTATCCTACCCCATTCTCAGTTGAGCAAGCTTTGTTCGTATTTGCCATGCTTTCCCCAGGAATTTTGCAACTCCGCAGATTACCATCATGGATGTAGTATCTGTTGTCAGAATGCGGAGAGCCACTGAATATTGCCTTGTTCCCAGTTCTCTACAAACTGGTCTTAACCATCTTCTCCTGGGCCCCCTGTACGCCCTACACGCAAACAAGAAGTGAGCTAGGGACTCAGTGGGGCAGGTAGCTTGATTGTAAGAGAAGTCTCTCCAGATTCTAGTAAAAATATTCAGGGGTAGGGTTCCATACCTCAATTTCAAGAACAATGTTCTGCCTCTCGGGTTTCTAATGAAATCAAGAAAGGGTTCTAGCTTCCTCTCTGGCTTGTGGTCCAGGAACTGGTCGGTTAAAACACCCCACTTTAGATTTCCCAAGTCTCTTGCTTGAATCCACTCCCAATAAAGTTTCTTGCTGGTTTCTTTCGGGGGGGGGGGGGTGACTGTGACAACCAATCTAATCTAATTTAAACATTTGTGCAGATTGTGGCTATCAACCAAAAGAGTATCCTGCCGCTAAGTTGAGAAAGCAGGACAGAAGCTTAAGAATCAAGGGCCAGATGTACGATGCTTTTTTACACTTGCAAACGGGAGATCGGACCGTTTGCGACTCCAAAAAAGGGTAATGGCATGCGGCCGCACAACACCTGCAATTTACAATCTACTTAAAGTAGGTGTTAAACCACTCGCAAATTCCCCTTTGTGAATGTCTCAGAAAATATTTTTTAATAGCAGACAGTGGTCCCAGGGATCACTGCCTGCCTGTAGAAATTGCAATTGAGATACCAGCAGTACTGGTGGGCCTGGACACCAAAAAGACTTTTGACAGGATGGATTGGACGCCCCTCTTTAGTACGCTTGAACACTTTGGGTTTGGTACACCGCTTATAGAAATGATTAAAGCTAACTACGCACACCAGCGTTCTAGAGTCCAAGTTAACGGATCCAACTCAACCCTCTTTTGCCTAGTGAAAGGTACAGGGCAGGGTTGTCCACTCTCGCCGTTACTTTTTGCTTTAAGCATTGAGCCGCTGGCCCTACGGATCTGAAAAGAAGCAGGCATCCAGGGTATTACATTTGGGGAAGGGGGGAGTATAAAATATTGCTTTTCACTGACAATGTGCTGCTATCTCTCACCTCCCATGACCAGTCGCTATGGGTGCTGCAGGATGAACTGAGGGCTTTTGAAAATGCTGCAGGGTTTACAGTAAACCTTACGAAATCTTTTATTTTGAATCTCACACTGTCAAAGGAAGCCATCTGTAGATTGCGTGGCTATACTCCACTTCAATGGACATACATACATTCAAATACTTGGGTATTAACCTGACCCCCACGTGGGAGGGCCTATTTGGGGCTAAATATCCCCCCATTGGTGCTCCGAATCCTGCAGGATCTCAAACGATGGAAGCCTCTCTTTATCTCATGGTTGGGGCCTATCCATGCGAGACAAATGACTGTTTAACCTATATTTTATATCTGTTTCAAGCCCTACCGATATACCTGGACAGGGACTACCTGCCTAAATTGCGGTCTCTCTTTACTCGTTATACTTCGCAGAATGGTAGAGCGCGGCTTCCCTTTCATACTCTTCGTCGCGCAAAATGCAACGGAGGGTGGCACTACCGGATCTTCACTTATTTTTTGAAGCAGCCCAGCTCAGTATCTTGACAGAGTGGTCAAAGAGAGAATCAGAAAATCATTGGCTGCATATGGACATAGCGGTGGTAGGGAGAACAATATAGGATCTCATATGGAAAACTAAGAAAGACAGGCCGCCAAACGCGTACAGTAGCACTCCCACGAGCACCACACTTAAAGTTTGGGATGAGGTGGGGTTAGAGTGGTCTCCATTCCCCCCGCCCTACACACCTATTTACTTTAATCCTAAATTTCCCCCGGCGCTACGCGAGGGTCCATTTGACCTATGGAGGGTGGGAGGCTGCCTGATGCTACTAGATCTATTTCATAATTATGACATACTCAACTTTGCCAGCTGTGAAAGGGACTTCAAAGTTACGCCCAGTGAACATTTCCATTATCTCCAACTCAACTAAAGTAAAGAAATCTCCCCTCTCATGCACCCCAACCTCAGTCATCACCCCATCCCTATTTTACTATTGACGTCTTTTCACGTGTTGCTGCCTCTCTTACCTGCCGCTGGAGAGCCCAGGGGGCTATTCAGCCGCAGGTAAGAGAGGCAAGAGAGGCAGCAACACAGGAAAAGACGTCAATAAAAAAATGTGTACAGAGTTTGGGATGCATGAGAGGGGAGATCTCTTTTCTTTATAATCATCTTCTCTCCACTTCACATACGCTGAGACCCTGTTACATGCAGGCATGGGAATAGTGGACAGGCAGAGAGATTTCAGATATAGAATGGAAACATCTTTGGACCACTTCCTAGAACTAAGTGAGGCCCACTATAAGATTCTCTTTGATTGGTACCTATACCCACCTACCCAACGAAACTCATAAATATCTTTCCAGAGACTTCTGATTTGTGTTGGAGTGGGTGTGACCTTTTAGGGGACTTTAGTCACAAATGGTGCGACTGTCCCTCGATACAACCTTTTTGGGAGGAGATTTTGTCTCACATGAAAGATATTCTGGGTTACCCTATACCTACCACCAAGAAAGGAGCACTTCTAGGATTGAGAGATCCAGAGCTGGAACAGCAAAGAAAAGCAGACAGGGCCATAATGCTTTGGGTCTGCTTAAGTAGCGATCCCAGCAGCATGGAAGAAAAAGGCAGCACTGGTGCTATCACAATGGCATGCTCGTCTCTGGAAAATATTGTCTATGGAAAGGATGGCGGATATTTTTTGAGACGGTTACAACATTTTTGAATACAAATGGGGTTCCCTCGTCACCTACCTTACAAGCGGTCTCCCCTTGGCAGTCTACCCTCCCTCATTGCGCGCTATGCACCTATTTCAGTTCTAGAAGGAGGACAGTGGGCCACCTTGAAAAAACAGCCTGGCATTGGAAGTGTCCATAATATTAACAGCCATAAACTCAGCTGGACCTTTAATCAAGTGTTAGACTCATTTTAGGACCGCATTCTGATAGTTAAGTTATCTTGTTGGGGATGAGAAGGGTGGCGGGAGGTAATAGGGGGTGGTTAAAATTCTAGGCCTCTTGTGATGTACCATTTGTGTCAATCCGGGTGTGCGGTCGGGAGTGAAATGTGGCAGAGTACTTTCCTCTTCTAATTAAAACTGTAACCGTGTTAGATAATTTGTCAGATGGGGAGATTGTTGCAGCATTTATTCTTATGTGATGTACAACCATGCTGAAAAATGCTAATGTGCCTAATAAAAAGAAGTTTGAGAAAAAAAATGAAACTGAAAATTAAAATTTTTCTTTTTTAAATGCATCCCAAAAAACTGCTTTATTTAGAAAGCAGTCCCAGACATGGTGGTCTGCGAACCCCAGCAGGTCACCATCCATTGGAGTGCTAGCCATTCCCAATGTGGTCGCAAATTGCACTTGCCTCATGAATATTGATGAGGCATGCAATTTGCGACCCCAATGGGGATCGCTAACAGTCTCTGTCACACTTTTGTACATTGCATTTTGCAAGTCACAAACTGTGAGTTGCCAAGCGATGCAATTTGCGAGTCGCAAAATGTAAGGGTCGTACATCTGGCCCTCAGAGATTGGTTCCAATATTTTGGTGCCAAATATGACACTGTCCTCCCCCTCTTTGATGCTAGATAGGAGGAACTTGAAATTTATGGTGAAAGGCGGAAGGAGGGAAAAGATGAAGTGAGCTGCCATTTTTTAAACTCACTGAATTCGAGAGATTAGCTTAAGGGGCAGGCCTCGATAAAGAGAAGTGAAATAGCTGACCAGGACAGAACAAGCGTTTGGACTACAGCATGCTGTAATGCGAAGGGTAAGAATGGAAATGCTGGAAATTGGTTACTAGTTGAGGGGGTGAAACCATACTCAGGCAGGAAACACATTCTCTGCTAGGGTGAAGCTCAAAGCAAGCCCCTAATTAACCTGTGCTTCACTCTCTGAGAGCTTGACACTAAAGCAGTCAGGCTTAGCTTAGAGGAACTATGTAAAGTATTTATTCTGCATTTCAAACAGTAACAGAGTGAAAACACAACACAAGAAAAATTGCATCCCAACCTGGAAAAACAGAGTAAAATATAATACAATATTTTTGGCCAAAACGACAAATATCCAATCAATAGAACGACAGATAAACAATTTTAAAGATACAGGTAAACAGAATGGCAAAAATCACTAAGTACCAACTAAGGTTATCTGGTCCCAAGTCACAAGTTCAGGCCGCCCGCAATGGAGTTAAGGTCAGATACAAAGGGCCAAGTTGGGTCTGCTGAACAGACTAACTTAAATCCAGTGTTGAGGATGAGTCACACAGCAGTGATGATGAGAGTCCTTGCTTCAGAGATGCATCGCGCAGCAGAGATTCTCATGGGCTGAGGGAGGCTGATCTATGTCCGGCAAAGAGGTATGTCGTGAAGCGGCGAGTCCAAGGTGCTGCGGTTTTGTTCCTGCATGATGTTCTGAGGGTCTATGGGCTGCAATGCGAAGTCCTTCATCATGGAGCAGCAGTTCCAATGAGTTACGGGCTATGATGCGAATTGTTGCATCAAGGATGTGTTGTGCTGGTGTTCCACTGCAGAGTCTTGTGAGACGATGCATCACATTGCGTCAGTTAACAAAATTGATTTGATCCGCACACATTAATGGTAATAAATCGGTGCCACTAAGTGAGATTATTCACATGTTTCATTATTCTTTAACCTTTTTTATTTTTCTTCACAGGTAGCCAACACGCTTCGTCCTATTAAAGGACGTCTTCAGGGCTCATCAGTAGTCCGTTATACTACACAAATGTTCTCACTTCTCATTTTGAGTAAGCTTTGAGGTGCTCCTTCTGTGCATCTTTTGTAATAAAATCCTGGATAGGATTGGTACTATTTGGTACATTCCTGTATTGGTCAATGTCGACCTCTGTAACTTTCAAAACGTATTCAGGGCATACATCCCTCCTTCCGCATCTTTACACCGCCAAAAGTGGCACAGCTTGGGAGGGAGGACTTGCAGCAGACAGAGTCTGTGTACTTGGTTCAAGGTGGTTGGAGCCTTTTCTCAGAGAAGACAGAATTCCTAGTCCTCGGACCCTCCCCCTATGCATGGGATACCTCCTGGTGGCCCTCCACACTCGGCACCGACCTTCCCCCACGGAAAACGCCCGTAACCTCGGCATCATACTAGAGTCCTCCCTCAACATGACCCGGCAGATAAACACCATTGCCTCCACCTGCTTCAACACCCTCTGTATCCTCCGCAAGACTTTCAAGTGGATTCCCCCCAAAGCCAAAAGGACCATCACCCAAGCACTCATAACTAGCAGACTTGACTACGGAAACGCCCTCTATGCTGGAATCAACAAATCTCTGCTACGCAAACTCCAGACCATCCAGAACACCTCAGCCAGACTCGTCCTCAGAATCCCACAACATGAGCACATTACCCAACACCTGCGAGACCTCCATTAGGTCCCGGTCGAGAAGAGAGTAACTTTCAAGCTACTCACCCACGCCTACAAATCCCTTCACAGCAGCAGACCCAAATACCTAAATGAAAGAATCTCCTTCCACGCACCCACAAGGAACCTCCACTCCGCCGACCTTGCCCTGGTAGAAACCCCATGCATCCGCAGAATCAGAGCGGGTAGAAGAGCCTTCTCCTACATCGCAGTGAAAGCCTGTACTGAGCTCCGAGTGAGCATCAGACGCACCGCTACTCTGCACACCTTCAGGAAGAGCCTTAAGACCTGGCTCTTCCGCTGATCGGGAGCTGCACTCTCCCCGTGCTTTGAGACCCTTACGGGTGAGTAGCGCGCTTCAAACCTCATGACTGAGTGACTGATTGATTTTCTGTCCCTGAGGCTGTGATCAGAAGGCCAGCCAACTAGCTCTTGGAATCACTCTGGTGGCCTGGGTTTAAGATGCAGGTCTAGTCATTCACTCAGGCAGGAGGGTAACAGGCAGCAGGGAAACAGAGTAGCAGTCCTTCTTCCAGAGCAGCACAGCAGTTCTTCTAAGTCTATCACAGGTCCAGACGTGTACTGAAGATTTGAGTCAGAGAGTTCACTGTTGATCCTTGGTGCCCACAATGAAGTAGGAGAAGGTTCTGGAGGTGCCCACCGTTAGAATTGTCTGGAATTTCTTGTCTTTCTGCCCTGGCCCCAGCTTGTCTTAGACACACAAGATTAGTGTCTAACCCCTTGTGTGTGTGCTCAGGCAGAGCCTTTGGGATGTGCAATTGTTGTAGGTGACAGCTTCTCCCCCTCATTAAGTCAGAGATGGCCTACCATGCCAACATCCATACCCCCTTTGTCTCATTGTCTGGGACCAATACACAAATGTCAATTGCCAGCTACATCTGGTCATGTGACCCAGGATACAGGCACCAACTGGTCAAACCAAGAAAATGTCAACATTCTGGAAATGGCATTTTCAGAACTGTGACTTAAAATTAGACCAAGACACCAAACTCAACAATCCTGCTCTCAGTTGAAGGTTATCACTAAATAATTGTAATGGGTTAACCCAATGTTATTCTATGGGAGAGGTAGACCTCATAGTAGTGAAAACAAATTCAGGAGATTTTCACTACTAGGACATCATCAGAAGAGATTTAATCTCAAGGAATTTAGAAAGGAAACAGCAACTCAGTGAGTGTACCAGCGCTAGCTAGATGATTGACCTGCCTAATGACTGATTTTACTAGAAAACATGCCCAAAAAGCCTGGTTTTAAAGAGTCGCTTGAAAACCAGAATATTCTTTGAGGTGTGGAGATGCTGTGGAAGTGCATTCTGTAGTAACATTACCACTACACATTCCAATCCCTAGCAGCCAGGTTGGAGCTAAGACCCTACTTCTTTCTTCTGAATTGTAGGATCACAACCATCAAAGAACTGAATAAATGGGAGTGTTCTAGCGGGTTGCTACGAGGTGAATCTGTTAGACAGGTACTGAGGGCCCGAGTGACAGAAAGGTCTATGTGTTAGTACTAGCCCTTTAAACCTAACTCATTCCTTGATAGGTAGCCAGTTCCATTCTTTACAGTATGGTTGAATATGGACTCTCCTATGGAGTTTCAGCAGAAGCTGTGCTGCTGCATTCTGGACTAGTTGGAGTCTCTTATAAAGATAAGCGGGGAGACCCCAAAAAAGTCAATTGGCTCAGTCCAGCCATGAGGTGATTAGTGCCTGTGTAGTGTAGTTCCTATATTCCCAATAGCCTCTGCGCATTGGAATAACATATACTATAGTTTAGACGTAGGACTGAGGTCGACTAGGTCTCTATCGTATATATTAAACTTAATTGTGAGTGCCAGCTAGCTCGGAGGCCACTAGAAAATTTCTCGAATTCACAAGAAGGGATTTGTTTCTGACAACCGCATAAACATGACAACTTTGTTTCCCAAGAATAAGAAATTAATCTTTAGAGTTGCGGAAACAATAGTTAACTATTTTACTCAGTCAATCGTGCATGCTTCGTTTCACCAGAGGTGCTGAGAAAATAGAGAGACGGGCGTTTTCAATAAAAGGTATCTATTGAACAGTCTTCCTTCTCAAGCATAAGAAATGTACTGCTACAATTGTAATACTGGTTATAAAGTACAGGGCATATAATAAGAAAAATAATATAAAGTAGAACTGTAAAAGCATGATATGGTTTCTAAGCCATAAGTTCCCTAAAACTTATAAAATACATACAGTGATAAAATAATGACTAAAAGTACTCAACTGTTGCTTCTAAAATACGCCTACCCTGGTGTACCTAACCTAAGTCTAGTACAAGGGACAGCTTAAGTTTAGTATTTCTCTGCCAAGGATCTATCCAAGAATTCTGTAAGGGTCTAATCAGCTCCGTACCTTGGTTATAGAATGAAGGAGGTCTTGTATCTCTCTCTCTCAGGACTCTATTTCCCAGCAATCGCAAGGGTAGCCTGGAAACACTGGAGCTGGATTTCTCGTCAAGAGAAAAGACAGCGTCTCTCAGTGCATCAGCTGGAGGGTCGGCTTCCTTCGGCACTTGCTGCTGCAGGGCGTCGGGCAAGTAGTTAGTCGATCTGCTCCAAACCACTGTATGTTTGTCTGGGCAAATGTAGGCATATTTATACTTTGAAGGTGCCGAGTTTGACGTATGATTGGACTTAATAACGTCACTCAAAGACCCAGTTCTGTGAAAACTCCATGATTTCCTAATGATTTCCTAGATAAATTAGTATTCAGGCGAGGGGAAGTCCCTAGCTGCTGAAGGCGGGTTTATCTAAGACATCGTTGTTGATTCTCGGAACTTAGTGGAAGTAGCCATGCCGTATTTGGGCTGCATAGGCTCAATCTAAATATGGTAATAATTTCTATGCCTATATAAGGATCGGGTAATTTATACCTATATAATGGCATGAATCTGGAAAATTACACTAAGGTCCTAGATTCATTTACAACACCCACTCGACAATATTAAGTTCAATAAACTAAATGTATAAGCACTGAACATATCTAAGACATGTGTTTACAATCCCACCCCAAAATACATGAAATGCACTTGAAATGGTTGTACATGAAAAATTGAGCATTTCTACTGCATAAAGTATCATATCTGAAATGCAAACTGAATGAACCATGTAATTACATTTATGAAAATGGCTCTTAAATACAGAAAAAAAGGTCGAGACCATTTCATAATATAACATAGCATGTCAATATTTATAGTATTGAGGACAAGGCCAAATATTTCCTCTAGGAAGCGTTCAAAAAGAATTTCTTGTTCTCTAAGAATAGTTCTACTTTAAGCAGATTAGTCTGTGCCAAGAGTTCAATGTTTTTTGTGGGAGAATAAAATGTCATCGTTTGAGAAAATGTCTTTGTTTTGAAAACGGGAAGGCCGAATTTCAGAGTTCAGGGAACGCTGTGTGCATGAATCAAGAGTTATTCTTTGTGTCAGGAAAAAACATCAGATCGTCTAGGCTGGCAAAGAAATCGTCTACCACAGTAGGTGAAAGTGGAACTATTTCATCAAGTAGATCAAATGTGCACAGATGAGGAGCATTTCCGTCAGCGCCAAGTGCCGCGTTAGCAATGTTCATATCAGATGGTACCTGTGTGCCTGTTGATGCTCGTCTCTCACCCTCAGTTAGACTTACTGGTGAGACCTCAATGAATGCCGTCATCAGGATTGGTAGCCGTTGGGGACAACACGATGCATGAGTCGTTACCGGACCTAGCAAGGCGTCAACATCCCATGGCAGGACTGATGGAAGTGTAAGACAATTGTCCAACACGCATTCCTCTCAGCATTCCAGGCATCGTAGAACAGGTAAGATGCAATCTTGCTAGATTGGTCTGAACGATTGAAAACAAGTTGTGTTCAGATCTCTTAAACGAGCCAAGCCAAGAATCTGTGCAATTCTCTCACGATACCTCAAGGCAAGGAGGCATTGTTCCATGGTATTCTGGGTGTCGCTGGTGACCGGACTTGACATATAGGTGCAGAGGGAATAAAAATAGAATTCCTGCTACAAGTCCCAAAATGAGAGGCAGACCGTTGAACACAGAGTGCACGAAATTTGGAAAAATGCCTAGGACTGCTTCAAATGGTGTTACCAGTCCTGAAAAAATCGTCTTAAATACAAGTGCGATGCCACTGGTATCAGTCATATTTAAGATTTGACTTAACATTTCTGCGAAATGTACTGGGCAGTGTGATGTTCACTGATAAGAGGTCTCTTCGTTCACAATGAGATGATTTGTGAGGTTTCAGGACCAAGTTGATTTTCTGACTTGCTGTGGCCATTGTACTGTATTTTCCATCTATCATTTTTCCCAAGCTTAAAACCAGAATGAGCCAGAGCAGGAGGAAAAGTACACCTAACACAATCCAAAATTCAATCCATGGTGAAACCAGATATATTTTTTCGATGAAAGAGTTCTGTTATTTTTTCTTTGAAAGTTTTCTTTGCTGCCGTTTCTTCAGGTTCTTCAGGTTCACTGGGATCCTCAGAAAATGTATTAAAGTTGATAAAATAGCCAGAGGCAGTTCTGTCAGTTGTTGGAATTGCATCAGGATTGTTATTATTTTTGGGAGTTGCTTCTTCCTTTGTCATATTAGTATAGTCAGAGGCTACATCATTGTAGACAGGTGTTTCTTGACAAACTGTTATTTGGGTCTCAAGAGGCATGAGTTCCATGGCTTTGTTACATAATCCTTCTTTTCTTACTGCAGGTTTATCAAAGGTTATAAGTCTTTCAGTTTGAACCTCTTGGATAGTAGCAAGATTTAGTCTTCTGCTACATCTTGGGAGTCCACTGGGTCTACTACTTATTATTGGCCACACGTTGTGGTTTGACCAGGTCGATGGACACAACTCTGCTCTTCCTTTTACCAGCTAGGGGCTGTAGTACTACTGATCTTGTTCCTTGGATTGCCAAAACAGGTACTGCTTTTCTGTAAGAAGGCACAAATTCCTTCTTTACTGCAATCTTTTCCCTTACTAGGTCCCCAATCTTTGGAATCCAGACAGGCCTTGCTGGGACAGGTGGTTTTTCTTCAGTGGTCGTTAGCTTCTGTGTTGTGTTACTCAGACATCTTCTTGTTTCATTGAAGTCCTGTAAAACAGCCAAACGTTCTTTGACATCAAAGGGTTTTTGTTCCACCGCTGAAGTTTGACAATCGAGGTCTTCAATTATCATTCTAGTACCAAATAGTAATTCATATGGAGTGATTCCACCCAGAGAATTTCTTGGCAGATTGTTTATTGCGTTTTTATCTAGGAACCTAAATCTATATTTATATTTTATGCCCTTGTACGGTTATAATCAATAATATCCCTATAATGGCATAGGAATCATATCCATATTTAGTTGTAGCCCATGCAGTCACATTAAGCAAGGCTACTATCCCGGACTCCTAGAAAGCACAACGAGTTCTCTAAACAAACCAAATCTCCAGCAACCTGGATAATCCCCATTTGCTTTTGTTTTGATTTCGTCCTAGAACTCCTGTGAAGCACTGTAAGAACGGCCAGTTCTTAGTGACATCCTTATTGATGTCTTATGTCCAACCTTACGTCAAACCCGGCACCTTTCAGGTATAAATATACCAACGTTGCCTTAAGCAAACATACGGTGGTGGTTTTGGAGCAGAGCGGCCATCTACTTGCCCGAGAGCCCAGCTGAGGGAGTGCCCACGGAAGCCGCCCCTCCTTTCTGACGCGCTGAGAAAGACGCTGTCTTTTTCTCCAGCCGAGAAAATACAGCTCCGGTGTTTCCAGCCTACCCTTGCGGGTTGTTGGAATATCGAGCCCTGAGGAAAGAGATACCAGACCTCCTACATTCTATTACCAAAGCACGGAGCTGACTAAACCCTTAAAGAGAATTCTTGAGTCAGATTTTTGGCGAAACCAACTTAACTTAAACTGCTACTTACTTACTCCTTCCCACGTATTAGGCTTAGGTCAGGTACACCGTACCTGACCTGGTAGGCTTAGGTCAGGTACACCGTACCTGACCTGGTAGGCGTAGTTAGACGCACCAGTTGAGTACGTTAGTCAATGCATATATGTATGTATATATTTTATCCATTTTAAGTATCTTATGGCTAAGAAACCATATCAATGCTTTTAAAGTATTATTTAATAATACTCATTTTACTGTACGCACTTTACTTTACGTTAAGTATTGCAATTATGGCAATTCATTTCTCTTGCATGAGAAAGAAGACTGTTCAATAAATTACATCTTTTATTGAAAACGCCTGTCTCTCTTTTCTCTGCACTCTGGTGAAACTAAGTACGCATGATTGACTGAGTGAAATAGCTGTCTATTGTTTTCACACAACTCTAGAGATACACTTTATTCTGAGAGAGCAAAGTTGTCATGTTATATGGTTGTCAGAAGCGAATCCCTTCTTGTCTATCCAGGGAGGTTAAACTCCTCCTCGTTTATTTGAGAAAGTTTCTAGTGACCTCTGAGCTAGCTGGCAAACCTTAAGTCTAATATAGTCAGTAGAGACCTAGTCGACCTCAGTCCTACGTCTACAGTGCTGAATATATTATTCCAATGCGCAGAGCCTATTGGGAATATAGGAACTGCACTACATGTTAAGACTACGTTGGACACTTATTAGACGTTTGACCCACCCATCACCGGAACCTAATACCTTAGCTGTTATGGATTGCTTTATGTCACTGTTTTTTCTTTCCTCTACCGCATTACCCTCAGGATGGAAGGGACTAGAATACCGCAATCCAACGCCCAAGCTAGCCATGGCCTCTTTGTAAGCTCTAGAGCTAAACGCAGGACCCTGGTCAGAATGTAGCATGCCAATTGAGTCAAAACTCGCAATCCTTTATAACAGTTCAGGTGTCAGCCGAGCGCTGGGGCCACATCCAAATAAATCTTATGCTCGTAGTTTTGGGACTGCATCTGTCCATGATGACATCTGCGTGTAGATAGTCTAATGCTGTCTAGCAAAGGCATCTGAACTGGGCTGGCTACACTGTAGTCAGGTATCTGGTAGTTGTCAAAGCTGTAACAGGTATAACAGTTGATTCCAAATTCGTAAACTTGGATGCTCATTCCTGGCCACCAGTACATCTCTTCTAATTCTTTTAGAGATTTCAAGATCCCTTGATGTGTCAGACCCTCTCCCATATGTGCTTCTTGAACCGAGTAAGCTCTCTGCTTCCTGTTTGGAATTACTCTGTCCCCCACTCCAGGGATTCGAGCAAAAGGAACGGAGTTTGCATCAATTATTTATGTATACGTGACTGGATAGTTTAGAGGTAACGCTGCATGATTGCCTTTCATTGAGGCTTTTACTGCTAATAACGTTTCACCGTCTAATACTCTTTTTGAGCGAGCGATTGTAGCTACGGAAGCCGTTTGCACAGCTGCCTTGGCAGCTTCATCAGCCAATGAATTCCCTGCAACGTGAAACGCCATCACTCTGATGACTCAGTGTATGAATCACGTGAGTCTTTTGCAGTTCTTTCTTAAAAAGAACTATTTGTTCCCAAAGCATTTTATGCTTGATTGTGCCACCTTTTGAATTTTTTAACCTGTTTTTAACCCAGCTCTGCAAATTTTCATTGTAAGATTCTAAGCAGAAATACGAATCACACACTATCAGTGTGGGGAATCCGTGATCAGTATTTTCAAGCACCATCTTGAAAGCCTGTAGTTCAGCTTGCTGAGCTGTACAGTCTCCGAGTGATTAAGTTTTTGTGACCATAGGTCTGAATTTATCTTCGCGCCAGTGACCTTTAACAATCGCGCATGCAGCACTATACTATAGGCTTGTTTACCCCCAATTGCGGGCTATGCTGATCCGTCTGTATATATATCATACAGCCGTAATGTTCTAGAGGCAGAATCTCGGTCAGCAGAGGACATTCATGTTCATATTGGAGGAATTCCTGTGTCTTCAAATAGTGGTCAAAGACGTATTCAACGTCTGTTGCAGCAAGAGAGTTAACCCATTGTATCCATCTCGGATGTAAAGCTTTTGCATTTGGAATGCTTGCTTTCGTCACTGCCTCTAAGGCAAGTACAGGTGTAACGATCATTATTCGTTTTCCCTGTGCTAGAGCTCTCTCCTTTGCTACTGCAGTTTGAACCGCTGTCAGAATTTTTTCTGTTGAAGTGAATTTTATTTCAGCTTGTGTGTACAAGTGTGATTTGTAAGCTCTTGCTACCTTTTCACCTTCATTAAAAGTCAGGTATGTGAATCCGCATCTTCCTGGGATGATTCGGATCACAAGGTTACGCACATTGTTGCGTGTATCTAACTGTGTTTTTGCTAACATGTCTGTTTGTACTGAACGCAAAATTTCTGTATGGTTTTGAGTCCAATTAGTTGGTTCGAAATCAGGTTTTATTAATTCGTAAAGAGGTTTCTGTGTAATTCAGAACGTAAGTTCTTCCAAAATTCAGGAAACCTAGAATTGACTGTAAGTTTTTCACTGTCTTTGGAGTTTGCAGCAGTGCACATTTCTCTAGAAAGTTAGCTGCCAGACTTTTGCCTTCACTTGATAACTCGTAGCCTAAAAATAGGACGTTGAGGTGGGCAATTCGTGATTTCTTAAAATTGAATTTATACCCTTCAGATGCGAACCCTTTTCAAGTGCACGTCCAAATCATAGTCTGTAAGATAGATGTCATTGACATAAGATAATGCCTCATCATCGTACATTTGTAGTAACTCTGTTACTCTGGCTGAAAATAACCCTGGACTATTCTTGAATCCCTGGGGGAGACAGCAAAATTGTCGCTGTACCCCCATAATTGAGAAAGCGGTCAAATGCCTACTTTCAGGTGCAATGTTTTGACAGAAAAACCCATTCGAAATATCTAATGTGGTTTTATATTTTTTCCGCACGATGTTATTCATCAATGCTGCACTATGTGCATTTTGTACTGCGAAAGTTTTGCAACAGGAGTTTAAATGTCTGTAATCCAATACTAGTCAATATGAATTGTCTGGTTTGGAGACAGGAAACAAAGGATTGTTCATTGACGAGGTTCATGTTTCAATCACCCTTTGGTATTCAAGTTGATTTAAAATCTCCCTGATTTGTTTTTTAGCTTCTTGCTTAACTGGATACTGCCTTTGTGCAGTAGGTTTATTTTATAACTGTATTTTATGGTGAGGAGAGTCCTCATCCCATCCTACATGATTTTTATATAATGCTGGAGCCTGAGCTACTGCGCATTTTCTGGCATATGTGTATTTTGTATGAATTGGAATGTGATTTGAGAAGGCTGGCATAATTATCTCTTCGCCATGTGGGCACTCCCTGACAAATTCAGGTGCCCAGTCTTGTTCAGCTCGAGGAATGTAATAGCCCTTAGAGAGCTTCTCCCAAAAGAGTGCTCTTATTTTTCTAGTTATGTCCCCCTCCATCCGGAATGTTACCGCTCTTTGCCTACAACCCTGGGGCCGGCAGCATGATATTCATGTCTATATAGAGGTAGTAAATGGTGTGACACAGCCTTTCTTACCGGCATCCCGGAGGCCCGGTGGCGTTTTATATTAACAGTTGTTACTTGTTCTGCATTTTAGGCAAATTCTATTCTGATATGTCGTTACAGTAGAAACATTTTGTAAGTTTTTCTATGTATTAACATCCTTAAATTTTCCATAACTTTACAAAGATCACTGCATAACAACATTCTCACTCCTGTCATGTTCGTTGTATTCTGTTTTTGATTTCTTACATGGTGTCTCCTTGTTACCGCGGGCCTTACCAACAGAGGAAAAAACTACTGTTTACTCATCAGCTGTTGTTGACCTCCCCTTTAGATATTCAATTAGGTGCATCCAGTAGTCTTTGGGTCTAGCGCCTGCAGGCAGTTCCTCCTCATACGTATTTAACGTGTCTTTACAATATGTGATATCTGCCAACCAGTTTTTCATCTTAGGGTGCTTTTTGCTGTTCCAAAGGTGTGAGACTCAACGCTTAGCCATTAGTAATGCTATCACACAGAACTTACGCTTTCTTGCTCGTATATTCGGAACCAGGCTCAACAGGCACACGTTTACTGAACATTCTATATGCGTGTCTAGCATTACTCCCAGCGCCTCTGTCACTTCTCCCCAATAGTACGCTATCCCGGGTAACTCCAAGCCAGGTGTATAAAATCTGCATCTTCCATTCTACATCGCATACATCTTGAGTCTGCACTTAAACCGTATCTATGCAATTTGTGCGGTGTGTAGTACAGGATTTGTAGTGAATTATTCTTAGGTTACCATTTGGGGTAAGCATGTCAGTTAACATACATGTTACGGACCATTCCTCTGTAGATAGTGGTTCATCTATAACGCTATTCCATTTAAGCCTCATTTTGTCTGTGTTGTTCGCAATGTCTTCCTGTAACCTGGCATATAACCTGGAAACTAAATGCGCTGCTATGGGCGTTGTCAACAGATATTTTAAGGAGAGCAGTTGCTGAGGCTCTTCAGGGTATACAGTGTATAGCTCTTTCATTGCCCTCTGCAATCGGTAATAAGTGAAAGTGAACAGTAACGTCGGGTTACTAATATAACTCAATGTGTCTAGTGTTTTAAAGCGCCTTCCTCGTGAAGATCGCCCATTTTATCAATTCCTGCACGTTGTAACAGTTCCATGCCTACTGTTTCTTGCGTCACCGATAGCTCCGGATGATGTGCTATAGGCAAGTCAGGTGCATACAGTGGGAGCTTTTTCGCTTTTTTGGCCATCAGTTGCCATGCTGTGTTGGTGGCATCTATTGTATTTATGTCTTTTGTATGTAGTGGTGGACGCTTGTGTGGCAGTATTGCTGATAAAGGAATGGGGTGGGCATCTCCCGTCTCAATAGCTACGTGCGACATGAAGGGTATCTCGTGGTACCAGTAGAAAGCGAATTGCGCTTGCGCACACAAATAATAGAGATAAAGATCTGGCACCTTAAAACCGCCCTGCGCATATGGTAGCGTTAATGTTTGGAGTTCAAGTCTAGCCTGCTTTCCTGCCCAGATAAGACTTAAGACCAATCGGTTTATGTTTTGGAAGACTGCTGCCGGTGGTTTGATAGGAATGTTGTTAAACAAGTAGAGAAACTTGGGTAGAAACACAATTTTTACTATGGCAGTTCTGTCTGCTAACGAAAGCGGTAATTTATTCCATCTGTTTATTCTCTCCTCATGTCTGAAATGACCCTTCCATAGTTCGAGCGAATGACCAGTTCAGGGTCCCGGTGATACCAGATGCCTAAGTATCTCGTGGGTTCGTCCTGCCATTCCAGCGGGTAATCCAATGCAAATGGAGTGGTACTGTCAGTTAGCGCTAATATTAGGGATTTGGCCCAGTTGATCAGCAGATCAGAGTGTTGACCAAATTTAATGTATTCCCTCAACAATGGGTTGAGGTTTTGGGCAGGGTCTTTCACATATAGCACCATATCGTCGGCATATAAGGATATATGTAAGGGTCGTGTTGGGAACTGTAGTGCCGAATAGTGGTGGTGTTGCCTGATTTTGCATGCTAGAGGTTCCAGCACCAGCGCGAACAGCAGAGGGGACAAGGGGCAACCCTGTCTAGTCCCCCTACCGACTGCTATTGGGTCCGGAAAATAACCATTGACCCTTATTCTAGCCGACAGATCCGTGTACAGCATAGTAATCCGTTGTCCAAACATTATCGGAAAGCCCATTCGTCTCAATACTGCATGCAGGTATTCCAATTCAATTGTATCGAAAGCTTTTGCGGCGTCCAGAAGGATCGCCGCAGCTTTGGTGTCTAGTGTTAAGTAATGGGAAAGGGCAAATAGTGTCCTTGTGTTATGTGTCATTGCTCTTTCAGGTATAAAACCTGACTGATCTGGTCTTATCAGCAATGGCATCAGTGGCTTAAGGCGTGCGGCCAGCAATGATGTTAGGATCTTGGCATCCACATTTATGAGTGATAGGGGCCTATACGAGTCACAAAGTTCTGGATCTTTCCCGGGCTTCAGCAGGGTGATTAACATCGCTTCTCGAAGAGATGCCAGGAGAATTTGTTTCTCGTGTGCTTCCCCATACATCCCTACCAAGTGCGGGGCCAGCTGATCAACAACCGCTTTATAGAACTCTCCAGTAAAACCGTCAGGTCCTGGCGCCTTACCGTTAGGGAGAGCTTTAATAATCTCCTTAACCGTGATCGGGCTGGACAGATATGCCCTATGACCATCCGATAGCCAGGCGATTTCAACATCCTCCATATAGTCTAAGATGGTGTCAGGTGAGACGCATAAGGTCGACTCATAAAGTTGGCCATAAGTCTTACAAAATTCCTCCAGTATCCCTTTCATATCATATCTATTGTTTCCAGTGGCGTCCCGTACTGTATGAATGTGCTGTGGGGCACAGCCTGTACATATCTTCTGAGCAAGTGCCCTTCCTGGCCTGCCACCTTCCCCATATGCCCTGGCTATACCCCGCTTTGTGGT
Source organism: Lissotriton vulgaris (assembly GCF_964263255.1). Lineage (NCBI taxonomy): Eukaryota > Metazoa > Chordata > Amphibia > Caudata > Salamandridae > Lissotriton > Lissotriton vulgaris. The sequence goes on along the minus strand of NC_141687.1, from coordinate 86,530,583 downwards.
GTACTTAATTTATGCATTTGCATATTCCTGATGTTCAGACAGGACTTGTTTGAGATCTCCCAGTATGGAAATATCTTGTGAGTGTTCAATTCGACGCTCCAGTGCACTCAATTTGGCTTCCCTAATCCGTATCTGCTGTCTAATATCTTTTAGTATCCCCGCTGTTGTGCTAATACATTTTCCCCTTATCATCGCTTTGAAAGCTTCCCACAATAACCCCTTGTTTTCCGTCATCGGAGCGTTGAGGTCAAAGTACTCTGCTATGGCTGTGTGTATGGTTTCTGTGTATGCTGTGTCAAGGAGCGCTGTTGCATTAAATCGCCAGGTGAAAGGCGGGGGCACATAATTAGGTAACTGCAATGACAATAGTACTGGGCTGTGGTCTGAGAGTGTGCGTGGTAAGTGTTTAACATCTGCTGTCCATAAAGCTACATCTCTTGACCCCAACCAATAGTCAATCCTCGACCAGCTGTGATGCGCAGCCGAGATGTGTGTGGCTTTCGTGCAGCCTGGTTTTCGTGTCCTCCAAATGTCACTTAGAAGTAACTCTTCTATAGCATCTTGCAACTCTGCGCGTGCTCGTTTGTGTGTTTCTACCGTGTTAGGTGATCTGTCTAACCTATCATGTAATGCTATATTAAAGTCTCCTCCCCACACCAAATGCGGTACATTTAAATCTGATATAACATGCCATCATTTCGTGAAAAAACCTGTGTCATCCGTGTTTGGTCTGTACGTGTTTACTAAAGCTACAGTGTGGTGTCTGAGCAAGCCAAGGACTATAACATATCTACCTTCTGTGTCTTCGAGTACCTTTGATACTCGGAAATTAATACCTTTTCTGATTAGTATGCTTACACCTCATGCCTACGATGAGTAGTTGGAACTAGGCACAGACTCCGCCCATCTCCTTCCTATGGTGTTCGTTGTATGTGCTGCAATGTGTGTCTCCTGGAGGAAGGCAATGTCTATCTTGTGTCTTGTGAGGTATGCAAATATTAGTCGTACTTTTTTGTGATGATTCATACCCCTTACATTCCAAGTGAGAAAGTTCAGGTTAGTGCCTTTTAGGACTTCAGCGTGTGACTTTGTTACCACTCATGTTCTCGACGCTATTCACCTTTTGTAATTTGCTATTTGGCCCATTGGCTACTCCAAGGAAATCTACCATCTCATACAGAAAAAGTGATTCGGAGTTTGCAATGCTTCTCAGATACAGTAATGTGCAATGAATATCCCCAACTGTTCCTTTTCTCCCCCTCACCTACTTCAGCAACCCAATCCTGCCAAAGCCAGAACCCCAAACAGGTTAAACTATGAAACCAACATGTATCGGGGAACACCCATGTAGGGGGTCCACCAGGTTCACACATCTCCACCCACATTGTGGATGTAGACGGGTAGACCGTCTCATTCAACTAACGTAATCATGGCGCTATAAAGCTACAGTCTTTTCTTATACTGTCGTAATTTTATGCAATGTGTCAGAGCTACAAAGCCTACAATCCAAGTCCTTGTCTCCTGCTCTGCAGTAGCGCCAAATCATTATCATGCTAGTGCCTCACCGTTGTGTCAGGAAGGTCCCTTTTCTGCCACTATGTAGATCACAGACAGTGCATACCCTGCCAAAACCAAATGTCTGCTCAGTGTCCGTGGGAAATGTTTACGTAACTGGGTCACGCAATTTACCCCTTCTTTCAGTGTTTCCGAGTAGTTAGTCTCACGTGCATCAGTATGGTCTTTGCCTTTCAACATCATGCTGATGCCATCATTTTACTATAGACTGTGTTGGATCAGTACATTTATCTCATATCCCCTGTGTCCTTGCACAATTTAATTGCAGTGTATAAGCGATCCACAATCGTCATTAACATGCTAAGTGCGGCAAAAACCAGTCTTGGGATTGTGTTTCCTGGCCCATGGAGCGCGTAGGGTATCCCACCCACCAGCAACATAGATCATGACTGTCATATTGTTTATGTGGACGTTGTTCAGTGTGCGAGAAAAGTAATAGTAAGGCACGCCTTGTCAGTTGTCTCAGTTCACTTCAGTTTAGTTTCCAAGCTCTATATATCGGCAGTACTTTATATCATAAGTCTACACTGGTACAACATTACCTTGTAGGTACCTCTCAGCTCTCGTCGTCCTGCCATTCTTCACGGTCTGGTGTGCGTCTCCGCCTGTCTAATTTTTTGATAAATTCGTGAGCTGCCTGTGGTGTGGTTAAAACCATTGATTTTCCTTCGTGGTTTAATTTAAGTTTTGCGGGATAAAGCATGGAGTATTCCACCCCTAAATCTCTTAGCTTCTTTTTCGCCGAGTTATATTCCTTGCGGGCCAACTGGACCTCTATAGTGGGATCTGGATAGAAGTCGAGTTTGTTACCTTGGTGAGTGATGTCGCCTTTTATTATGATGCGCGGGGGTGCTCCAGGCTTCGGACGTGGTGCCAAGGAACGATGGGCCCTCTCCACCAGGAATACCGTCGAGAACTCTTCCGCTCCGAATAGGTCCTTAAGGAGGTTTTCCACATACACTTCCATCTTACCAGTGTTTGTTGACTCCGGAAGACCCGCTATGCGAATATTGTTGCGGCGGGACCTTGCTTCCAAATCCTCTGCCTTACTGCGTAGTGCTTCCATCATCTTTTCCATGGCGGCACAGGCTTTAGCGTTGGTATTAGCGACGTCTTCCACTGCCGATATCCTTGTTTCTGCCTCCACCAACCTTTCCCCATGCTTGTCGATTTTGGAAGCCATGTGGTCCACTCTCTGTGTGAGAGCATCCAATTTACCGTTCATTTCTTGTAAACTGCACTGTATAGCACGCAGTACTCCTTCCATTCCCGGTCCCTCCTCTAACTCATGGTCTCCCTCCGTCTCCGACCCACCAGTCGCACCTTTAGTTTGCTTTTTTGCCTCAAATTGCAGCTTGGTTTGCTGTTTTTCCGGCTTTCCCATCGCGCTGGTTACGTTGGGTCCTCCGCAATTTGTGCGCGGCAGATTTTGAATGGCGTGCGCCCTTCTCGTCACTGTGTTCATCCGGTGTTTGTGATACTGGCTGGCCTTCAGCGGCGATGTAGGTTAGTGTCCTTGTCCGTGCAAATACCTCACCAGTGGCACACGGGAACTCGGGCACCCATCCCCTCTCGGAAAATGCGTACTCACACCTCTTCTCCCATGTTCATTCCTTCCTCCGGGCACATAGGTACTTATTTCAAAGCACGCGTAGCTCGCTAGATGCAGGCAGCTCTCAATGTCATGCAGGGCCTTCCTCTTCCACCATACAACGTTGATATAGTGCAGCTGTTTCTATGGAACCATCATAGCGCTCCACTGCGCGTATAAGGCTCTCACACCTATCGCCGATCGGCGATAGTGAGACCGCTGTGTAGCACCTTATGTCTCAAGGGGCCCGACACTCCAAGGCCATACGCTAGTTATTGCCAGTTTCCCCACATTAGCTTGAAGGCTCCGACTCCTCCGGCTCTGTCGCTCTCCCGCCAGAAGGTCCACTCCTAGAGCCTCCAGCTCCTCGCACGCACACTCCCACAAACAGTCGTAAAATGCCCAGCAGAGGGACAGTCGCTATTGCGGGGTATGGTGGCAGGGAGAGGCCGGCACGCTTATTTAGGGGACATATCGAGAAACATCGCTGCGGCGTATGTTATTCTTAAAAGGCGCGCTGTATTCCTGTGCGTTTCATTTCAGCCGCCATCTTGTGCTTCGTGGAACGCACGGCACAATGTACTCACAGTTCGTGTCTGCTTCTGCCAGGCGGCAATTCTTCCTTTCCGGAGGGTTTTTTGATCTCCACGCTGTGTCAGGGATGCACTTAGGGTTCAAATCTGCGGACTCTTCACGTTCTTTTTTGCCGTCTCCTCACATCGCGGTCTCCGCCATTTTGAAAGTCTGTCCGAGGTCCTCGCTGTTTTGCCCCTCAGGTCCTGATTTAGGTAGTTTTGGACCTCAGAAACCCTTGCCTGGCATTCCGCAGATGTTCCGACTGCCCATCCAGCAACGCGTCCGCTCATTTTCGTAGCCTCAGCACCGCTGTTTATGCATTACCGGTCTCCCGTCCGGCGGAGCTGACTCAGGAGCCAGCCATCCCGCAGTGCGCCCTCTAGCGCCCCCCATCCGGAGTGTTACTTCATATAAATTGTAAGGTACACTAACCCTGGTGTCGGCAGTTTCAACTTGAATGGATTCATTCAAGTCCACTGTCTCCAGATGATCCTTCAAGATCTTGTGAAATATGGTGACTTCTGCTGCGCTGTCTTGCATTGTCTGAGCCCACTCCCCGTTCTTGAGTTGTGTTCTCAAGATCCTCTGCATGTCTGATCTTTACGCTTGCTACCTTCTTCTTGGTGAATTGAGTTTTCTTATTTTTTGGAACGTGCTGTTCTTCTTTGGACTTCACGCGTTCCTCTTTCTGTTCTGATCGTCCTCTCCTCTCGGATTTATGCGAGGAAGTCTGAAAGGTACGAGAGGAACGTGTATCAGTATATTGATATCTATCAGATTTTCTTAAAGTATCCCTATTTCTAAGGGTTTACCTTTTTTCATAGGGCTCCCGTTGGGGAGATCTTCCTCTGGATTGATAACGTTTCTCTTTGGGAAGTGTTTGTTTAGTATTTTCCCACATCTTTTTAGGAGTAGTGAGATTATTTTTAATAAACACTTTTTCAGGATTTTCTGGTAATTCGGATTTTACTGGTTTCCCACCCAAATTATCTCTACCTAGTTCTTCAATAATTCTAGCAAGCTCATATGGTTGGTCTGTTATATCTGTTTCTTTTATTTTTTGGCGGATTGCCACGAATGCTGCTTCACCTTTAATGTTAGCTAATAATATAGCTGAGACCTGTTTGAAATCTTTCAGTAATTTCATACCTAGATTTAAGGCCGGTTCTGGACCGTATCCATTCTGAATCTGTCTGAGAACGTCTGGTATTACCGCCATGGACTGTACACCATGTGTTTTCGCGTAGATTGAAGCAAAGACTGTACCCCAAGTGTCACAGTCCTCCACATGTGGTGCTATCCCCATTGGTAAACAGATTGTCAGAATTCTGTGTTTCTCATGAGGTGTACTATCAGGGAATACTGCCTCTATTTGAGTAATTTTCTGAGCTAACCAGAACAGAATTTGTTCCCTTTTTGCGGGGAATCTACCAATGATTGATTGTACAGTCTGTGGTGTGATTTTGTTAGTATTCCCCTGGTGAGGGGTGTGCTTTGGAATCCTTACAGCTGGTTTGACATTTAAAGTCTGCATGACATATTGAACCAATTGTCTATGTATTTTAATTAACTGTTTCAGCTGAGCTAACAGTTCTGGACCTGTCATTCCGTTAATGTCAGGATGTGGTGTATAGCTGGCTAGTACCGGCCATGTTGCTCCTGGTCTACCTAGTGGACCAAGCCTGGTGGTATTGTGATTTTGATGTTTTAGGGCGCCTTTAAACCAGAGCTGGTGCTCTTGGTAAGTTAGTGGAATTTCAACGTCCTCAAAAGGAATGTATTCCGCTGGAGGTTCCTCTACTTTGTAGTAGTGGAACTCATGTGTTACTGGATTTGCTGTAGGAAATAGGATCCATGAATAGAATACCTCTGTCTGCCGATATTCATGCGCCTCTATAACAAAGATTACTTTACCACCTCTCGATGATACTCCATTTTCTATAAGTTTCATAGTTATGGTTTTCCTTATATTTGCCGGGATGAATATTGCATCCGGGTCATTTGTTGGAGATTTGTGCCATCTAAGACTGCTTGAGCTGCTACTCTAGCTCTCTCCCTTTCTTCGTCACTCTCCGACATTTTGTCGACCGTTAGTTTTTCCAGAGCAAAGTATCAAGGAAACAAAGATTAGGTGCACAATATTTTGGAACACTGTATCCTTCAACGTTGAACAAATCAAAAACTAATACATAGGATTTTTGTCCTACTCAGTTTTGGCGGATATTAACCTTTTACCCACTCCAGAAGTCTATTGGAGTATTTTAGGGGAAAAAGGGGGTCTATGTGAAAAGCACAACTGAGGTACTCTAGTATCTAGCGTTAAATTATCGCCTTACCAAACGTTGGGCGCCATGTAGTGTAGTTCCTATATTCCCAATAGGCTCTGCGCATTGGAATAACATATACTAAAGTTTAGTCATGGACTGAGGTCGACTAGGTCTCATTCGTATATATTAAACTTAATTGTGAGTGCCAGCTAGCTCAGAGGTCACTAGAAACTTTCTTGAATTCACAAGAAGGGATTAGTTTCTGACAACCGCATAAACATGACAACTTTGTTTCCCAAGAATAAGAAATCAATCTCTAGAGTCGCGAAAACAATAGATAACTATTTTACTCAGTCAAACGTGCATGCTTCGTTTCACCAGAGGTGCTGAGAAAATAGAGAGACGGGCGTTTTCAATAAAAGGTATTTATTGAACAGTCTTCTTTCTCAAGCATAAGAAATGTACTACAATCGTAATACTGGTTATAAAGTACAGGGCATATAATACGAAAAGTATTATAAAGTAGTACTGTAAGAGCATGATATGGTTTCTAAGCCATAAGTTGCCTAAAACGTATAAAATAGATACAGTGATAAAATAATGACTAAAAGTACTCAACTGGTGCTTCTAAAATACGCCTACCCTGGTGTACCTAACCTAAGTCTAGTACAAGGGAAGAAGTAAGTGAGAAGTAGCTTAAGTTTAGTATTTCTCTGCCAAGGATCTATCCAAGAATTCTCTAAGGGTCTAATCAGCTTCGTACCTTGGTTTTATCTCTCTCTCAGGACTCGATTTCCCAGCAACCCGCATGGGTAGCCTGGAAACACTGGAGCTGGATTTCTCGGCAAGAGAAAAGACAGCGTCTCTCAGTTCATCAGCTGGAGGGTCGGCTTCCTTTGGCACTTGCTGCTGCAGGGCGTCAGGCAAGTAGTTAGTCGATCTGCTCCAAACCACTCTGTGTTTGTCTGGGCAAATGTAGGCATATTTATACTTTGAAGGTGCTGAGTTTGACGAATGATTGGACTTAATAACGCCACTCAAAGACCCAGTTCTGTGAAAACTCCATGATTTCCTAGATAAATAAGTATTCAGGCGAGGGGAAGTCCCTAGCTGCTGTAGGCGGATTTTCGAAAAAATCGTTGTTGATTCTCGGAACTTAGTGGAAGTAGCCATGCCGTATTTGGGCTGCATAGGCACAGTCTAAATATGGTAATGATTTCTATGGCTCTATAAGTATCGGTTAATTTATACCTATATAAGGGCATGAATCGGGAAAATTACACTAGGGTCCTAGATTCATTTACAACACCTGTATCACTGTTTTCAGCTGAAACTGAGGGAGAAGATAAAGGATCTTCTTTAAAACGTTTAGGAGTCTACAGCAAGACTCTACAACACTAGCCACAGGGGGGGCAAATGTGGCTGATTTATCAAATTTCACCCCCAGATTGCGAGCCACTTTGGCATTGCCAAGTGGAGGCGGCACACCACTTGCCCAGCAGCCGTCGGCCCATCTGGGAAGTGGTAAACCAAAGAGCAGAATTACAGTTTTCATTGCATTGTAGATTGCTAGTGTGCAGCCACTGAAACACTGCTGTGATGCATGCCTTTAAGCATGTAAACATGTAAAAATAAAAATACATGTACAACTTTTTTAATACACTGGACCCTGACTATGGGCTGATTAAGGCATACCTTAAGTGTATTAAAAAGGGAGGTTTCAGCCTAGCAAAAAGATGTATTTAGCTTTGTTGATATGGCAGTTTAAATCTGCACTGGGGTGAATGTTTGACATTGTTCACCATTCTGTCCATCATTTGTTCTTTTTTTATTTGTTACCCAGAGTGGGACGGGTATGCCTAGAGAAGGTCCCGTGCTCTCCATGCCACTGAAGCCAAGCTATTCTGGCTAATGAGGGGTGAAACCCCTAAACCGGTCCAATGATGCTTGTTTCCCATCCAGGTAGGAACTGGCCTGGCAGTTCAGGCTGAACTTTTCCCATTCTGTCCATCAATTGTTCTTTTTACATTTGTCACCCGGAGTGGGACGGGTATGCCCATACGTGTGTCCTGTGCTCTGGACTATTCTCATGAGGAACAGGATCAAGACTGATTTGCATGTGGCTGAGTTTAAACTGGAAAGGCATGAGGAGCAAAAAATACTGTGAATTTAGGCCCAGATCTCTGTGCTGGGGTTAACGTTTGTTACTGATCAACATTCTGTCCACCAATTAATGTTTTTGCACATATGCTGCAATGGCAGGACTAACATGTTATAAAAGGGCTACTGAAAAGAGAGACACAATAAGTGCTGCGGGCCCACAAGTTGCATTTAATTTACAGACCCTCAGTACATGCAGTGCAAGTAAATTAGATATGCTAATTTGGTGATAGCCAATATTATCATGATTTTAGGAGAGAGCACAAGCACTTAGCACTGGTTATCAGAGGTAAAGAGCACAGAGTACCAAGGCCAGAAGAAACAAAGTCAGCAAAAACGGGAAGATTGAAGGCAAAATGTTGGGGGAAACCACAGGTCCTGTACAAGTGTAATGCAAAATAAGATGCATTGTAAAAATGATCACTCCTGTGGGGCAGTCTTGCATGTGCCATGTAAGTCTTGATAAGTGTTTTAAGGTTCACCAATAGAGCATGAGCTGAGCAACCCTTGGCTACCTCTGACATTCATTTGTTACTATGAGGACCAAACCAAAGGGTACTGCTTGCCGGGGACAGTGGGCTATGACTAATACGGAATCATTAGCAGTTCTGGATCAAACTATCTCATACAACAAATCCAAGAGCATGCGTGCTAGAAGGACAGTACCAAATACAGTTTTTGATGCCCACCCTCAGAGAAATAGGGACCCCAAGACAAAATTCCTTAAATGCTGTGACTCATGAAATCAAGATTTCTGGAAGCAACAAACAATGAACAAAAGTGCCGGTGGTCTACCTCAAAATTCACACAAAATGGAAACTCACGAATGGAGACACATGATATGCAGAGACATTCAGTACTCTGTGGTAGAGATTAAGTACTAAAGTTATGCAAGCCAGCAACCCTGTTATAAGAGATGTGCACTGCAAAGCTGTTCTGATCCTTTAAGTACCAAGGGGAATAACACACTTGTATGAAGAAAGGGGAGACAGACTCCCAACCTTTACATAATACAATGCTGTTCACGCCTGACTGCAGAGCTTTCCTGAATTCCATTTGTAGGAATACTCTTGTAAGATCGGGCTGCAGTTACAAGGCAAAGGGACGATGTTAGCGCCACTGATCAACAATCTGAGAGACCAAGAGAATTACAGATACATCAAAGTTTCTAAAGACTGAGCTGGTAGGATACAAATAAGAACTATAGTATCTCTTACCCCCTTCAAAGTTATAAGTAGGAACATAAAATAGCACCAAGTTGAATGTGTCACCAAGCTCACCCAAAATGATTACAGATAAAAAGTTGTATTTTACTGCTTGAAGATCCATCACAAGACTTCAGGGAATATGCGGTGCTACTTATAATTTAAGTATTTTAAGTACTATAAATTAAGTATAATTAAAGTATTTTAGAGAAAGAGCTCAAGCCCCAAAAGAAACATCAGGAGCTATGAAGGACCAGCAATAGAGAGACCCACAAATGTTTAGGAGGAAAACGTGTCTAAGGAAATTATGGAAGCGATTGCGATCAGAATCAACATGTAGTTTGAGCCAAAGTTTGTTATGCTGTGGATTTGCCAAGTGCACAGATTTCCTTAGGTTCTCATTTCACCACGTGCCCCAGAGCTGTAAGCGAAAAGTGCTGCAGGCTAGTCTGATAAAAGCTAGGTCTTCAGTTGTCTTCTAAAGAAATCTTACGCTATTTGAATTGATTTAGGTAATCAAAGATAGACACAACATTCAAACTCATATTTATACAAAAAGCGAGGAGGTGACTGAGTAAACTCTTTGGCAACAGGCAAAGTAGGGAAAAATAATCCATTACATAAAAAAGTGGTCACTGTGGACTACTGCTGTGACTCTGAGTTCCAAGAATGGCTCCAGGGCAAGAGGATACCTAGGGGTAGATTTACTGAGATTTGTTTGGGTCTTTTTGTCTGATTTTCTTTCTAGCGCTAAACATATATTTCGCTACAAATAAACTGAAAGTAATGCAAAGCCAGCTTTCCATCACTTAGCGCCAAGGGGTTGTACCATCGGTTGTGCATGGGCATTCCCATGCAACCATCCAAGGTTTCCTACACTAAACAAAACATAACTAAATAAAGTAGACATGGTTCAGCTGCTATGAAGGAGAACACTTTTTTCCTCCTTTATTTTCTGAATTCGCATGTGTGCTGCATTGTACTTGCATACATACAAAGTGGGAAAATGTTTAAAATTAATGTAATCATACTATTTTGTTATAAAAGGCATTCCTTCCAGTACACAACCTATGCTTGACTCATGGAGACACCCATGCACTAATGTGCAAAGGAGTGTCCGTGGTGTACTGCACTGCAGCTAATTTCAGTGCCGGCACTAAGGAGAGTGGACGAGAGTGCTAGATTTCAGTAAAGTTGGCGCTCTCGTGCTCTCCTTATCACGCAACGCTGCACAGCATTTGCTGCTGCTACACTGCGTTGCATGGGAAATTAGTTAACCTGGCCCTTAGACTCTTCACCTGAGTAAATACAAAGGCATTGCCAAGATAAGAAGATCAAATAGCCATTTATGGGGCTCATCCAACAATCATTATCATGCATGCCCTCTCTGAAATTATCCAATTCCTTCCCTACCAAATAGTTTAAAAAAAATCAACATGCAGTCAGGAAAGGACTGACAGCCAAATGCAGCTCTGGCAAAAATGTTCAAGCCAGGCCCTGCCCCTTTGACCCTCCTTCATATCTCTCACTCTCCTATTCTCTCTTTGTCCCCTCTCGCTTGCCTCTCTTTCCTTTTCATGACTGATGTAATTACCTCAGGGAGAAGGATAAAGAAGAGCAGGGAGCGCCAGTGGCCCACTCCCTACAAAACCCGCCTCCAAAGTCTTAACGCTTCTGTAAGGGAAATGCCTGATAGAATAAAAGAACAGTCTGGCCCAGCATGCATTTTCTGTCATCAGCAGTGATATTCTTGTGCAGCTGAAATCGACTTTAGTTACTCTTCTAGCATTAGCCATAGTATTGACAAATGCCAAAGGACTGCAAGACCTTTTCTAGGTCTAGAGAAGTGCTTGCCTTTTCATCAGGTCATCAGTGTGTGTTTCAGGAAATCTCAGTGGAGATGAGATAGCACTTACATCTATTCTCTTTATGTCGGAGACTTCACGTACATAGGTGATTCGCCCCTCTCCAGCCCCAGGGCCGAGGAACCCAAGCTCTGTCAGTTCTGTTTTGGAAAAAATAAATGAAAATGTTAATATTTCACAAACATACTGCACTTTAACACTTTACTGGTAGCAGATCGTACAATGCAATTCCTAATTGTAACATATTTTAGGGTGGATCACATCACACTTTCTATGTTTTACAAAGTTTTGAATAAAAAATAATTCCTGGACTTAAAAACAATGAAGAAGATGACAATGTATGAAGTTGAGGGAGAAATGAGGACTGGTCATGAAAGTACAGCCCAAGAACATAACAAAGAGACAAAGAGCTCTCAATCTGACTATGGAATATGGGACATCAATTCAAAAGGACACTTTTCCACAGCAGCTTTAATTATACCTGAAAACACTCATACTCACAGACTGCCCCAGACTGGCACCAATACATAACACATATTCCTTTTTCAAACAACAATGAACTATAACAGTAAAAACAATACATATTCATCCATCCACTTGGGACACCTTTTTACAGAATGTGATTTAAAGATATTAGTTTGATGAAGCTGAATTCTCTTGTCACCTCTCTTGCAATCAGGATTACCAGACTGAGATCTACTCCCTGTACTAAGTAAAATTTTATGATCAACTTTATTTAGTTTTTCACCTCCTTACAGCACACCAGCAGAAAAAAACAATTAGCTAATTTTCATCTAACTAAACACAAATGCATATGACAGGATGGGAGTGAAGAACGAAGAGGGAATTTAACAAAGATTACCACTTCATGAAGTGTATAACAGCAGTCACAGTGAATAAGGAAGACAGACAGAAGTGACAAAAGAAAGCAGCAAAAAGTGGAGATAGGTGTTTTAAAGGGAGACCCTAGATTAGTTCAGGACAAGACAAAAAAAGATACATCAGTAGCCACTTCCTTAGGGAAAGGAGAGGGTTGGTTTCTGATGCTAACTGGAAGAGAGTTTAAGATGGAGGTCACCAATTCAGGGAAGGAGCAATTAAGGGTAGACACTGATTTACACTTGTATGCCTCAATCCAAAGTGTTGTATGGCGTTTTAGGACCCGAGGGAAATTTTCCCGATTCATGCCCTTATATAGGTACAATTCACATTGCCCTAATATAGGCATAGAAATCATACCCATATTTAGACATAGCCCATGCAGTCCAAATACAAGCATGGCTACTTCCACCCGTACTAAAAAGTCACAACGATTTCTTGGAAAATCGGTCATCCCCTTGCTTGAATATTGATTTATCCAAGAAGTCATGCAGTTTTCAAAGAACTGCCATTCCCTTGGGGTTCCTTGCTGACATTATTATGCCCAACTTTAAGTCAAACCAGGCACCTTCAAGGTATAAATATGCCTTCACTTGCTCTATCAAACACACAGTGGTTTGGAGCAGTTCGACTATCTACTTGGCCGACGCAGCTCGCTACAGCAAGTACCGAAGGAAGCCGACCCTTCAGCTGATGCACTGATCAAGAGACTGCCTTTCTCTCACTGAGAATCCAGCTCCTTTGTTTCCAAGCTCCCCCTGCGGGGTGTTGGGAAATCGGGTCCGAGACAGAAATACCAGACCTCCTTCATTCTAACTAATGTAAGGAGCTGAAGAGACCCTAATAGAAATCTTGGATAGATTATTGGAAAAGAAAACTAAACCTATGCGACACCACACTTACTTCTTCCCTCGTACTAAACATAGGTTAGGTACATTGGGGTAGGCGTATTTTAGAAGCACCAGTTGAGTACTTTTAGCCAATGTTATTTATGTATGTATTTTTATGGCTTAGAAACCATACAATGCTTTACAGTATTATTTTATAATACTATTCTTGCTGTACGCATTATAATTTGCAGCCTGTATTACGATTGTAGCAGTTCATTTCTTTTGCATGAGAAAGAAGGCTGTTCAATAAATCCTTTTATTGAAAACGCCCATCTCACTATTTCTCTGCACCTCTGTAGCAACAAAGCATGCACGATTGACTGAGTAAAATATCTATCTATTGTTTCCATGACTCTGAAGATACGTTTTATTCTTGGGGAAACAAAGTTGTCATGTTTATGCGGTTGTTGGAAACAAATCCCTTCTTGTGAATTCGAGAACATTTCTAGTGACCTCTGAGCTAGCTGGCACTCACAATTAAGTCTAATGTATTCGATAGAAACCTAGTCGACCTCAGTTCTATGTCAAATCTATAGGATGTATTATTCCAATGAGCAGAGCCTATTGGGAATATAGGAACTACACTACATGGCGCCCAATGTGGGGCAAGGCACTAATTTAATGCTAGATACTAGAGTAACTCAGTCGTGCTTTTCTCAGAGACCCCTTTTTCCCGTAAAATACTCCAATAGACGTCTGGAGTTGATAGAAGGATAAAATATCCACCATAACTAAGTAGGACGAAAATCCTATGTATTCGTTTTTGGTTTGTTTAATGTTGAAGGATTCAGTGTTCCAAAATATTGTGCACCTTATCTTTGTTTCCTTGAAACTTGCTCTGCAAACATTCATTAAACAAAAATGTGGATAGCTATACTGAGACCCGTAGAGCTACAAGAGGCAACAACGCAACCGGTGGAGCTGTAGTAACTGCAGCCCAACCGGGCTCAGACGTTACAGGTTTCCAACAAGACGACCCGGATGCTATAATCATCCTGGAAAATTTAAGGAAAACCATCACTATAAAGCTTATAACAAATGGCCTATCATCAAGAGGTAGTAGGGTAGTTTTTGTCATAGAGGCACATGAATATCGGCAGACAAAGGTATTCTATTCATGGATTGTCTTCCCTGCAGCAAATCCAGTAACACGTGTGTTCCCCTTCTACAAAGTAGAGGAACCTCCAACGGAATACACTCCTTTCGAGGATGTTGAAATTCCATTAACATACCAAGAGCATGCGCTCTGATTTAAAGGCACCCTACAACATCAAAATCACATTACCAGGCTCCGTCCACTGGATAGACCAGGAGCAACATGGCTGGTATTAGCCAGCTATACACCACATCTTGCCATTGAAGAAATGACAGGTGCAGAACTATTAGTTCAACTAAAACAACTAATCAAAATACATAGACAATTGTTTCAATATGTCATGCGGACTCTAACAGTCCAACCTCCTATAAGGATTCCACAATAAACCCCTCACCAGGGGAACACAAATAAAATTACCCCACAGACTATACAATCAGTCATTGGTAAATTGTCTGCAAAAAGGGTACAAATTACATTCTGGATAGCTCAAAAGATTACTCAAATAGAGGCAGTATTTCCCGATACTACCCCTCATGAGAAACACAGTATTTTAACAATCTATTTACCAATGGGGATCGCACCACACCTGAAGGACTGTGACACTTGGGGTACAGTCTTTGCTGCAATCTACACAAAAACACATGGTGTTCCATCTATGGTGGTAATACCAAATGTCCTGAAACAGATTCAATATGAATACGGGGCAGAGCTTGCTTTGAATCTGGGTATGAAACTACTGAGAGATTTCAAACAGGTCTCAGCTATAATATTAGCTAATATTAAAGGTGAGGCAGCATCCATGGCGATCCGCCAAAAATTAAGAGATTTTGATGTAACTGAGCAACCATATGAACTGGCCAGAATAATTGAAAAATCCTATGAAGAACTAGGAAGAGATCGTTTGGGTGGGAAACCAGTCAAGCCCCAACTAACAGAGAGTCCTGAAAAGGTCTATATTAAAAACACTCTCACTACTCCTAAAAAGAAGTGGGAGAATACTAAACAAACTTCTAAAGAGAAGCGTTCTCAGTCCAGAGGTAGGTCTCCTAAAAAGGAGCCCTCTGAAAAGAGGTATAACCTCAGGAACAGGGATAATTTGAGAAAACCTGATAGATATCAAGATACTGATACACGTTCCTCTCGTACCTTTCAGACTTCTTCACAGAAATCGGAAAGAAGATGACGGTCAGAACACAAGGAAGAGCGTGTGAAGTCCAAAGACGATCAGCATGTTCCAAAAAATAAGAAAACCCAATTCACCAAAAAGAAGGTAGCAGGTTTAAAAATCAGACATGCTGAGGATCTTGAGAACACAGCTCAAGAATGGGGAGTGGGCCCAGACAATTCTGGACAGCGCAGCAGAAGGTACCATAGCTCGCAAGATCTTGAAGGATCATCTGGAGACAGTGGACTTGAATGAGTAGATTCAAGTTGAAACTGCTGATACCAGGGTTAGTGTACCCCTTAAGTTATATGAAATAACGCTCCGGATAAAGGGGGACATAACAAGGAAAAGAGCACTCTTTTGGGAGAAGGTCTCTAAGGGTTATGACATTCTTCTAGCTGAAAAAGACTGGCCACCAGAATTTGTCAGGGAGTGCCCCCATGGCGAAGACATCATTATGCCAGCCTTCTCCAATCATATTCCAATTCATTTAAAATACACCTATACCAGAAAATGGGCTGTATCCCAGGCTCCAGCATTATATAAAAATCATGTAGGATGGGATGAGGATTCTCCTCACCATAAAATCCAGTTAAAAACTCAACCAACTGCTCAGAGGCAGTATCCAGTTAAGCAAGAAGCTAAAATACAGGTCAGGGAGATATCAGATCAACTTGAATACCAAGGGGTGATTGAAACATGCACCTCGTCAATGAACAATCCTTGGTTTCCTGTCTCCAAACCAGACAATACATATTGTCTAGTTTTGGACTACAGACATTTAAACTCTTGTTGCAAAACTTTTGCAGTACAAAATGCACACAGTGCAGCACTAAGGAATAACATTGTGCGTAAAAAATATAAAACCACATTAGATATTTCTAACGGTTTCTTCTGTCAAAACATTGCACCTGAAAGCAGGTACTTGACCGCTTTCTCAATTATGGGGACACACCGTCACTTCTGTCGTCACCCCCAGGGATTCAAGTACAGTCTGGGGTTATTTTCAGCCAGAGTAACAGAGTTACTACAAACGTATGATGATGAGGCATTATCTTATGTCGATGACATCTATCTAATAAACAATGACTTGGACAGGCACTTGAACAAAGTGAACACCATAATACTTGGCTTCGCCTCTGAAGGGTATAAATACAATTTTAAGAAATCGAGAATTGCCCACCTCAATGTCCTTTTCCTACGATACGAGTTATCAAGGGAAGGCAAAAGCCTGGAAGCATAATTTTTAGAGAAGTGTGCGCTGCTCCAACCTCCAAAAACTCTGAAAAACTTAGAGTAAATTCTAGGTTTCCTGAATTTCAGAAGAACTTACATTTTAAATTACACAGAAAGGGTTAAACCTCTCTATGAATTAATCAAACCTGATTTCAAAACAACTAATTGGACTCAAAAACACACAGAAATGTTGCATTCAGTGCAAACAGACATGTTAGCAACAACACATTTACAGACACGCGTAAATATACGCAACCTTGTAATCCGAATCATTCCAGGAAGATGCCGATTCACGTACTTAACCTTTAATGAAGGAGAAAAAGTACCAATAGCTTATAAATCACACTTGTAAACACAAGCTGAAATTAAATTCACTTCTACAGAAAAGATTCTGACAGCAGTTCAAACTGCAGTAGCAAAAAAAAAGAGCCCTCGCACAGGGAAAACGCAGAATGGTCATTACTCCTGTACCTGCCTTAGAGGCAGTGACAAAAGCAAGCATTCCTAATGCTTAGGCTTTACATCCGAGATGGATACAATGGGATAACTCTCTAGCTGCAACAGACGTTGAATACGTTGAATAACATTCTATGAAAAATGTCCATACTTCTCAGGTTTTAATGTCTCAAATCCAGAAACATTTTACTTTAAAAATGTAAATAAGACAGGAATGAACAGTATGTTGACTAATACTAAGCAAATTTATTCCGCGGCCTTTTAAGCTCAGCTGTCCACATTAGGCTTTGACTTTTGGAAAGACAACATTGAGACACAAAAGAGTGGCAGGTGCAGGGATTAGAAACTTTATTTAGAGCCTGCATAATCCCTGACCAAATAATGTTTTTAAATGACACTGTTCAACAGACATCTTGTCTTGGCTTAGCTAAGATAAAAGATGTAAACAAACCGTCCATACCAACACCTACACCTGATAATAAGAACACTACAGAGGGGGTGGTCGACGTAAAAACAATTTTACTTAAACACAGAACTAATCCTGATTGGAAAAAAATGGTAATCTGGCCCACAGACACAAACAACTGTCAAGATAGATTCCTGAATAAGACACAAAGGCTCACATTCACTAGACCAGATCCAAGATATACCCAGAGACAACATTCAGGGATAGTAACATCATACAGTGTAGGAAAACTGTGTCTTGAGTGGCTACAAAAATCCCGACTAACAGAGGTAAAACTTTAAGATGGCGTTCATTTAAGGGACTTCTTACAAGGACCTGCAAAACCGTGTCATAAACGTTTTATATACGCTGGTATATATGTCATTTATAATGAAGCTTGGAAAGCGACACAAGCAGAGACTGCAGAACGAATACGAGAAATTGATTGTATTAATTTGGAGAAATCTCTCTCTGTGGTTGACAATGAGTTTACGACTCTGTCATCCAATTTATTCTTTGGACAGCATAGTATCCTCTGCCATAGATATAATGGAACAGGACTTGATCATGTTACAGCATGGACAGTCATAATTGCGTTCTACAAAGCTTTTAGGCTGGACGTTACAAAATCTTCGTTCTGAATATGTGCCATGGCATCTACTCAACACCACGTTATTGTTTTCTGGATTTAACCTTACAGATAAACAAATCACTCTGGCACAAAGAGGAGCAGACTATACAGTGCTGAGCATTGAAAAACTGAAAAGATTACCATTAACTGTTTCGGAAAAATTGGCTACAGAATGGCTAATAGACAGGACAATCACTCTGCATGTCACAATTTTCCATTTTCAATATTGTTTGAAACATATACCAGCTGGCGTAAATGAAAGGTTGGGTAAAGAATACATCAAGTCAACCTGGGATTTACCATACACACACAGATGTTGGAGTAGGGGAAAAGAAGTATTTCTTAGTGGTAAAAACTGCAAAAGCGCACTAAGAGGTACACTTTTATGTCAGGGTATTAACTGACACGGGGCCTGCGATGGTTCTTCGATCCACTTATCCTGCCACCTACAAGGTTCTCCAGCTGCAGTGATAGATCCAATTTTTAGGCAGCTTTCGAATGGAAGCTATAATATGTTGAATGATCACAGCTGCTGTGGCATGTTGCCAGGAATAGCCTATCTCTTAACTGTATCAGCCAGGGTCACTTGTTGTATGCAAGTATTGTTTCGTAAAACTAAGACAGAAAGGGAGTCGCCATTATGGCCTTCACTGAACATCTCTTCTATACGAATTGATACTTAGAGCAGAATGAAAGCCATTCTTTTACAAAAAACTATGCCACTGACCTCATCCAAAGAGACGAATGAACTACAAGTTGCAAGGTCTTCTGCAGAGATACATGTCCTTTTATCCACAAACTGCCCTATACATTTAGCAGAAATGTTAGGTCGTATCTTAAACATGTCTGATACCAGTGGTATTGTACATGTATTTAAGACAGTTTTTTTGGGACTGTTAGCACCCTTTGAAGCAGTCGTCATATTTCCAAACTTCCTGCACTCTGTGTTTGGCGGACTGCCTCTCATTTTGGGACTCGCAGCAGGGATACTATTTTTGCTCTTTCTGCTTCGATATGGCAGGCCAAGTCACCAGCGACACCCAGATTACCTTAGAGAACACTCTCCTGGCACTGAAGTGTTGTGAGCGCATGATACAGATTCTGGGCTTGGCTCGTTTAAGAGATCTGAATACCACGTGGTGTCTATCATTCCGACCAATCTGGCAAGATTGCCTCTTACCTGTTCTACGATGCCTGCTATGTGGAGAAGAATGTGTGCTAGACATCTGTCTGACACTCCCATCAGTCCAGCCAACGGATGTAGATACTTTGCTTGGTTCGGCAATGGCCCATGCATTGTGTTGTCCTCAGCGGCTACCAATCCTGATGACGGCATTCATTGAGGTCTCACAGATGCTAACGTCTGACGGTGAGATACGTGGATCGACAGGCACACAGGTACCATCTCCATCTCCTTCGAACATTGCTACTGCGGCTGACGCTGATGGCGATGCTTTACATTTTTGTGCAATCCAGTTTTTGGCCCCAAAATTCCCTTGGTTTTTTATTGCAATCAGGATTTGTTTTTTCCTGGTTTTTCTCTTCTTCTTCTGAGGCTGAGGAAAATTTGCACTTTTAAATATCTATAGGGTACTCTTTGTTTACTCAAAAAGAATATCTTTTGGTAAAACATTTCTTTTTTTTTTCTTTATTCGCAAATATGACATCCACTCAGAGGCACGTGCATCATATATACCTACAATATTCAACAGAAGCAATAGCAATGGTGTAATCAACATTCACATGGAGTGGTATTGATTGCAATGCAATAATCTTCATAGTTTTCATATTTTTTCCCCAAAACATAAAAAAAGCAATAAGAATTGAACAGTAACTTCTGCGAGTATCAGAACATATATACATAAAAAGAATAACAATGCCAAATAAAGAAAATCCCCAATCAAGCGTGCAAGCGATGGAGAACACTAGAGAGCAGCGCCGCCGGTACATCACATGCAGAATCACAATATTATCACCCATGAGGTGGAAGCAGACTCACGTCTGTGTCAAGTCCAGTCGTTGTGAGTTCGGGGTCTGCAAATAGCATCGGCCACAGAAATACCCAGCGCTTCGCAGATAGCCTCACAGACAACCACGCATCACAATGCTTACATTCATTACATCGCAGCATGCAGTGGACTAGTATCCGGCATCATGTCCATGGTGTAGTCCGGGACAGAGCAACAGGGTAACATGCTAGCCCACCCCCACTTGTACAATGGAGTTAATCACCTTTGTCTGCTGTTCCTGTGTGATCTTCTCAATTATGTGCGAAAGGGTCCCCAAATATCAAGCGGCCGGGAAGCCATAGGGACCTGCTCAGAGTATTCCACACTGTTCACATTGCAGTGCGACATGCTGCGGAGCCAAGCCTGCGCACTGGGAGCACGTCTGACCCCCCATAGTAATGCGATCTCCCTCTTCGCCAGGAGCAAGCCGATTGCCGCCAATTTGGGCGCCGGACGCAGGAAATTTACAACATAGCCAAGCAGCGCAACTTCAGGATGAGGCAGCAACTCCAATTCCAACATATCCCCCAGCATTCTGTGTACCTGAAGCCAGTATACATGTAATCTCGGACATGTCCAAGAAAGATGGGCAAAGTCAGCCTGCGGTGCCCGGCACTTAGGACAAGCATGTCAGGAATTTAAAGTGTATAAGCGTGTGCCTACTATTCAAGGACACGTCCCTAGTAACTGCACAGCACGCCGCCCACTGATCATCGCCCCAGATCATTCTCCCATGCAGCACACACCTTTGCATCCCGTGAAGGGAGAGTGGACAGACATAGTTTATATAGTTTAGAGACAACATGCGACCCCGTCTGGCTCTGTATTATGAACGTGAGTATCGCAGCTTCTTCGGGTGGGAGCGGGAATGTATGAAATTCTGTTCGGAGCATGGATCTAAGTCTGGTCAGTGTGAAAGAGTCCATGAAGGTACGGTCAGCGAATTGAAGATCTTCCGTCACAGAGAAAACATGCCACTCCGGGAAAAGATCCCCAATAGTTTCTAATTGAAATTTGGATAGTGTGCGCTGCACCACCTTTTCGTCGGTGATGGGCAGCCAGTGGGGATTGGGCAAAGGTAGGGCAGGAGAGTAAAGTGTGTCAATGTGTAGCAGTATGCGTACTTTATCCCAAGCCCAGCACATGGTGGACACCGTTTGTATGTCCTGTGGGTCCCGGGGAAAGCCTTTGGGGAGGAGCGTCTTAAGGGAAACCGGCAACACCAGGTCAGCCTCCGGCTTTAAATGTAGGATTCTAGCATTTGGATGGAACCAGTAATAGGCATAAGAGGACTGTGCGACTAAATAATATAGGTAAAAATCCGGCACGCCGAATCCGCCACGCTCATAAGGGAGCGTCAAGGTCTGCCATGACACCCGTGGGTTCCTACCTCCCCACACCAACCTCAACAACAGTGTACGGAGTTGTGTGAAAAAAATCTTGGTCAGAGGTATCGGGATATTGTTGAACAGGTACAAAAACCATGGAAGCACGATCATCTTTATTATGGCGATCAGGCCCACCATAGACAAAGGGAGGCGGAGCCATCGCTCCATGTGATCCTCCAAAAAATCAAGAGCGGACGATTGACACAGTGTCTAGGTGCACATGAATCCCCAGATATTTCACGGAGTCCGTATTCCACTCCAGAGGAAAGGCGCATGGCCATTCGGAGGTGGAGGGAGTGAGCGGTAAAATGACCGATTTGTGCCAGTTTATGCGGAGGCCCGAATATTCCCCAAAACGGGAGATCTCCAACAGTAATGGCTCAAGGTTAATCTGTGGCATACGGACATACAATATCGTGTCGTCTGCATAAAGTGAGACGAGGAGGGGGCCAGTACGAAACTGAAGCCCTCTGTGCAGATGTTTCTCCTGAAAATGCCTCATCAGAGGATCCATCGCTAGGATGAACAGCAGCGGTGATAATGGGCATACTTGCCGGGTGCCCCGCGAAAGTGAAAAACTGTCCGTGACTGTGCCATTCAGACGTATTCGTGTGGTAGGTGCCGTGTATAATAACTCCACCGTGGCCATGAACATCGCAGGCATCCCCATTCGCCTCATGATGGACAAAAAAAAGGGCCACTCCAGAGTGTCAAACGCTTTTTCTGCGTCTAGAATCACAGCTGCAGCAGGGAGCGACGGGTCCATCCGGTGTATAACGGAGAACAACGTCCGCAAATTAAAAGAGGTGGATCGATGTGGAACAAATCCGGACTGCGCCGGGGAAATAATGAACTCCATTAGAAGCGATAATCGCATTGCCAGCACCTTGGCAAGAATCTTGTAATCCAAGTTCAATAGGGACAGTGGTCTGTATGAACCACAAGACGAGGGGTCGCGCCCCTCCTTCGGGAGAAGCACAATTACCGCTTCTCTAAGCGTGGGTGGCAACATGCCGGCCTCCAGGGCCTCTGCATAGACCTCGACCAGTCTGGGCACCAATTCCTCCTTATACTCCTTGTAAAAGTCGGCTGAAAAGCCATCCAGTCCTGGAGCCGAAGAGCCCCTCAAGGAATCAATGGCCTCTACTATAGAGTCAGGGGTGATTGGGGAAGCCAGAAACTCTTGCATATACTTCTCAAGATACACCATGGCAATCTCGTTCAAATAGGGTCCAGGGTTGCGGTGTTCGCCCGTCAGTGTTGAAGTGTAAAGAGTTTGTTAGTATGACAAAAATGTGCTGCAAACCTCTGGAGTGGAGTGATGTCGTGAGCACTGTGCGTCCACTATGTCTGTGATGTAAGCCGCTTGTCGAGGGGGGCGAAGCAATTCTGCAAGAAGCTTCCCTGGTTTATCTCCTTCCCCGTACTGGCGCGCTGTGTGATGTTTACCCATGAATTTCAGCTCTCTATCAGCTGCATCCCTGAATTCCATCAGCAATTCCAGCCGCTTGGCTTCTGAGGCCTCGGACGGGCCTCCGTGTAACTCCCCATCAATCCCAACTATGTCTTTTTCAAGACGGGTTAGAGTGGTGCGAATCTCCCTCAGGGCACCCACATGTTTGTCGATACATACCCCTCGAATGGTGGCTTTGAATCCCTCCCACAGCGTTGACCAAGTTCTAACAGAACCGGTATTGATATCAAAGTACTCAATAGCGTTCCTGACCTCTTCCTTAAAACACGGGTCTAACAGGGCCCTTCCCGGGAATCGCCACTGTGTCTCATAACCGCCCGTCTGGGAATTAGCAGGTTCAGAACAATGGGGGAATGGTCCGATAAAGTACGTGGTGAGTAGAAATGGTATCCACCCATCCAGCGACCCCTGGAGAGAGCAGCCAATAGTCTATTCTAGTGCTAGTCCCTTGGAACCCAGAATGATGTGTAAACTATGGCGCATTGGGGTGCATCCTGGCTTCTATGACTATCAGTGAGAAGTGTGAGCAAATATCAGCGAGCACCTTTCTGGACCGGGCTTTGGAGTCTGGAGAAGTGGAAGTACTATCCCTGTCTGGGTTCAGCACTACATTCAAATCGCCCCCCATGACCAGCAGATCTATGTCAGCATTTAGGAGTGACAATTGAAGCTCCTGAAAAAAGGCGGGAGAGTCAACATTAGACCGCAGACTACAACCAGAGCAATCTTGCGCCCCATCAATACTCCAGTCAGCAACACATATCTACCTTCCCTGTCATTGACATTGCCAGTAAGCACAAATGGAACACGCTTATGTATTAAGATTGCAACATCCCTAGCATAACTGCTAAAATTGGAAAAAAATCTGTGCGTACCCTAACTCCTGGCCACTGAGACATTAGCCGACGGTGCCAAATGTGTCTCTTGTAAAAAAGAGGACATCTACCCTGTGTCGCGCTGCATAGTTCAATACCTGTTTGCGTTTCCGAGTGGTGTTCAAGCCCCGAACATTCCAAGACATCAATGTAAGTCTGGACGGGCCAGACTGCCTACCTATCCTGGCCATATCACAAAACCAATGATGCCGTCCAATAGCAATGATCCCAGCATCTCGCTCCAAGTATTCTCACAATCACTCGCACAAAAAAAGATCTCGAAAAGCTTAACATATCCTTCCCCCCACCCACCACCCAGCCTCCCAACATCCCAGGAGAGGCAATCCCCATTTCCGCACAGTCGTAGCCTGCGAATCTTCAAGAACAATAACCCTATCATGAAACAAAAACACTTCCAACAGAAGAAAATCCCTGGAAAGGAATACAATGAGGCATGAGCCATAGGGGTAAGCAACGCCACCCCATGCGGGCAATCCTACTAGGCTGCTCGATTGGAATCGGCCATGTAACTATCCACTGGTAAACCACATCAATTTTGAAACAACATCAGCAAAGTCAAGCCCTTAAGCACGGAACTGTTATCAGCCCTGACCAGTTTCTGCCAAAAGGTCCACACTGGTCTGCGTGTCCACTCGAGGAGGGGAATGCGGCGCATTGTTGGAGGCAGAAGGTGAGTCTTGTTTCTTGTAACCTTGACAAAAGTCTTGGGCCTCTGCAATATATTAAAAAATGCGATATCTGCCATTCACCTCCACTTTCAATCTTGCATTCCATATTTCAAACCAAGATTGCGCAGAGTCGCCTTGACGCCGTTGAACTTGCGCCTCGCCTCCTGCACCATCATCGTAAAGTCTGGAAAGATGGACAGAGTGCCACCCTGCCATCTCACCTCTCCTGCCTCCCTCGCGGCGCGGAGCGCGGCATCCCGGTCGGGGAAGTTCATGATCCTGGCAATTATGGGGCGCGGGGCTCGACCGGGGCGAGGTCTGGGTCCCAGCGACCTATGGGCACGCTCCACTACAAAGCCATCCGTGTGGTAAAACATTTCTTTATTTGTGAAGTTTGGTTTATTTGGGCATGGAACCTTGCAACCTTGAGTAAATGGATCAATTTTTCCATTTCTACTGCCTATATTTCAAGGGTAATTCGCTTTCCTGGGTCAGTGCAGGATCACTCTGGCAGATATATCTACGGGAACATGGGACACTCCCAGACTTTCATGGTACATTATCACCTCTTTGGTGTTGGCGAGAATTCTACTGACTTTGGACCCAATGTTTCCCTCGTTCTGAGTGTGATTAATATCTGTTTTTCTTTTTTCTTTTTTAAAGGGAATTGATCAAACCAGCTTAGCATTAAATGTGTTTTTGGGGGGCAAGATCAAGTTTGCCATGGGCATATGGGTGGATACACAACCCAGCAGTGCCTAGCTGTTTTCTAAAGTGGACTATTCAATCAGGGCAGACGAAAGCAGCACATCGCACTGTCAGATGTTTGAAGAGCACCACCACTGCCTACGGACTTCATTGGCAAATCGATATCTTTAAGACACAAAAAGACTTCATCATTAACTGTTGATGTGGGAATCTCCCTGAATTCAGTGGCGAACAAGAATTTTAGTCAAAAGTGTGCACTGAAACCAATTGTTTGACCATGGACAAATCATACACAATTGATGAAAACCAGAGTACCAGCACTAATTTAGGATTCTGAAAGGCACTACACAAATTAGTAAATTTGTATTAATTTGTTTATAAGTCCTGGTTCTGAAACATACCTAATGATTGAACTGGGCTAATTGTTGACTTTCTAAATTCCTCTGCTTATAGACAGCATTTGACATATTTTTCTTTACTTCGTTTCTGGCCTTACACCTTTTATCACTGGTTAGCTTTTAAGTGCTGAGTAGCACAATCCATTTGTATTTATTTTCCCCTTCATGGTCAGTCACTTCAATTGCTGTATTTACTTTTTTTTAAATATCTGGTGCACGAAAATGTAAGGCAACCCAACTCGTAACTATTAAGCTTACTAAACTCATATACTTCTACTATTTATAAATTCATATTTAAAGGAGGTAAACACATAAAATGAATATTTTATTTACACTTCCATCTTGTGCTATAAACATCTTCAGAAATAAATGATTGCACTCAACAGAAGATTTATAAATATTGATCCTGAAAATCAGTGATACAATACATAGAAGAGCAGACGTTTTCTGTCACTGCAGTCTCGTACATTGCAACCCCCAGATTCTAGAAGTATTTCTACTCCTCTGCTCTGATTTCAATGCAGGGCTGGAAAGATGAATGCCCTGGGGAGGACAGTAGAGATTCCCTATAAACACACACATGCACAATGCTACAAAATGCATGGATAGCAGTTGGTACTGACCTCTGGAGATATCATTGAACAGCGAGAGCACCTGCAGAGGCTTCCGCTCGCAGGCAGCGACTGGTTTAAAGACCTCTAGATGGCTCTATCAGGAGAAAGAAGAGAAGATACTCAGTCAGACACCTCTTCAACAATGGTTGCAGAATAGCAACAAGGCAAGGACCAGTTGCAACATCCTGCGTAAGATTTGGGTTCCACGCATGGAATGGTTATGAGAAACACTTGCATCCCCTGTAAAGTCATGTTCTGCTGAACTTTGCTTTCTTCAACCTGAAAGGGTCCGATCTACTCCACTACCAATCTCAGCTCCCGCCATGGGTGTTACTCTAAGAGCTGGTTTACTGTAGCAGTAACCTCAGCTCTTCAGTAGGCATGCGTTGGAATCACCTGTACTTGGTACCTTTAAGAAAGCCAGCACTTGCCAGGAATGCTCAGACACTCCATGGTAGAAATACCATGTTAGACAGTTGGAGTCTGAGCGGGCATGCTGTCAACGTTGGTGGTGCTCAGTATATGACAATAAATTACTCAAATTACATCTGGACTGTTATTTCAACACTGGCGACGAGGATGGGACACATACAGTCTGGTCTACCAAATTTTAGCAGTGCATCAAGCAACAGCAAATAAGTGTTATAAGCACAACACCTGGTTACACCAGAACAGAAACTGCCACTTTAAGATCAACATCTGCATCTTCCTCACAGGGTTCCTTCTGTAATGCTCATCAAGGAAAGTGCAACAACCATGGAGTAGCTGTGGAGCACTCACAGAGGCAAAACACTTACATTTTCCTGGTCGTAAAGGGCCTTAAGCCGGGCTCTCCACTTCTTCCTTCTTAAAAGCAGGCCATACGAGTCTCTATGGCGACACAGAAAGCACAGCCAGCTCTTCATGGACATCGCCTGCCTTGATGTGCCGGGACCCACCAGGTTATCAAGGCAATCCAGGCAGTAAGACCTGGAATGAAGTAGCAGAGGAGTGAGGCATGATGGGGATCCTCACTCAGCCTCAGACACGAGGCATAAACCCCATAAAATCAACAACCTGAACGTAAAACTATTATGATCAAGTTCTGGTGTAGTGCAAACGAAAGCAAAACCCAACCCAACCACTGATGACTAGAATGTAGAACTTTGGATTCACTTGATGAGATCCAGGTGGTGAATCAGTAAAGAATAAGGCATGACAATATCTATCTTATTCTCTAAATTCTACAGCATAACTCCTTGAAGGTCTCTCTCTTTCTCTTTTTCTACCAAATACAAAAATTCACAAACATATCACTACCAATGCACATCCGCCCTTGGAAACAGCTTCTTCTGGGATTCCAGGACAGAAGAGTGGCATGCATCCGAGCCCCACTATTACCTGTTGCAGGATGGCTCATCGCAGATGATGACTCTTTTGCCCGCAGAGCAGATCAAGCAGTATGATGCAGAGCCAATGTCATCATATAGGAAATAAGTCTCCATGAACATTTCCTGTGAGGATGGAAAGTATTCAAATGTTTCATTGGCTTACTGCAATCCCACTGAAGAACAGAATGCTTTGTTTTCTTTAAAGTCAAATCTTTTCATTTAAGGAACAAAAACAAACACATAATAACAAACAGATCATGGCAATACAGAGTGATCAAAATCTTGCAAAAAGCATTTTCCAAGAGCAATACATTTCTTACTAAAGCAATGCCATAATAGTAGTAGTCCTGGAGTAGTTACCTACTATTCAGAATAGAAGCATGCAATGCAGAACAGAGCTTTACATAATTTTTGGCTTTTTTGACCCATTTGCCATCAATATATGTTGCTGATTTTTTACTAGCAGGATCTCCCAGCAGAAACTTGTGGTGTTATAATTGCAGCATTACTTGATTTCAGATCAATGCAGAAACTCACATTTGTGCACAAACACCATTTAACTTGCTGATTGCAACTAGGAATTGATTAGTCTTTCTGCATTTCCAAAAGGGTGATCAAATTTATTTGGCAGTATGAGAGAACTCTACTGCGACTGAGGGAACGGTACAGGAGAATATATTGTAAGTTTTTATTTGAGAGAATCACTAGCTCAGGCAACAGCGCAAGGTCAGGAAATATTATAGAACATAGAGCCAGGTGTGCATATCTTACACCTTGGCTGTACCAAGTAAGCAATGTCATGTACACATTAAAAAAAAGACTCCAGGCACAGGGGGAGAGCAAGATTGATTGATTCAGCAGGACTCCTTCAAGAATTCATATTCAAGAAAACATAGAAGCACATGCATAAATATGTTTTAAACTAAACACTCAATAAGGTCTGTAACAAATAACTAACATAAAAAATATAACATCGCCTTCCTGAAATAAAAAAGCAAACAAAAGACTAAGACAGAATTCAAAAATAATTAAACCAAACATTCTCCCAAAATGTTACACAAGGTCTTTATATTTCACAGGCGGACGCCTATCATGACTTGTTCCTCTAATTCTTGAAGCCACAGAATCAATCATTTATTTCATTGTTCCCATTCAACTATAACTTCAATATAATGCTCTAAGCATCACTCATTTTTGGGTGGTTTCTGGAGATTTACTTAGATTCACCAAACGTCCTTCGTCCTGGACATTTCTACTGATCGCACTACCTTTGCACTTCACTCTTCCTCACATCCCACTCTTTTCCATCCTGGGTGACCCCACTTTTATTGAAGACCTTGACCACCCTTATTGCTTTCCTAATTTTATGAATACCATTGGCCAAAATGCCAGGGTTCCGTATTCTCACTTTCCACTTAGCATCATATGCTTGTTTAACCTTCTCTTGTTTTTTTCCTTTATTATCAGACCAATCTTGTTTTTACCCAGGTCCTCATACGGCATAATTTGCCTCTTCTTAAACAACCGCTGGAATTGCCCTCTCAGCATTACTTCCACCTATTTTCATTGATACCACCAAATGTATCCGAATCAATATCAGGTAAGCTGGCTATCATATCAACTTCAACTCTTTCGTCAACACACTTGTCAGCATTACGTGGTAGCCTGGATAAACAATCTGGTATCGCATTTCTTTTACCTGGTACAAACTAAACCATTAAATTATACTCTTGAAGCCTTGACATTAATCTAGCTATGTGCAGCGTCGCATTCCAGCCTCCTCCAGGAGAAAAGATTCCACCCAGCGGTAGGAAAATAAATCTCAAAATAAATTGGGAACCCCAGATAGAATTCCAGAATTGTTCAATAGTCAAACACACACCAACAATACTATTTATATATTTAAAGAGCGAACGTGACCCTTGGGTATCAGAGCGCTTCACATTACATGAGGTAGGTTAGAGATACTTCTTGTATAGTAGAACGTTTCACAATGATATGAGGTAGGTAAGTATACAGCCATAAGCGGTAACATAAATATATACAGACATATGAGGTAAGTTTAGGATACAGTTTGATATCAAGGAGTACTGGGACTTCCAGTGCCAAATAGTTCTGGAATGTATTGTCCCTATGCAATCTCCCATCCTGAATCAGGCGTGGTATAGTACCGTCAGTAGTACTCCCCAGTATCGCTGGTGACTTTCTCTTTATTCACATTGCTGTTCTGTTTGGTAACATCTATATCATGGAGCTAGTGATGAACTGTCTTGTCTATGGTAGGAACGTACTCATTAGGAAGATCTTAGCTTCCCTCTTAAATGTTGCCGTGTTTGGAATTTTCCTAATGTTTAGAGGGAGTGAGTTCCAGATTCTGAGGGCTGCTCCTGAGAAAGCTCTATCATACGTTTTCTTCTTCCGGAAGATGGGTGGTTTCAGCAACAGCTCATTAGTACTCCTGGCAGGTTTGCTTCCTCCTGAAAACTAAATTTTCTGGGCTATTTATCTTGGTGTATTGTAGTGGAGCGCTTTGTGGGTAATACATGCCATTTTTAGTTGAATCCTGGCTTCATAAGGTAGCCAGTTAAGCGCTTTCAGGTGTGGAGAGATATGGTTAAATTTCCTCGATCCGGAGATGAGTCATAAAACCTTGTCCTCGTGACAAGACTTCGGAGCCACTTCCCGCCCTAAACACGTTTGTCCATTCATCATCCACACTCGAGCAGGCCCTTCCGATAACCCCCAACTGCACCTGGCAACTCGATCCGGTCCCAGGCTGTAAACCACACCTTGCAGACGTAGTTTATTGCCCCCACACAGCAGGACTTGTTGCCCGAACAGAAATGCTTGATCTTATCACTTTCATAAACCTTAGATCTGACCGATCCCACACATTTACAGATCCTGTCGGAATGTCCAGCTGCGAGATATCAATCACTAATTAAGATCTGGGTGGGGGACGACAAACTGTTGGGACTCTGTGAGAACCTGCGGGGGCCGGAATTCCTAGGATGTTTGACAACCAATAAAGTTACTGTAAATTGTATTAAAAGGGGAGCAGCGGAGAAGTCGTTAGAACACCTCCTGAAGACATTCCTTTTGTCAGACCTGTCCTGTTCTCCTCTGGAGTTATAAACCTGTTCTTGCTTTCCAGTTTCCAGCGCCTGCTTCTTTATTTTGGTAACTAATGATATTGGGAATTCGAAGCGCCCTCGCCAAACAGCCTGGGTATTCATTAGAGATTGGCTGTTTTTCCACAAATTGGCATCCCAGCGACACGAGGTCCGGTAGAGAGGTCCCAACGACGGAGTGAACGACTGCAACGATCGGGAAAGTGCACCTGCCTGAAAGAGACCCTCGTCTGACGGCCGATCATCCGAACTTCACCGGTTCCGATCGGACCTCTCTCGAGTGACCTACGGTCCTGACTTGGATCCCACAGGAGTGCCGTGGCTAATACAGAGAAAAGAGGACGACTGGGCGCTGGAAGTGGAAGACGAAGAACTGTCCATGTGGTCCGGGTAAGGTCGTGAAAACGACTGCTGTCGAATGATTGATTGTATTGGAATTGTTTGGATGGAATACTAGTATTGCGCTTTATTGGTTCGTTTAGCTCGTTAGCTATGGTACGTTGGTTCTTTTTGAGATATTCTCTGTTTGTAAACAACGAAGAATAGGAATATTCTCTCTCTCTTTGCAGGCAGCGAAGGATAGGTAGTGAGGACCTTTTTCCACAATTGTTTGAGATCTTTATTTGTCCAATTATACGTCATGTCTATCTTCTCCCCAATGATTGGTAATTGGTTCAGCCCGGACCGTTTATTAGAGGTCAGTCACCCGGCTCCAACGGAGGGCACCCCTAATAAGGACATGTATATGTACCTACAGACAGAGACTCTATAACTAGCAGAGTATCCCGACCCTACTGTACCGTCCAAGAATGGGTAAAACCTTAGGTCGACAAAGGGAGGGCGTCTCGACACGCAGACCACTAACTAAGTGAAAAGTCTCCGATCGGTAGCCAAACACTACAAAGGCTACCAGGAGATACGCTAGTCGAAGTATGTGGTCCTGTGAGTCATCGAGCCCCTTGAAAATGATGGAAGATCCCGGACGACCGAAGAACCGCCGCAATGACGCCAAGACTGCCAGAATTCACACAGTAAAGACAATCGCAGTCATAGCAGTATCTCTCACCAGCCTCTTGCTAATGGTCGCAATCTGGATCATCGAAGAGAGTGCTCCTGCTTATCGAACATTGATGCCCACTATGCAACCCACCACTGAAAAAGAACACTATCTGGTATCACTGTCACCACGCCTCCGAGAACGACACAGAGAGTTCTGGGATAACTCTTTCATCCAACTGTTGCACCAGCACAATCTTGTTGCAAATGCTACAAACTGTTGGGTCTATGGGGTGCTACTGCATACCACTGAGCATTCTATTCCTTTCATCCCTTCACCTTTCTCTGTTCATGCCTTGCTTGGTTAATGCTCCTACAAGAAAGCTACAAAGATAATGCCACATCCAATGGGACAATAAAACAATTCTATAACGAGTTCTGGCTGAACAAAACTGGAAGAACGGCTGTTCCCTTTTGTCCTCTCACTTCAAATGCGACCTTCCCAATCAACATCCCTGCAAAAGAACGAGTGGAAATGCAAGTGTTCAATGATCCAGCCAGACCCACCTTCTCCTGTCTAAAGAAGAGAACAGCTGCAACCACAACTGTGGCCCTAGCTGTGGTGAACATCTCAGGTCTTGTCTGCAACGAAGGCCATGGGACGAAAATTGTGGGCCACAGTACTTGTCACATCACCAGGACTCTACACACTGCCGACCCCCCTTCATTTGTTGCATCACCCAATATGTACTTCATCTGTGGTACTAAAGCCTACACCTGGCTCCCAAAAGGCTGCGGGGGCACTTGCTATATTGCCTTTGTTCTGCCTCCAACCTACACTTCGCCTGCTGGACATCACAGAGAAAAGCGGTCCGGAGACACAGACCAAGCAGATTCTGCTGCATCCCAGTTTCTTGATGCAGTTAAAGGCCTTGTTCCACTTTGGGGTCCGATGGCAAACAGCCAAGTCATTCGACACCTGTCTCAAGCAGTAGAGACAGCTTTGAATGTAACAGCCGGCATCCTCACCAACAACACTGCCGAGCTTCAAGCGGTCCGCCTGATGACTTTGCAAAACTTTCTTGTTTTAGACGTGGTACTAGCAGACCGTGGAGGAGCATGCCGCATCATCAGTGCCATCTGTTGTACCTTTGTCCCTGACAGCTCGCCTTCTGTCTATAAGGCGATAAGAACATCTGCACAGACTGGCATCGGAGATCCATCAAGAACAAGAGACTTGGAAACTTGGAAGCTGGTTTTGGGGCATATTAAAGGAATGGGGTGGAAAATATTGATGGCCCTCTTGGTTCCGATTCTGTTTGGGGGACACTGCATACCACCCTTGTGTTCTCTATGTTTGAACTCTTTGTGCCCTAAGACTATAGATTCTTGCATAGAACGAATTAATGTGATACATGACACAGAGATACAGAACATTATGGGGATCGAAATAGATTAGCAAGATGTCTTGGGAATGTTCAAAGGGAGGACTGTTAAATCATAGTTTACAAACGTGAACATCACCAGCGCCATCTTGCCTAACAAAAGCCACTGTCCGCACACAAACGGCATCCATTTTAGGTGCCGCGACCATCTTGCACTTTTCAAGTCACCTACGATTCACCCTGGCCTCGCAACCATCCCCGGTGCCCTGATTCAGCATTACCAAATGCACTAAGGTCATAAAACCTTGTTCTCGTGACAAGACCCCGGAGCGCCCTCCCGCCCTAAAAACGTTTGTCCATTCATTCTCCACACTCGAGCAGACCCCTCTGATAACCTCCAACTGCACCTGGCCACTCGATCCGGTCCCAGGCTGTAAACCACGCCTTGTGGACGTAGTTTATTGCCCCCACACAGCAGGACTTGTTGCAACAGAAATGCTTGATCTTATCACTTTCATAAACCTTAGGTCTGACCGATCCCACACATTTACAGATCCTGTCGGAATGTCCAGCTGTGAGATATCAATCACTAATTAAGATCCGGGTGGGGGACGACAAACTGTTGGGACTCTGTGAGAATGTGTGACAAATTAAACAATTGATATTACAACTAGGGAAAAGAAACAGTATGTAAAGCACAACCAATAATTAAAGAGTACAACAACTAATTAAAAAGTACAAGGTTGAGTTTATTTTTAAATGTACATATTCATATTAAAAAAGACTCAGTGCAAAATCATATGCACTAATTAATTCTAAAAAATCAACAGTCATACTCAAATAATTTATATTCAACTAATTTACACCAATTTATACATAATAAAACAGTGGCGAAAATTGTATGTGTATTTGATGTGTATTTGAGGGGTCTGCTCGAGTGTGGAGAATGAATGGACAAACGTTTTTAGGGCGGGAGGGCGCTCCGGGGTCTTGTCACGAGAACAAGGTTTTATGACCTTAGTGCATTTGGTCATGCTGAATCAGGGCACCGGGGATGGTTGCGAGGCCAGGGTGAATCGTAGTGACTTGAAAAGTGCAAGATGGTCGTAATATCAATTGTTTAATTTGTCACACATTGTCTATTTCCCTGTATTACGCATCCAGTATTTGAACAGGGGGTCCTTGTTATTTACATAGAGGGACTCTGTGAGAACCTGCTGGGGGCGGGAATTCCTAGGATGTTTGACAACCAATAAAGTTACTGTAAATTGTATAAAAAGGGGAGCAGTGGAGAAGTCGTTAGAACACCTCCTGAAGACATTCCTTGTGTCAGAACTGTCGTGTTATCCTCTGGAGTTATAAACCTGTTCTTGCTTTCCAGTTTCCAGCGCCTTCCTCTTTATTTTGGTAACTAATGATATTGGGAATTAGAGGCGTCTTGCGCCAAACAGCCTGGGTATTCATTAGAGATTGGCTGTTTTTCCACAGTCCATTCCTTCACTTCTGTGTGGTTCTTTTGTGGTGAGATTAATAGGAATTTAGATTTTTGTGCATTTAGCTTCAGATGTTTGCTAGTTAACCATTCTAATGACACTTTTAATGCCTCATTCATAAACTTGATGTCTTCCAGAGACGCGATCCTGATGTATATCTGCGTGTCGTCTGCGTACATGTGATAGGAAATCTTTGAGTTTTGGAGAATTTCTGTAAAAGGTTCGACATATAAGTTGAATAGTGATGGAGATAGTGTAGATGCTTGAGGGACTCCAATTGAGTTAGGGCACGATAGTGATAGTGTCGGGTTGACCAGGAATCTTTGCGTTCTATTCTGAAGGAAGGATTCAGACCATTTCAGCACGTTTCCAGACATTCCCATCCTGTCATGAAGCCTGGTTAGTAGTTTTTCATGATTTACCGTGTCAAATGCAGAAGACAGGTCAAGAAGGACAAGTAGACACGTTCGATTATGGTCTAGGGCCTGTAATGCGTCATCAACAATATGTAGGATCGCTGTTTCGTACTGTGTCCTTTTCTGAATCCCGACTGGCAATCGTCCAGTAGCGTGAAATTGGCGATGCGATGGCCCAGTTGATTTTGCACGCACTTCTCAATTAATTTGGCAAGTAATGGAATATTGGCAAAAGTTATTAGGATCTGCCAGCTCCGCTGTAGGTTTTTTGATGATGGGGGCGACTTGCCCTGTTTTTAGGCAATCAGGAAGGATCCCTTGGGATAGAGAGGCATTTATTATTTTTGTCTATATTAGAATGACGATATGGCTGATGTCTTTCATGCATTTTGAGGGGAGTGGGTAATTAGAGTGGTTATTAGATTTGATATCCAAGAGCGTTTTGGCTATTACAGCATTCCTATTTTCAGAGTCACTAAGAGTCCAAGAGACAAAAGCTACATTCTGCACATCCTTTCCACACTTTTGCGAAAATACTTCTCCTGTCCCATGCATACTGGTGTCTAGAGTAATGACACATTCTTTGCTCATACTAAAAGGTTTCAGTGTTGGTGCTTCAGCAATCTCTACTTTGATGAACTCAAAAGCACTTTGTTGTGCATTTGACTATTTAAATTTAAAAATGTTCCTGCTAAGTTCTCTAAGAGGCTTCATTTTATGGAAACATTTTTAATGAACTTTATATTGCCATAAAACAATTTTGGAAACAAAATGAGCTTTTCCTTGCTATCTGGAGCAGGTGCCTTGCTGATAGCATCCACTTAGGCATTTGTTAGCATGACCCATTCACCAAACAATGTATGACCTAAATAATACACAGAATTGCAAAACAACTTAAATTTGTTCTCTTTCAATGTTAACTGATTTTCTTCTAATACTGCACACTCTTCCCTTATCTGCTCGATATGGTCCTGTTCATATTTAAAATAAAAAAGAATATCATCTCATAAGCATTTTACGAATCTGGCCATCACCCTGACTAAATGGAACATTGCTCTTTTAAACTCAAATGTTACTCTTTTGAATTGGAACTGCCCCTACAATTTAAGAAAAGCAGTGAAGTGTTTTGAGTCTTTCGTTAATTTAATCTGAAGCCACAAGGCAGAAAATATATTGGCACCCTTTAGCATGCATACCACTTCATTTAAGTTAGGTAACAGCCATTCACCACTATACTGGCCTTCAATGTTCTAAGGTTGATGCACAATCTTAAACTGATTTCAGCCCTATGGGCAAGAACCATAGGTGATACCCCTTCACATAACTCCACTTCTCAAATGATACCTTTTGCTTTCATTCTTGTCTCTTATTTATGAGTCGACCTCTGAGCGTTTGTGTAACTGGTCTAGAATCCTTCCTATGGGAATTGCATTCCAGTTTACCCAATTTCTCTGTGAAAACCTACAAAAATTGCAAGGTTATCCAACTCTTCACAAGCATCTGAGACCAGTAAAGCTGTTGCCTTGCTTATAGCATACTATATTATTCCTAATTTCCATTGATCCTTCCACCAAAAGACATTCACATTTCTCCAGCTCATCCAGTCTCCATACAGACTCAAATTTCTCTAAGAAATACTTTTGTGTGATTATAGTCCACAATGAAACAGAATTCCCCATTAATTCCAAACCCATGTATTTACATTGCAGTTTTGAATAAACCTTACTTCAAGTTCCTTACAAATCTATTAACTAAGAAAACCATGCATTTGTCAGCCTCATTCTTCACACCATGGTTACACATACACCTTTCACACTTAGAATACCTTTCTTTACTCACATAAGACATTTTACTCTTTTGGCTAGGATTTCTTTTAAGCCTTTACACATATATGCAAAGTTTCACATATAACTACATTTCTTACATTCCTTCACTTTTGCGGGTTATTGTGGAAAGGAAGTCAAATGATTAGAACTACCACATCTAAAACATACCAATGACTTCTCCGATTTCCTTCCCAAGAGATTATAGCTCTTTCCACTGTGCCCAGCCAAATCCACCTCTTAGACTGTTCTAAAGATTTGGCAATCGTTATGGCATCCTATAGCTTTAGATCATTCATGACTCAAAGCTGCTCTTGAATTTACCTGCCTTTAACATGAACAATAATTTGATCTATACTAAGTTAACTTTGTTAGAGCTGTCAGATTAGGACGGTTTTCCCCCAAACATTTTTCTTTTACCCATTCTATTTTTACCAAATTCGTTTTTGTTGGCCTTAAGACTTTGTTATGTTAGGAAGATTTTAAAGCGCAGCATTTACCCAAGGGTGTCTTGGCGCTGACAGGAGGCAGAGGAATGCTGAGAGATTACAAGTTAAAAAAACAGGTCTTGAGGAGCATTCTAAAAGCCAGGAGAGAGGGTGCAGATCTGATGTGGAAAGGAAGGGCATTCCAGGGTTTAGAGGCTCCTACTTGGAAGCGACTACCTTCCCATCTACTTTTCTTAATCCTAGGTGGGGTGACGGTGTATGAACCCAAGGATCTGAGATTTTAGGAATATAACATGAGATTGAGGTTCTCAAAAAATTCTGGACCAATGCCATGAAGGGCCTTATAGTTGAGAAAGAGTGTTTTAAATTTAATGCGGTTTCCGACTGTCACCCAGTGTAATTCTTTTATGGCGGAAGTAGCAAACTAATATCTTGGCACATTTAGCAGGACTCTGGCAGCTGAATCTTGCAGCACCTGTCATTTGTTTAAAAGTTGTTTCTGCAAGTTGGAGTGTAGACCATTACAATAATCAATTCTAGATAGAATGAGTGATGAGACAACAGTTTGTTTTCTTTGCACTAATTGCTATATAGGGCAGAATCTTTCTGATGATTTTTAGCATATTATAAGAGGTGGATATGATAGTATTGACTTGTTTATTAAGATTAACATCAAGAATCACACTTAAGCTTTTGAGCTTAGAGGAGGGAACGGGGGTACACCGATTTCTTGTGGCCAGCAGTCAGGAGTTCAAAAGCAGGGGTCATTACCAAGGAGCATCACTTTAATCATTTCTTAGTTCAACTTAAGGCAATATCTGTCCACCCGGATGCAGATTTCCTTCATACATCTATAAAGCTGGACACTTGTGTTGATGGTCTTATTTGCTGCTGAGATCTTAATTTGAGTGAAAGACTTAAAGATTGAATCAATGGGGCAAGTTCTGCCACATAAAGAATGAATAGCGAGGGACTAAGAGAGTAGCCCTTTGGAACTCCACCCGGAAGAGAGAAGGGTTCGGATTGAAACTTGTCTAACATCACAGTATTTTCCTTGTTAGACAGCAATGATCTGAATATGCCTAAGGCTACTACTCTATTTACACTTTTGGTCTCAAGACGAAGACAAAGCATTAAGTGATCCACTGTGTCAAAGGCCGTCGATAGATCCAGCAGGATCAGAGCTAAATTCCCCCTGCAGTTAGTTGGACATTCATGATATTTTTGACAAGTTTGTCCAGAAGAGGAAGTCTGGAAATGGGTCTATAATTGGCCCGAGTATCAGGATTGAGATTGGCATTTTTAAGAAGTGGAAGAATACACACCTTTTTCCAGGTTGAAGGAAAAATTCCTGATTGGAATATGGCTTTGAAAATGTTAGCTAAACATTTAGCTGTGGGCTCATAAGTTTGTTTGAGCACTGGAAGAGGACAGGGATCGCTCTGGGATCGAGATTTGGATGCCATGATCAGATGTTCGACTTGCGCTATAGAAATAGGGCTAAGTTGAAAGTATCAGCCAAGAGGGTAGCATTTCCTGAGGTGTGATATGACACAGTGAGGTTGTTACCTACTGAAATTAAAGTATTTTAGATAAGCTCTACTTTATTCTTAAAAAGGAGGCATGATCATCACAAAAAAGATTTGGCTGCTTATACATCCTTTTTCTGCCGGGACTTTTGTTAGTTTATTAATCACTTTAAAAAGTTCCATAGAAGAGTTGTTAGACTGTTCTATTTGGTTCGGAAAATATTTTGGCTTTTCTTTGATCAGCAGATTTTAATATTTAGCATGGGCAGATTTATATAATAATCATTCTTGAGTTTCGGATTTATGCCTCCAACCATGTTCACTTTACCACTGCTAATCAGTGCTAAAGTGCTTGAGCTCTCTCCTGTAAACATGGTACAATTGACTTACACTTATAAGTCATTTGTAGAGTGATATACCATATAACAAGGGTCTGTAAATGAAATGCTACTAGTGGACCTGCAGCACGTATTGAGCAACCCAATTACATGGCCCCATAAAACATATTTTAGGTCTGCCATTGTAGCCTGAATGTTGTTTTAAACTGCCAATTCATCTTGCGAATATAACCCCCTAGCAAAGCCTTAAACCCCCCTTTTATTACACATGAGTCACTCCCACAGTAGGCCATAGGTAGCCCATAGGGCAGGGTGCATTGCAATTAAAAGGCTAGACATGTATTTTTAAGTTTTACATGCCCTCGTAGTGGAAATCTTTTAAATTCGTTTTTCACTAGTGTGAGGACTACCTCTACCATAGGACGAAATTGGTTTGTCTTATTACATTTCATAAGTGCTAAATTTTGATTGGGAACAGTTAAGCATTTCATTTGGTATCTGAGAAATTGTAATGAAAAATGCCCTTAAATTGTAAAGTTGGATTTTACGTTATAATGTTTAAAAAATGCCACTTTGAGGAAGTTGACATTTTCTATCACTAAACTATTTGGTGCCTGCAACCTCTGTTGGGCCACATGACTGGGTGTAGTTGGCAGTAGGACTATGTTTATCCTCCCAGGCAGCCACACAATAGAGGGATAAAGTGTGCCTGAATGGGCCATTGACTGGCTGAATGGTGGGGGGGGCAGAGCTGGGCACAGCCTGACTGGAAACTGTGCTCTTACTTCACACAAACGACTTATCACCATTGCATCGTCCCTGCACCAGCTTGGAGTCAGAACAGGGGAGTCAGTAAACTTCAAGCATTTCAAAGGGAATTCTCTAGAAAGTTCTACTACTTCAAAGTAGAGCCCCCTCGCGGCCATCGCACGCCAACACAATCTCAACATCATCTCCTACGCAGATGACACTCAACTGATCCTTTCACTCACCAATGACCCCAGCACCGCCAAAACTAACCTACACGAAGGAATGAAAGAAGTTGCCGAATGGATGAAACACAGCCGTCTGAAACTGAACTCAGATAAAACAGAAGTCCTCATCTTAGGTACCTCCCCCTCTGCATGGGATGACTCTTGGTGGCCGGAAGCCCTTGGAAAAGCACCCATCCCGACAGACCACGCACGGAACCTAGGTGTTATCCTGGATTCTTCACTTTCAATGAACAGACAAGTCAACGCCGTCTCCTCTTCCTGCTTCAACATTCTTCGCATGCTCAAAAAAACATTCCGCTGGATCCCCACCGAAACCAGAAAAACAGTCACCCATGCTCTGGTCACGAGCCGATTGGACTACGGAAACACCCTCTACGCAGGTACTACCGCTAAACTCCAGAAAAAACTCCAACGCATCCAGAACGCTTCAGCCAGGCTCATATTAGACATCCCGCGTAACGAACACATCTCTGGTCACCTGAAAAACCTCCACTGGCTACCCGTCAATAAGAGGATCACTTTCCGGCTTCTAACCCACGCACACAAAGCACTCTACGAAATCGGACCAGAATGCCTCAACTCACGACTGTCCTTCTACACCCCCTCCCGCCAACTACGATCTTCCAGCCAAGCCCTCGCCACTGTACCTCGTATCAACAAGACCACCATGGGAGGTAGATCCTTCTCTTACCTGGCAGCTAAAACTTGGAACTCACTTCCCACCTACCTTCGCCTTACCCAGAACCACCTAGCATTCAGAAAGCAACTTAAAACATGGCTATTTGACAAGTAATCCTCCTCCCCTCCCTAAGCACCTTGAGACCCTCTGGGTATGTAGTGCGCTATATAAATTTTTGACTTGACTTGACTTGCATTGGCACAGCCAATAGGTCTCACCATTGAGACCTTATAAGTGTTTAGCCATGCAGCACATTCTCCTGACATCAAAGTTTATGGCAAATCAATTATGATATACTGGCACTATTACTACCAGGCATTAATTTAAGTCCTTTGACAGTGTTGGCATGTGTATTTGTTCGAGAGGAAAGACCGGAACTAACTTGAAGAACAAGATGACACCCTGGGTGAGATAGTTGATCCTTTAGAAACAAGCAAATGGGAGTGACTATAAAGTACAGCAATAATAAACACCGGCTGGTCTCTGGGCGCACCGTTAAAAAAGCACAAGTTATCAGAAAGACAGCAAATGCACTGTCTAGACAAGGCCTAAAATTGTTCAATCCGTGACCACCACAAAGTAGTCAGGATGGCACTGTACAAAGAAGTTCAACCGACATCCAATCACCATTTCACCACAGCTCAGTTTGGATCTCATCAGTGGAGGTCACTGAACTGCGGCCCATAATTTCAAGACACAAGCCTCTACCAGCCCTGATTCAAAGTGATCACACCAAGGGGCAAGTGGGGCTCTCTGGCTGATGCAGGAGCAGCACAGCGTGGGCACAAGTCAATTCACACACAAGAGGGTGGTCTTTCATGTCCCTGCTCACACAGATTGGGAGCCAGTGTCACCTCGCTGGTGGAGGAGCCCCGCAGTTGCTGGCGTGGACTCATCCCAGTGACAAGCGTTTGTGGGAGGGCACCCCCATACAGCTAGTCAGTAAGGGCGCACTGTCTACTGTTTATGGAAGGGTATGAGTGAAGCCTTCCTGAGTGCACCATAGGAGATCTGTTACAGGGGGATGCTGGAGAATGAGTGGACGTGAGTGAGTGCCACCT
Source organism: Lissotriton vulgaris (assembly GCF_964263255.1). NCBI lineage: Eukaryota > Metazoa > Chordata > Amphibia > Caudata > Salamandridae > Lissotriton > Lissotriton vulgaris. Next base: position 86,488,726 of record NC_141687.1, on the reverse strand, counting down.
CCAGGTCCCAGGAGGGTGAAACAGGTTATGTGTGGATGCAGAGTGCAGCCCATCGTAGGGTCAAAAGATGCACAGCCAGCACGTGGGATCCAGGGACATACAGGTAAGTCCAGTGCCAACTGGAGGCCCATGTGCACCTACCCCTGAGAACCATGTCAGGGCTGCCTTTTCACCTGCAGCAGTCTGCTATGCCATCTTTCAGCTGGTACAGAAGGCCCCTTGCCATGGGCACACACCTTGCACACCCCTGCCCCTTCTCTTCTCTTTTCAGGGACACGGACGTGACCCCCGCCAACGCACAAACCCCCAGGGAGCACCTGCTGCGAACCTTCTCACCCCAGCATGTCAAAAGATCACAAAGCTCACCCTAACCCACCCACTGCATTTCAAGCCCCCTTCCAATGGACCAGCGTCTGCTGGCTAAGCCACCGCCCCTCCAGGCGCACCATGTTGCTTCCGCCGTCCCTGGAAAGAAATGGGCCCGTCGCAACCCCCAACTCCCGGGCAGGCCCCTCACCTTCCCCGCCCGGACAGACCCTCTTCCACCCTCGAGTGCTCCATGGTAGGGCTCACCTTGCACCAGCCGCTTCATCTAGTTGCACTGCACCCACATGAAGTTCTTGCCCTCCTGGGACAGGAAGGGGGTCGCCAAGGAGAATCTGCAGCCGCTGCCGTGGGGTGACGTGCAGGGGGGAGGCGGTCTATTGAGGCGGTCTATTGAGGAGGCCGCAGCGCTCTATTGAGCGCCGCACTTCAGGGAGAGCCTCCAGAGTGTGAGGGTGCCACTAGCCATGGCTGCGGACTGGGTGGAGGGCGCCAGACGCTAGCATGGAGGCCGTGGATCGCTCGCGTTTCTACCACACACACACTGTGCAATCCCCTCCCCCTGCCTCATGCAACCACTGTGGACGTTGAATAAGATTTGAACTGTGAGCACCCCGGGCCGGGCCGGAACCCTCACCCAACCCTTGGTAACTAACCCCGCCTTCTTTCTTTCGAACACCCCACCTGCGCACAGCTCGAGACAACCCCCTATCTGGCCTGCCTTAATAACATGAGGGGCGGGAGACCGAGGCTCTGAGCCTGAAATCCGTCACGCGTCCCTAAGCCAATAGAAAAGTAAAACAAGCATTTGAATGCAATAGGACTCACATTTACACGAGACCGATTGCATTGGAAATGGGAGTGAGGGAGGAAAGGTACGAATGGGAGAAGGGGGGATAGGGCGGAGCTGAGAAGTCACAGACTGCGGGAGGGCGCGGGGGAGACAGGGAAGAAAATTGTGTTCGGAGTAAAGGGGCCAGTAGCCATGTCAGGATGCAAATGACGACATGGCCGTCATGAGGAGGGACTAACAAGCCTTAAACCAATCGGAAGGCAGCATTTAGGACCTAAGCCAATGAAGAAGATGGGCGGAGAGTGGCAGAGCTTCCACGCTATACTGAATACTGCATGCCTCGCAAAGCATGCAGCGCATGCGCTGCACCGCTAGGCTCAACCTAAAATGGAGACCCTCAGACCCACTCTTCAGTTCCCTTTCTGGACCTCGGAAGGATTCTCAGAGGACTGTCTGCTGCTGTGTCCTGCTGTGTACTCTACAAGACTGATTTGCTGCAGCTGGAAGGACTACTTTGCAGCCTGCAGCCTGCCCTGAACTATCAAAGGCTTGTATCGTAGGTCAGCCTGACTATGCAACAGATCCTGCTACGTTCGTCTCAGCAGCAGCAAATCCTGTACAGCATTCCTTTGGCAAACAGGTATCTGGCAGCATGGAACTCTCACTGGCTAAAGCCTCCAGATTCATCCCTGCTGCAGATTTTTGACTTCCAAAAGAAGATACTCAAGGCCTATGTACCGTCAAACCCATGGTGAAGGTATGGTGGTGGTCGGGGTATTATAACTACGGCAGTCGGACCACCATAGGACTGCTACAACCGGCAGGGATTTGAGATCCCTAGTGTGGCGCGGCGTTCTGAGGGCCACAAGTTACTTGTAAGTGCTGCTGCAGCACCGCAAGCATATTACGCGTTTCCTCACCGTCAGTGGTCTCATGGCGGTGCTCATGCCATTAAACTGCTGACGTTGAAGAAACTAAGGGGCTCTATAGGCCCCCTTTTGCCTCTGGGCCTGGAGATACATGAAGGGGGCACCACCTTTCCTGCATGGCATGTACAGCATAGTCCATGCTGTGCAGTAACGGGCTTTGGTGCTCCCACTGCAGTACCTTTCTAATAGGCAAAACCGTGGGACCGGCAAAGGATTGCCTACCAGATCTTGAGGAAACTCATAATCAGGCGAGTGGCCAGCGGTCGGGTTTGGCGGAGTGGAGCGGGAGCTAGCATGGCGGCAGACTCCCAAACTGCCAAACTTGTAATCAGGCCCTAAGTCCGAACATAGAAATCTTCACTGCAACTTCATCCAGTGGCTCCCCAACGACTATGCTCCCTCTTTGGACACAGCCTGCAGCCTTTCCCCACTGAACTTCACCTTCTCAGAACATTAAAAAAAAAAAAAAATCTTCTAAGTTTGAAGGTAAGTGTCAACCAACCAACTCCTGCGCCATCAATGTGCGCCATATTTGTCTAATTTGACCAGCTGCGGCTGCTGCAGGTAAGAGTGGTGGGGCCAGGTGAGCGGGGATTTCAAAAGACGACCACGAGGGAAACGTAATTATTTATTTAATTTTTCCTCGTAGTCGTCTCCCCACCGCCCCACCGCTCTAACCTGCAGCATCCGTGGCTGACTTTGACATCGTATTGCGCAACTATATGTCAATGGTTGGCTCTTTGATCTTTTAGGTGCTAGTTTTTACCTTAAACTTGAAAAATCCATAACTCCAGTTCTACTAATTGGATTTTTGTGGTTTTGGTGCCAAATTATTTATTACAATTTATTACATTTGTGTGAGATTTTTCTTGTGCGTGATTTCACTTCTGAACGGTTTTTGTACTGCATAAATACTTTATATATTGCTTCTAATTTAGTCCTGAATGCTTTTGTGCCAAGCCACCACAGGGTAAACTTTTTACTGGTGGCTCGATTTGTATATCGTCCAAATATTGTCAAGGACAAGAATAATATACCAAATTACTAAGCAATAAATGTCTACCTATACTGGAGGCTCCCTTATATCAATATTACCTTGCTATATACACATCAAGGGAAACAAGTAGTGCATAACTACTACGAGAGAGGTAAACTACTTGTGCGCGTCGTAAACCTCCCTTGCCTTACCATCAGCTGGGATGAATCCAGGCACCACAAAGATGGCAGCGACATTGACACACGCCACATAAAACGTAGCATGATGATGTGCACTACACACCATTGCCACCCCACAGCCACCCCACACAGAGCAACGTAGGCTTGCTTACAACAGGATCCCGCACTTAGAGAATGGAACCACAAGTGGCACAAATCATAAGATGCAGGGCAGTAATTTTCGCTAACGACTCCTCCATAAATTCATTAAATGTGTAACTTAACCACCTCTCCGCTTCCAGTGCAGGGCACCTTCAAGATTCCACATTGCACAATTCATCATAGAACTACATGCTTTAAATGCATTTGTTTCAACCACCAAATAATGCCTAGAGCAAATAACTAACACAAAAGATATAACACATACCTTGTGAGTCCATGCTTGTTTTATATCTTGTGAAAATTAAGGAGCATGGTGCATAACATATTAGTTACAAGATTTTATTTAAAATGGCAAAATCTCACTTCAGAATTAGAGGAATGGTAGTATATTGCCATTGCAAATGGGTTTTTCTATTGCATAAATTCTGCCTGTATTGAATGTCTTTATGACCACCCTTTTCTGCATGGGGAGAGTTTGTGGGCATTCCTGAATGAATCCACCAGCAAAGGTAGATGAGCCCTCATGAGCATGCATGTATCTAACAAACTTTTGTTGGTACTTTTGGCCTCTGCAAATCCTTTCAATTTTCAGGATTACAATGGAAAAAGAACACCCGGAAAATGTATGCCGGGTGTAAGTAAAACGGTGGGTGTCTTACAAAATCCAGAGAAGAAATCAAAGAAATGTTTGAATGTATTTTTGTGTCACGTTACCATAAATGAGAATATCCACCTATTGCATTTCCTTATTGCATCCGAGTACTTCTGGGGATCTTTAGCTGACATATATTACCCTGAACACTCCAGAAATTATTTGTGAATTCCTGAAAGGTGGAAAATTTACTACATGCCTAGGCAAACCCACTGTGAGTACATTTGTGAATATATCTGGAAATTGGCCTTCCATTTTTCTAAAGTCTGCAAAGAAGGACATTTTTTGGCCTCCAGCAATCCACAGAGGTCAGCTTCTAATACTGACCTTTAAGAAACTGACTGTCTACTTGAAGGGAAGGTTCAGACAATATAAAGAATGCAAAAGTGAATGATCATTCAGTAAATACCTACTGGTAGACCCTATATTAAATATAAAGCTATACAAAGGAGCTGAGCAGTTGCAGATGAGATCTGTGTGCAACTTGTAGATCACAGGTTTGTATCCCAGCAGGAGCGACTCTGCCATACGTTGCACTCAGGTTTAGTGACTTAAATTTGTATTGAGTGCTATTAAGTTAATTATTAGTTCCACCTGTTATTTATAGAACTACAAAAGCTATTATGAATATTTTAATATGAATCGTAAATCAAATCATAAATCATATGTTCTTGTATAGCGCCTTTCACCGTAAGGTCTCAAGGCGCTTGCTTTGGGAACCCGTCCTGGCCTTTCCCTGCAAGATTACCCCTACTGGGCATCCCCAAGGTGAAGACCAGGCATCCCATTGCGGTGGGGCCGTAGTGGAGATTAAGCAAGCTATTGTCCAGAGTTGCAGAGTGTGAACCCACGATTCAAGTAGGCACCAAGGCGAGAATTAAATAAATCAGACCTTCCTAGGGGTGAGGAATGGTTTTTTTGTGATTGCCTCTTGTATTTTTGGGTTACTTTTTATTATAAATTCAGTTTTTTCTCTCTTCCTTTTTTTATGTTGTCCTAACCAAAGCTCTTCTCTTACCCTGGCACCCTTTTGTGGATCATTCTGAGTAATAAAACACTCCCATGGACAGAAAGATCCCCATGGCGACAGCAGCTAATGCGGACTTTTATTTTTGGTTTGCCTTGTTTTTACAATGCATTTATTTTTAGGCACACTGCTACCTCTTCGTGCACTGAAGTGGCAGTAAAGGGAAGGCCATTCTTCTTCCCATCAAAAGTTAGACCTGGCATCCATGTGATAAACAACAGCTTCCGGGTTACCAGCAACTCCGAAAGACTGTTGGACTCAGGGTTGTGTTTCTAATGTACTGGATCTGGAACACTACTCACTTCAGTCCCAAATTCTTCAAAGAGAGGCTCATACTAGGAATCCATGTTTAATAACTTAAGCAAATTGACACAGTATAAATGGGATTCAATGTTAGCGATTAATTTGATGGAATTATGTAATAACCTGACTTGACTGTGTTCTTGACCATGACTTGCAGATGGAAATTTATTTTAATTGAGGTCAAAAAAATTGTGCATCATCTGGCATTTGTCATATCAGTTACTGAAAGAAATTGCCGCAATCAGAACAAGTTATGGAAGCTAAAAGAGTATTTAGCAACCCGGAAGCACTGGGAGTAAAGCTCAACATGTAAGTGCACACTGTAATATTAATGTAAAAAGTAATAAAATAAATGACTATGATAGACCCCTTACTTGGTGATCGAACCCACAATCGCTGCATTAATTGCTAAAGAGCTGCTCACCTTGCATGAAGCGCAGAGACCTCCGTGAAAGACTGGATGCTGTACATCTGTCTCAAAGCAACCACAGCCAAGACAGATTTCTGCAAAATACAAACACTGGTCTGAGTCACTGAAATACAGGACCTCTCCCTCCTTAGCCTTAATGGCTCTGAGGGTGCCAACATTTCTCTAGCATGCCATTTTGTCTATGTCTATGACAACTGTTTTAGGCCTTCTTCTGCTCCCCAAAAACTGATTGCTTGCAGAACAGCACACTACTTCCTAAAGGAAACGTTGACAGATCCTTACAGAATACTATGAAACCAAATCACCTCACTTAATATAGTTGGGCTGTGTAACAAATCATTGCCTCTTTAAAATTGCCTATATTGAACAATTCCTCAGATAGAATGATCTTTATAACACAATAACCTTTTTTACAATTAAATTTTGCACCAGTGCCTTGTAAAAGGATGAAGGATTACATTAATTTAATTTGATTGAATGCAATCCTATGTAACATAATGTAATACAACATAATTATCAATACAATAATTACCGTTGGTTTGGGTTATGGTTAAATCATTATTGGTAGGAATTACGTTTTATGATTTATGTTAGAGTTTTTGTTACAATTATTTTCAAATATTACTTTCAAGTAATCTAATTTAGTTTAATTCAATTAAAGAAATTCAGTAATGACTGTCAGAGTCAAGTGTAGAATTATGCTTAAGGTAAATATTTTGTACTTTATACAAATTTGAGTTTAATATAATGTAATTAACGAAAACACCATGTGTACTTTTAGATTAGATAGGTTTACAATCACAATCTAAGCCAAAGCCAAATTTACTTATTTTAAGTTCTACAATATTCAAATTGGTGTAAGTAAAATTAAAAAAATTGCACATTTTGGGTGAAGAACTGTGCAATGACTTAATGAATAAAAGAAGACTTATTTATTATTCATAGTAAGGAGAATGGTTATGGTTAGGCATAGGAAGTAGTGAAAATGTAATGCCAAAACATGAAGACGTAATGCTATGGAGACTGGCCTGAACACTTGCAACACACACTTGATCAACAACAAGCCTGCAAGTCAACCAGTGCTGTTTCAAAAAAACATTCCATAAGGTGTGAATTACATAAAAGGTGATGGGAGGAGTGCTTGTGATTTGCCTAACCACGGGCAATCTCTCTGGGTAGCATCCCAACTCATCGTTCTTTTGCTCACTATGCCACCTCAGTTTGGATCCAGCCATGTGCAAATCAGCCTTGACCCTCCTCCTCATGGGTATAGTCCAGTCCGAACTGTTGAGCCAGGCCCAGTTTCACTCTCATAAGTGTTCTTCAGCAAGGTATAGCTTGCTTCCAGTGGCACAGTGAGCACAGGACCCACATCTGGGCATACTCTTGTCACTTAAAGCAGTACGTCAAATAGACAAAAGGTGTTGACATGGATGTTTGTAATTTGTCAAACCACTGGCATTCACTCGGGTTAGCATCACAACCCATCATTATTTTGCTCACCATGCCACCTCAGATTGGACCCAGCCATAAGCAAATCAGATACCTCATGGGAACAGTACAGCCTGAACTGCTTCCTTAATCTTTTTGCCGCTGCACGAATTTGGCTGCGGCGCGGACGGGGCTAGGGAGTGGTCGTCGCGCTCCCTTACTCATGACGGCTCCACGCCATCATGAGTCACGCCCACTCACTAATTTGCCTCGCCAGCACAGCCGGGGAATTAGTGCCGCGTGGGCGAGCGGCAGTTGCATGACGGCTCCACGCCGTCATGAGCACACACTGCTCGCAGCTCATGACGGCGTGGACCCGTCATGAGCATGGAAAGGGTTAAACCCAGAACAAATCCAATTGTGTCAGCCACAACCCAATATTATCACACAAGACAAAATAGTCAATGCACCCCATAAAATGTAAGGTACAGGCAGGATGGGAAACCATCACTTTATTCTATAGCGTAATCTAATTCATGCATGAGCAGAATAAATATATTGTGGTAGATGTGTTGCACAGATATACCATCCCCCAGAGAACTTCCTGAAAAAATTCTTGGACACTAACCTTCAATAGACCGTCGATTGGAGTTCACTTCATGTGCAATACCTGCTACAAGACACAACAGACAAAGCTGTTATTTACCTTTATGGTATGCTAAGGCTTGAGGCAGCATATTTATTGTGTTAAATCATGAACCATGAAGTAGGACGTTATGACTGATTATTGTTGGCTTTCTCAAGCTCTAGCCCAACACACGCAAGTGGCAGGCAACTTTGGCACAATCAGACCCTAGGATCTGAGGACCAATTACAGAATTGCATACCAGACAATGAATACCCCACCAAATTCAAAATAAAAAAACAGTTGTGTGACAAAATATAGAGAACCTGTAATAAAAGGTGGATTCTTCCAACCATCAATGTTTTCTCTTACGCTGACAACACACAGCTAGCTAATTTTCTCCCACACAGACAAGACAGCTAGTACCCAGATCAAGTTTAATGCCTGCATGCCTGAAATTGCCCACGGAATGAAGGCCAACTGTCAGAAGTTGAACACCGACAAGACAGAAATTGTGATTTTCTGGAAGAGCACTTAACCAATGGAATGCACCTGGTGGCCAACAGAGCTAGGACCCACACCCACCGCCCACACTAAGTACCTCGGGGTCGTCATCTACAGCAACTTCGACATGCCTGCCCAACTCATGCTTCCATAACCTGAAGATGCTGAGGAAGGTTTTGGAAACGGCTCCAATCAGGACACGGAAAACCATCAGGCATATCCTCGTCACAAGCAAGCAGGATTATGGGAATGCCCTCTATGCCGGAATCAGCAGAAAACTCACCAATGTTTGCAGCCCATTTGTAACTCGGTGGGCAGAATCTCCCTTAACCTGCCTCTCTGCACCAACATCACACCACACTTGGTGGAGCTGTACATCCTCCCTATGAACAAAATGAGCACAATTCAAACTCCTCACCTACACTCTCAAGGTACTACATAACACTTTCCCCGCATGCCTCCATAATCACATCTGCTTTCAATTCTTGGAATCCAACCTTCCTATGCACCACTCCCAATCGGCTTTTCACTCACAACACAGACTGAAACTGAGTTGCTGGAAATCTTGTAGTCCCAAAAATGTCCTTAGATCACAGGCACAATGCCGTACGCATTCTTTTAGATCTAGCAGCGGCCTTTGATACTGTCCCCTCACGACATCCTACTACAACGCTTACTTAACTCTGGTGTCAGGGGAGTGTCCTTAGACTGGCTGACATAATTTCTTTCTGAGTGAGAGAAATCAGTCTAGACAAAACCTACTTTCTCCAAGACCAAACTTCTGAAATGTGGGAAAGACCGACATGGATTGGCTGTCGGAAACCGACATCATAATCCCATTGGTGGAAACGCTGTTCCGAAGGGATTATGGTGCAGTTCTGACTGACCAACAACAACAGCTGTCATCCTAGTGCAGTGGTCGAAGTTTAAACCCACCATGTCGGACGGAAAGCCTCCGACCAGTGGTCTCATATGCCGACCACACTTAGTTGGCCATTTCCTATGAGGGTAACTTAGAGTCCTGCAACGATTCCTTCTCAAAGTACATAAAGCAGTCTTAGGTTGGCTCAAAGAAAGCCAACTACATTTCAACCCACATAAAACAGAAATCATACTGTTAGGATCTAATCCTTATCTGGGTTGGGCCAGTGCATTCCTAAGACTGTCCTATCCCTCCTATGCCCATTTTGTCAGCGAGAAACCTAGGAGTCACCTTCGATAATGACCTTTCTTTTAAGATCCAGATCAATTCATTTGCCAGAAACTGTATGTGGATCCTCAAGGCTCTCAGAAAATTCCTTCCCCATCGTTCTTGGGAGGCCTACAAAATGGTAGTTAGAGCCATGACTGGACTACGCAAACACCTTATACTTGGGTTTACCCACATACCTAATCCGCCGACTGCAAGTGTTTCAAAATTCGGCAGCCCCTTCTTTTCAAACTGCGAAAAGGCCCCCCACTTCACATTTCCTTGACACTCTGCACTGGCTACCAGTCAGGGTAAGAATTACCTTTAAAGATCTCACCCTAGCACACCGGGCCTTGCACAATGTTGGACCCGGTTATCTGAACAAAAAAATCAAAGAGTACCAACCTAGCAGAAACCTACATTCCAGCAAGGCTCCCATTATAGCAATCCCCCGCTTCAAAAAATCCAGACGCGGTGGGCTCTCCTTCCTAATTTGCGCACCTCATTCAGCTCAGAAGCATAGAATCTGAATCTGCATTCTGCAAAGCCCTAAAAATTTACCTGTTCACCCAATATTCCGCCGTCTTCTCGTTTTACTTGCCATACTTTTGTCGGCAGCGATGTACGCGCTATACAAATCACGTTATTCATTTATTCACAATCCTTCCAGAAACCTCTGTTCATCCAGATTCCTAATTTCACACATCCCACGCATACAAACAGATCCAGCAGTTAAGCCTTCTCCTACAACGCTCCTAAAGCATAAAATGACCTGCTGTGACACATAAGAGACTCCTCCTCACTTCTTGAATTTCACAAGAAGCTAAAGACCTGGCTTTTCGAGGAGTTATACTATCCCATTGTTGAGGCTAGCATACTCTCTTGAGTCAGTGCCCTACATAACATAACATACCATAACCTAGCATAAAATAACATAACATAGCATAACGTAATATAACATACAAACTAATAAAAATAAACAACAGTAGTAAAAATATTACACCAATATAAAAAGAAACTATTCCCAATCCAAAGTAAGCAAAAGCAGGTAAAGTGTTGGACTTCCTTGAGAGATTAGATTCTCAATTATCACTCCAATCTAAACAACAGTAGGGACATTGTTTGACTTGGAGGATTAGATTTACAGCTCCCACTCCAGTCTAAGCACAGTAGGGAAAGTGCTAGACTTCGGAAAGGCTACGTATACGACTCCAGCTGAAAATCATCTTCTGATGAACATTTTAATAACACTAGGAAATTATTAAACCATATTTAAAATAAACATATATACCATAAAACTTTAAATAAAATTTCAATCTGAATAAAAAATACAAAATACATGAGTAACATTTTAAAATATATTTAAATAAAATGTAATTTATGTTATGTTAAGGCCGTACTTTTAGAGCGCACGGCTACCCCAAGGGGTGTCCCGGCGCTTTGGCAAAGAGACCTGAAACTTAAAAACACAGAGGCAGCAGCACTACAGTCACAGTGATTACGTGGAAAAGAGCATGGTCTTCAGCTCTTTCCTGAAAGCTAGGAGACTCTTAGCTTTGCGGAGGGAGAGAGGGAGCCCGTTTCAAAGGCGAGCTGCCACATGTTGGAAGGACCGTCCTCCCATCCGAACTGGTTTAGCAATAGGCACCTCCATTTTAGCCAAATCGGCTGACCGCAACGTCCTCCGCGGCACATAGAAAGCGGTACGCTTCCAGATATAATTAGGACCGACAGAATGAAGGGCTTTGAAGGCCAGCGTAAGGATTTTAAATCTGATTCTTTTGGAAATAGGTAGCCAGTGCAGCCTAGTTAGAAGCAGTTGGGCGCTGGCTCTCCTTGGCAGGCCAAATATGGCTCTGGCCGCCGAGTTTTGGACAATTTGCAGTCTAGCCAGGAGGTACTTGGGCAGACCAGCAAAAAGTGCATTAGCGTAATCTAACCGAGACCCTACTAGCACCTGGACTACCGTCTTCCGATACTGTAGGGAGAGCAAAGGAAGAAACTTCCTCAGCATCTTCAGGATGCCGAAGCCTTTCCCTGATATCCCCATGATAAGGGGGCGGAAGGAGAGGTCATCATCAAATACCACTCCAAGATTTTTCACTTGGGAAGATGATTCCTCAGGGGGAACATGTCCTGAGGCCATCAGGACTTCCAGCCCGGATCGGGGGCACAGCCAAAGAAGAGCAACTCAGACTTATCCGAGTTGCATTTCAGGCTGTGCCGCTGAAACCACGCAAAGACTGCACTCAGACAGTCTTTGATCCTGTCGCCGTCAAAAGCCTCTCCTTTGCTGCATGTAAACAGGAGCTGGGTGTCATCAGCGTATGAGATGACCCGGGCCCCATAAGCCTCCGCTACCAACGCCAGAGGGGCCATATAGATGTTAAAGATGGTGGGGCTCAGAATGGACCCTTGAGGAACCCCAACCTCTAGCGATGGCATTTCAGCGGAGAACGGTGGAGCCCAGATCACCTGTCGGCGGTCCGATAAAAAGGATTGAAACCAATCCAACACCGTCCCCCGCAGTCCGATCTCCCTGAGTCTTAAAAGGAGACCAGCATGAGGGACGGTGTCGAAAGCCACCGACAAATCCAGCATGACTAACATAGCCTTTCCCCCTAGATCGAGCGTCTCCCTGATGGCGTCGGTCACCTCCACGAGGGCTGTCTCCGTGCTATAATTAGCACGGAAACCGGATTGAGAGTCATGGAGAATGTTGTTATTCTCAATAAAGGTGGTAAGTGTATACTGAACATGCTTCTCAACCACCTTCGCCAGAGCAGGGAGAAGGGAGATCGGTCTATAGTTAGCCAGCAGCAAAGGATCTAACAGAGATTTTTTGATCAGCGGCAGAATGAGTGCGTGTTTCCATTCCTGAGGCACCACTCCGGAGCTCAAAGACAGATTGAGCAGGGGGTTCAACAAGCTGTTTACTGCCGATGCCACCCTGCCCAAGCACTTTGCTGGACAAGCATCCAGGGGTGAGCCAGATTGAAGCCGAGACAGTAGCTCCAGCGACGTTGCACAAGACAACTGCGGAAAGACCGATAGTGTGGGTCCAGGCTCTGCCTCTAAGGATGGTACTGGCCGATTGCTACCGAAGTCATCGGCAACCAAGGAAGAGTCCACGGGAGGAAAGGAGTCCTGAATGATTTTAATTTTTGTGACAAAAAAAGTCGGCAAGCTGCCTGATCCACTCTTCCGTATGAGAGTGTGAGAGGGCACCTGCGGCAGGATCAACAAACTCTTTAACAATTCTAAAGAGTTCCCTACTCATGTTGTCCGCCCGATCTATCCTGTGCTCAAGATATTCCTTTTTAGCTTCGGAAATATGTTTATGGTACTGTTTTATGGCATCACGGTACTTTATTTTCTCCACTGGGTCGTATTTACGATGCCAGAGTCTTTCTGCCTTTTTACAGTCTTGGCGCATTTTACATAGTGTGGAGGTAAACCAAGGAGCAGAATCATGACAGGGAGCAGTTCTAGTTGGCTTCACTGGGGCTAGCTCCTCAAATCTTGTTTGCAGCCATTTCTGAACCAAAGTCAGATCAGTATCTAAGTTCCCTGTAAATTTGCACGGGTGTTGACAGAGCGCCTCCGATAGCATGTCTGCTGTCACTAAATGGAACGCTCTGGACTGACGAGTCACCTCCTTCTGTGTTCTTTGACTAGTCCTAGTCTCATATGAGATAACAAACTTTATTAAAAAATGGTCAGACCAAAGGACTGGGAGCGGCGAGGACACCTCGATCGGCACCGTAGAAAAGATTAAGTCTAACGTGTGTCCTTTAACGTGGGTAGGACTATCAATAAAAGGGGCAAGCCACAGCAGTGCAGTAATATACCGCAGCTTAGACGCATTGGCGTCTGATATCGAGTCCATGTGTAAATTTAAATCGCCCAGCAGCATACAGTGTGCTGATCGAATGCAGGGTACGGAGAGAGCCGCCTGCAAGTCTTCAATGAAGGAGCCAATTGGCCCGGGTGGTCTATACACAAGAATCCCTGTGCATGTCAGAGAAGCCGAGAGACTAATTGTAAAGCCTAGAGCTTCACATCTTGCGATGTTCTCCACAGGAAAAGAGGAACATCCCAAGGCCTTGTCCACTATCAGGGCAACTCCTCCTCCTCTACCCCCAATTCTGTCTTCCCTTAAGATGGTATAATTAGACGGAAGGGCACAGGCAACATCCGGTTCAGAACCTGCCCCCAACCAAGTCTCAGTTAGGAATAGATATGATATATTGGAGTCTGCAAGCAAGTTCCAGATGTCCGTAGAGTGGCAAGCCAGGGACCTGGTGTTCAAAAGAGCACAGTGATAGTGCTGGGTGGGAGATGGAAGAACAGGAGTTGGCGAAGCCGTTGGGCGCCAACCGCACGAAGGACAGCCTTTCCCCAGAAGACGTTCTCCGGGAAAGAGACATTTACAACCCAGAGGACAAGCGGGGAGGGATATTAAAGCATCCGCGCTGTAGGTAAACACCCCGGAAGGTAGTGAACGACACATACCTTAGGACCAATGGTGCGCCCCTGCTGGAGGAGAGCCGTAGCCCAGAGTCCCGCCTAGTACGCCTCCGAGACGCTGACAAGCGCAGACGGGCAGGACTCTGGCACGACTCAGGCGCAGGGAAGGCGCGACCGCTGCGCGTCACCGCTGCGCTCTGCAAGCGAGCATTAAATAGCGTCGTCTCGCCGTCCCAGGTCACCTGGACGCTCCAAGGTGGCGCTCGCGCTTCTAGCCCAAGCCAAGATGGCGCTGACAACCACAACCTCCCAGTAACCCGGACCCGCCAAACAGCGTTGGTGATTCCACAAATTACAGTGCAGGTGAGGGGCAGCCCACAGTTAAGACCAGGGGAGAAGGCAGAAATTAAAAATAAAATTAAATCCAAAACGGGGATTTTTACAAATTTGCACTAAGTAGACGAGCGCGCGACCAGCGCGACCAGCAGCAAGGCGCCGAGTAATTCTCGGCCTCAGGAACCCAAACAGGCTCACCTCCCAACCAGCTCGCCTTAAATAGCGTCGTCTCGGCGTCCAAGGTCACCTGGACGCTCCAAGATGGCGCTCGCGCTTCTGGCCCAAGCCAAGATGGCGCTGACAACCACAACCTCCCAGTAACCCGGACCCGCCAAACAGCGGTGGTGATTCCACAAATTACAGTGCAGGTGAGGGGCAGCCCACAGTTAAGACCAGGGGAGAAGGCAGAAATTAAAAATAAAATTAAATCCAAAACGGGGATTTTTTAAAATTTGCACTAAGTAGAAGAGCGTGCGACCAGCGCGACCAGCAGCAAGGCGCCGAGTAATTCTCGGCCTCAGGAACCCAAACAGGCTCACCTCCCAACCAGCTCGCCTTTAATAGCGTCGTCTCAGCGTCCCAGGTCACCTGGACGCTCCAAGATGGCGCTCGCGCTTCTAGCCCAAGCCAAGATGGCGCTGACAACCACAACCTCCCAGTAACCCGGACCCGCCAAACAGCGGTGGTGATTCCACAAATTACAGTGCAGGTGAGGGGCAGCCCACAGTTAAGACCAGGGGAGAAGGCAGAAATTTAAAATAAAATTAAATCCAAAACGGGGATTTTTAAAAATTTGCACTAAGTAGACGAGCGCGCGACCAGCGCGACCAGCAGCAAGGCGCCGAGTAATTCTCGGCCTCAGGAACCCAAACAGGCTCACCTCCCAACCAGCTCGCCTTAAATAGCGTCGTCTCGGCGTCCCAGGTCACCTGGACGCTCCAAGATGGCGCTCGCGCTTCTAGCCCAAGCCAAGATGTCGCTGACAACCACAACCTCCCAGTAACCCGGACCCGCCAAACAGCGGTGGTGATTCCACAAATTACAGTGCAGGTGAGGGGCAGCCCACAGTTAAGACCAGGGGAGAAGGCAGAAATTAAAAATAAAATTAAATCCAAAACGGGGATTTTTTAAAATTTGCACTAAGTAGACGAGCACGCGACCAGCGCAACCAGCAGCAAGGCGCCGAGTAATTCTCGGCCTCAGGAACCCAAACTTAAACTTAAACTTATTCCTTACTACTAAAAAATAAAAATACTAAATATGTAGCTTAAAATATGAATAAAACAATAATAACATGAAAATACTAATTGAAAAAAAGACTAAAAGAATAAATAAAAGTACAATGTACAAATATTATAATTAGAAAACATGTTTCAATCAAGTAATAATTCGGGTAAAAAAGATTGTTTATATAATAATCAATAACAAATTACAGACGTACATAATTTATCCTCAAATTAGTATACTATTTGAGTAACAAAACTGTATTTAGAAACAATTATAAATACTTATAAATTAAATAACAGTTTTACACAAACTACATAATGAATAACAATGTAATATGTATTTACAATTAAAATCAATTAATATCTAAAATGAATATATTATAATTTAATTAACTTCTCAACCTATTCTCTTACAAACCCAACAACTTTCTAGCACACTGTAAATTAGTAATTAAATTAAAAAATAAATGACATTTTAAATTAGAAACTACATTAAATAAATTATAAAAAAGCATACTAATAATAATAACACCTAAATGCAATATACTAAAATATATTATTTTACTTAAATACTATACTTATTACAGCTATTTTAACAATATTCTATACAATGAAACAATATTCTTGCCTTTGATATCCTGTTTCTCAATATGTTTTGTAAGGACAATATTTTTGACACAATATTTATGTCACACAATATTTTTGAATCAATATTTGTCATTCTCCCTAAAACAAAAACACAGGCACTGCATCTGCTGAAAGACACAAGAGGAAACAGCAACAAAATGCACTTAAACAAGACCATGAATCACAAAGCAACCACAATGTATCCAACCAATCTATGGTTAAAACAAAAATGTTCCCTTTGGTAATATTTCGAAATTTTGTATTTACAGATTACTGTGTTGGTTTTTAACTCTCTTGAGGAAGGTGGTGCACAAAGCTGAATTCACCGAAACGCGTCGACAACAAACTTCTGTGGTTTTATGATTATTTGCTTTTCCTGTTTTAATGTTATGTTGAAGATTGATATCATGTCCTGCTAAGCACAGGACTTCAGTGTGTGTTAGCTAACTATTGATAACATATGAGATGTTATGAAATGATGAGCAAAGAAAAAATCTTTCCTTGATAAACTGTACATATCCCCATAGCACAGGGATTTGTATAATTGGAAATTTGTTTCAGGGGAAGCAGGTTGCTTCTTTTGAGTTCTTACAGAGGAAATATAAGTTAGCTTGAATCGATTTTTTTAAATATCTTCAGTTACGTAGTTTTTTTGAACAAACAAAATAACCCAAAAACATATTTTACTAGAGAGAGCAGAAATCGTAGCAGCAATCAAATTAAGATCTGAAATGGGACCTTTGTATCAGATATTTATGGATAAAGCGGAGGATGACCTTGAGGGTTGAGAGGTAAAATTGGCGAAATAGACTTGGGATAGAGCGTATTAATTTTGAGAGAATTATTGAGTTAGCTACGAATGTTTTATTTAATGGCCCCCTAAAGAGTCAACATTTTATGTCAATTCTTGATTTGTATTATACGCCGGAGAAAATTGCCAAATGGAAATCTCGAAGGGGGGATAGGTGTAATCGCTGTGGGCTATATGCTGCAGATGCATCCCATATGATTTTTTACTGTCCTAAATTGTCTCAGTTTATTAAGGATGTAGAGCATTTTTTGATTCAGGTTTTGGGTATTCCACAGCAGTTATCGGCAGAGTTGGTGATTTTGGGCCGACAAGAAAAAGTGGCTTACTCTCGATCTGCGGCGGAGGAAGGATTTATATTTATCTGTATGTCTATTTTTCGTTTATGTATTACGTCTCAATGGCTCGATGCTGAACCACCAATCTTTATCAAATGTCAATCTAGATTATTGTCTATATATTATTTGGAGACCGCAGCTTATAAAACTAAGGGTATGAGAAGAAAAACTCAGGGGTTGAAATTATGGTCTCCTATCGCTAATTGGATATGAATTTAAGAGGTTACGGTATGATGAAATAATGTCCCCGCTTTATTTTGTTTTATATGTTTTTTTTTGTATAAGATGTTTATTATCTGATATTGTAAAACTGAATGATGTGTCTTTGATTTCTCATATTTATTTACTGTTTTTGTACTGTGTGTTACCTGTTTGCTGATAGAAATTTCATTTAAAAAAAAGATAAACTAAACATATAATGTTTTTTTAAAGAAATCTTTTTAATAAACAAATATAGAATGTACATTTGGGGTTGTGAGGCTGAATATCTCTACTGAACAAAGTGCCTCTTTGTGGTTCTACTTATATCTGTATGGTGAGTGAATGTTGGAATATGATAGAGATGATTTTTAACTAGATGAAAAGGCCCATGAAATATATATCATGAGTTTAGTTGATTCACTGTGAAAACTCCTAAACGAAATAATACCAAGGGAACATTTTTGTTTTAACCTTGTGACTTACTCAGTTCCCTTTTGGTTGAAGGGTTACTCTCTATTTCTTATACTCCAACCAATCTATGACCATCATGACCAGCAGACTTAACGCGATGACAGAGACCACAAGCCCTATCAAACCCTTAATCCAAAACAAGAGAAATTATGAAATTGTGAAGACCCTACAGACTAATGCCCATAAACATCACCAGACTTTACCACATTTCCAATGCCCAAATCTAGACACAACATCATAAAATATACTTACAGTAAATCAAGCACTATAGGCACAACTAAACTCCAGGCATCAAGGCAGAGAAAACATTAAATGGCACCAACCAAGGCCCCATCAAACTTTGCTGTCATATAGCTACACATAGCAGGCATACATAACAGAACCAGAAAACAAAAATTGTAAAAAGCACTATGCAATATCACACAACAAACACCAGTCTTATGTTTCAAAGGTCAGCCACAATATACAAAAACAGGGCACAGCACCACATGTAGGCAACTGAGGTTGGTCAAACATTGACATAGGTATCAATAAACTCTTAAACCATCAATGCAGATACCAGAGACACATGAAATACATATATAAAATCACACAGTAAATATCAGAGGGTCTACCATGCAGCAGAAGGCTAAAAAAAGTAGCAAAAACTGCTTATGAGGTAACTGTGTATTCCTCAGAACCATGGTGCAGTATGTAGTACAAACAACAAGGGTTCTTACAGATTTATTTAAGACCACACATGGTTTCTTATGGCAGGCTAAACAATCCTAACATAATGATAAATTATTCAATAACAACAGCTTTAAGCCCATAGGACACAATCAACAACTTCATTTAAATCCAACTAGAGCCAGTATACAATTAAGGTGCTCCCTAGAAAGAAAATGAAACAAAGTGTGCATCCTTTAAAAGATTTAAAAGATCCTCCGAATAAAGAACTGACTTTAAAAATGTTCTGCCTTTAGCTCAAAACATTAATAAGTTACGCGAACTTAAGGCCTTATTACAAGTTTAGTAGTCCACAGGCCCACCACCACACTGGCAGGAGGACCACCAAGCCTGTTGTGCACCCGCATGCCAGATTATGCGTGTAATCCAGGGCGGGCAGATGGTGCTGCAGAGGATAAGGCTCATAGGAGAGCATTAACAGCAGACCGCCGCCATAACAGTGCCTGCTGCACGTTCCTGCAAGGTGTGGCCACACCGTGCAGGAATAAGGGTGCAATTCCAGGGGGCACAACATGTGCCCCTTGCATGCACCCTGAGGCCCAGATCTGGCCGGGAACCCTATCAGGGCCCCTTTTCCTGCATGTCTGCCACCCTTTTCATGGCCGGCTCACCGTCATGAAAAGGGCGTTGCATATGTAGGTGATAATATGTTCGGCGTTGTCAGCATTGAGACTGCCAGCATATTGAGGTTGGTTACAGACCGCCGCGCAGCTGGATGCTTGATCTCGTGGAGGTCCGACTACCCCACAGAATACTGCAGGTGGACCCGCAGTGGTGGCATAGGTCGGACCACCACCACAAGTAGGTGGTCCTGAGGACCACCGTACACGTATTAAGTGCCATAAACTGTACAAATTTGATCACTATTATACATTCAAGACAAATGTTGATCCATACCATTGTCCTTTTATGAACACTTACTATATCATAATACAGAGTTGACACTATTATTTACCATGTCAATTGAAATATTGTTCATGCACTGCACTGTAGCTTTTCTTTTTCCTTCTATTGAGCACCTTAATTGTTTACTGTTTCTTGTTATTTACAAACTAGCTGTACCCGGCCACGCTTTGCTGTGGCTCAGTCTGGTTAAATGGAAGAGAAAGAAAAGAGTAAGCGCACATTTCTAATATGTTTAATTTCACAATGCTTGTAGGTATACAATGTGTTTTTGTCCAACTCCTCCCTCCACCCACTTCCCAGTGTGCCATCCTGACACCAACTGTCCATCCTAATCTATTTAGACTATTGTCTCTTTGCGTCCTTTCTTAATGTTGCAAAGTGAACCAACTCCTTCCCCTCCCTCCTTCCACTTTCCGGTCTGCCATCCTAACACCAACTGTCCATCCTAATATATGTGGACTATTGTCTATATACGTCCCTTGTATTTGTTGCGCAGCAACGAAATTAATAGGGTCTGTTTGACCTTTCGATTAAAAACACGCGCGTATTGGACACGCGCGTATTCGAATCCAACGTTGTGTATATATAAACATGCGCTAATGTTGCAAAGTGAACCAACTCCTCCCCCTCCCTCCACCGACTTCCCGGCCTACCATCCTGACACCAACTGTCCATCCTAATATATGTAGACTATTGTCTCTTTGCGTCCTTTCTTAATGTTGTCAAGTGAACCAACTCCTCCCCTCTCCCTCCAGCCACTTCCCGGTATTCCATCCTGACACCAGCTGTCCATCCTAGTATATGTAGACTATTGTCTCTTTGAGTCTATTGTAGTTGTTGCGCAGCAACCCAATCGATAGGGTCTGTTCGTCCTTTAGATTAAAAACACGCGTGTATTTGACATGCACGTATTCATATCCAATCTTGTGTATATATAAACATGTGCTTATTCGAATTAAACGTTGTGTCAAAATTTCAAATCAATCGATGAAGAACTATCGTAGATGTAAGTTTTTTTTCAAATGCACATTGACATTTTTATGTGTCTGTTTGTGCTTTCGATTAAAAACATGCGCGTATTCGACACGCGCATATTCAAATCCAACGTTGTGTATATAAAAACATGCGCATATTCGAATGCAACGTTGTCTCAAAATTTCATAGCAATCGGTGAAGAACTTTTGAAGATTTGAGATTTTGAATAAACGAACAGTTACAATTTTATTTATATATATTAAGTTGTTGGTTGTCCCTTTTGGACTAAAAGCTGTTGTTTTGTAGTGATCTATAATTTCCTGAGGATTAGATTAGCCTCAGATAAGAAAACAAGTGGGTGCTTAAGAATCCATGTTGTTTGTACCAAAAAAGAAGTTGCAGCATTAAGCAGCAGGCATGACAGGGCCTACTAAAATGAGACCCAAACATCAAACATAGTCATGGGCATGGTGCATAAAGCCACCTCTAAATCAGAACATCTAAGAAAGCACACCCCACTCAATAAGCCAAACACAAACTGGCATGGCAGACACAACATGCTACATCAAACCCTACTCCAAAATCCAGACACAGCATTGAATGCCAAAAAGCATGAGTTCTTTTGTCTCTTTCCTGCCTGAACCTGATAAACTCCATCATATTGCTGGGTTTTGTGCAGCATTATCAGATCCAGCAGTAAAGAATCCATGTATGTTTCTTGTAAAAAGTTTCACATCTCATATTTTTTCCAGGCTGGGATTCATGAGAAGTGATCGGGTTGGCCTCTTCTTTGCTCTCATGCAGATTTCCACCAGGATTTTCACCTTCATGCTAAATTCCTGATTTTGTGGTTCTCAATGGTGCCCAGTAGAGTCAGGGTCTAGATGATACCAGTTCATATACTATCCTGCTATGCTTTTGTCATCCATTTAACTCACTAGACTTGTATCTACATTATTATCTTTACCTGTTACACCCTCTTTATG
Source organism: Lissotriton vulgaris (assembly GCF_964263255.1). Classification (NCBI taxonomy): domain Eukaryota; kingdom Metazoa; phylum Chordata; class Amphibia; order Caudata; family Salamandridae; genus Lissotriton; species Lissotriton vulgaris. Next base: position 86,467,129 of record NC_141687.1, on the reverse strand, counting down.
CTTTCTAACACTTACACTGACTACAATTCACACATTTTGCACCTCTCTGGCATTGCTTCCTCCGTTAGGCCTTTAAGCTGTACCTGTCTCTTTACTACGACCAGTCCCCTAGACCTCACACACCCTTCAATGTCATGAAGGTGTTCTCCAATACTAACCTTTCTAGTAAAGAAAGGAAATACACAAACACATCAAATTATACTATTTCAATACTTTCACTTGGGTTGAATTTTAGACAGACCTTTCTTTACACAACTTGAACCTTATACTAATCAGAATCAGATATACAGCCTTTAGAAAGCCAGAGGATGACCAGCTCAGGAGGACGAAAAATTAGCTGACTAAGGGCCAGATGTAGGTGTCCAAATACAGGTCGGAAACGGCCGAAAATACCGATTTTCGGACGTTTCTTACCGGTATTTGGACATTGGTATGTAGGGGTAGCAAAAACATACAGATTCAGTAAATTTACCGAATCGTTAATTTTACCGAATCGGTAAAATTACCGATCGGTAAAATTACTGAATCTGTAATTTCTTATGTAGGTAGCACTTTAAACAGTGCTACAGGGCCTTTAGAATTCGTTATTTACCACCTTATACCATTGGGTGATAAATAACAAATTCCTGTGTACATGCACATCTGTGCATGTACACCTGTGCCATGTGACACACAAGCCAGAAACAGGTGTGTCCCCCTTGGCAATTCGGTATTTTTACCGATTCGGTAATTACCGAATCAGTATTTGCTATTGAATCCTATGGGCTTCAAGGCCCATAGGAATCAATGGCAAATACTGATTCGGTAATTACGGAATTGGTAATTACCGAATCTTACCGATTCTGTATTTTTACAGATTTTTTTCCTACATAGCAATTACCGATTAGTAAATACCGAATCGGTAAAATTCGGTATTTACCATTCGGTAATTTGCTATTACCTACATCTAGCCTATGATGTTTGAAAATGCCCACAAAAAATGTTAAACTAAAACCTGAGCTTATCTCTTAATTGAATCGGTAACCTCTATGTTGTGCATCTCAACAAATTTCTTTTTTTTCTTTTATTTTTTTTATTGATTTTATATCAGCCAGCAGTTATACAAAAAAAGAAAGAAATTAATTTCCTTTGTAAAAGGATCCATGTGATCAGTCATTATATACAATAACATAAGAAGCAAACTACATTGAAGGCTCATAGAATAGTCAATCAATAATAAACAAAAGGAAATCAAATCCATTTAGAAATATGAGCCCAAACATTTCAACCAAATGTTTTTCTTTTTACCCCCTTCAATTTATAAACCTCGATCTCCAATTGATATATAGATAATAATTTAATTTGCCAGTGATTAAAGACCGGTGGACCAGGGTCTAACCATCGAGAAGTAATACAGGATCGATATACTGACATATATCTGCTGCTGACCTAATTCCAATTTGATTTGTCTGAAGTCCAAAAATAACTAATTCTGCAGACATTTGTGCATGTATCCCCAAACTAATGTTTAAAAAAAATTGGACATCCGCAATAAATTGAAGCAATCTAGGACAATTAAAAAACATATGAATAGAGTCAGCAGCAATATGACCACATCGGTTACACCTATCACCATTTCCCGATTTCCATTTTGACAGTTTAGCTGGGGTGTAATATAAGTCAAAAATTGACATAAAATGTTGACTTTTTTGTGAGCCATTAAATAAAGTTTTGATTGATAATTCAATTGCTCTAGACATATCTATTTTATCTATTTCTAGTTTTCTTTGCCATATGTTTTCAAATAAGCATAAATCATCTTGAAGTCTGTTTATCATCATCTGATACACTAAGCCAATTTTCTTTTCCTTTCTACTGACTTCAAGTATATCAATTTTGTTCATCAGGGGGTGATGTAGGATGTAAAAAAGAAAAAGGAAACAACCTTGTCCCCCTGATAAAGATCTCCTAGCAAACGGACTCCTGCAGAATGCCACCTTATCATCCCTTGGTCCCTAAAAATCTCAGGTAGAGTCTGACTATTCACTAAGGGCGAATAATAATTCAAATCAAAACAAAAACAAATCTTTTTTTTAATTGCTTCCATATTTGAAAGGCAGATATAATAATTTTAAATTTGTTTTTTTTTGTAGTAGCTGGGCTCAAATATTCTTACTAGGCATTGCCTAGCATCCTTCCCTAATAGCATTTCATAAATTGAAGGACTAACCGACTCTTCCAATCTAACATCTTGAAAAATTAAAATGCCCATAGATCTCAGCAAGGTAGCCCAATAATACAAACAAAAGTTTGGAATCCCACAACCACCTTTAATTCTCAGAAGAATACACCATTTCAGGGCTCTTCTAGATCTATGGTAGCCCCAGAGAAACCTAGAGGACATTCTATCTATCTTACAAAAAAAAGCAGATGAAAACAGCAAAGGTATCGTACGAAATAAATATAAAAATTTCGGAAGGATTTGCATTTTTAGTACATTAGTGCGACCATATAATGAAAAATATTCAGCCTCTCCAAAGTTCTATTAGCTGAGTTTAACACAGGATCTATATTGAGACATACTATATTGTCTATTTTTGCAGATATTGTAATGCCAAGATAAGGGACATCTGAAGCAAAAACCAGATCATTTGGACGACCCTCTTCCAAATGAATCAGCTGCATTTTTGACACATTCAATTTATATACCGAATACCCCCAAACTCCTGAGCCAATTCAATTATTTTAGGTAAAGCTCGCTTAATGTCTGAGGTGGTGATGGCAATATCGTCTCCTTACGCAAACACTTTATATTCAGTCTGGTGTATCCTAACCGGTGCAATTTCATCTTCTTTTTCAAATTTATTTAGATAAGGTTCAATATACAACGCAAATAGCAGGGGGGAACAGGGACAGCCTTGCCTCATCCCCCTTGTTATTGCAAAATTATCAGAAACATCAACTGCTATTCAGATTGCATCCTTAGGATGACTATATAGTGCTTGTATTGAATTGATGTATTCTTTAGGAAATCCCTTCCATATCAGTACAGACCACAAATACCTCCAGGAGACCCGTAGATCTCCTGTAGCCTGTGCCCTATCCAAAAGTGAGTTGATCCTCTTCACATGATCCGTTGTGTCCCTGTTTAAAATAAATCTGTGAGACCAAAGCTGGCATGAAATCATTCAACCTATTAGCCAAAATTTTAGAAAAAATCTTGCTGTCCGCAGTGATTAAAGAAATGGGTCTATATGACCCTAACTCAGTATCCACCTTCCATTTTTTTTTAAAATAACTATAGTGGCCAAAGACCATGATTCAGGGGGATAACCCAAAAAGGCTTGATGAAACACTTTAAGCATCTCAGATTTTAGCAATCGATGAAACGTACGATAGAATTCAAGAGGTATATTATCTGGTCCCATTGCCTTCCCAGAAGCCAAGCCTAAGACGCCTATTTCAATTTCTTCCCATGAAATAGGGGTAGCTAATAAGTTTTCTGTTCTTCCAGGAGTCCTACACTATCAAGATTTTCAAAATACTGAAGAACATTCCTTCCTGCATCCATACCATCACTAGACTCATTATATAATAATTGTTAGAAATCACGGAATGCTTTTAGTACATCCGTTTTTGATCCCTGCATAACCCCGTTCAAATTACAAATTTTTAAAATATCATCAGATTCTGCCTTCTGCCTTAATCTTTGAGCTAACACTCTCCCAGTTTGCTCGCTAAGTTCATAAAACTCTGTCTTATATTGTCTGTGCTTAAGTGCAATGTGGTCTGCTATGTGAGAATAAACTATGCTCCGTTTAATAGTCAGATCTGTTTGGGCTACTTCAATACCCCGACCTAATTTAATATTTTCGGCTAGTTTATCTCTGCCTTCATTACCGTATCGAATTCCTCCCTAAACTTACTCCGTCTAGCTTTCCGTTGAAAATTCGAGTAGCTAAGGGTTTCCCCCTTACTACTGATTTAAAAGTGCCCCAAACAATTTGAACAGAAGAAGTATCATTATTATTCTCAAAGAATTCCTTAATAATTGTAGTCATATAATTAAGATAGTCATCCTCCAGTAATAAGTTTCTTTGGAATGACCAATTAGATTTGCTATACCTTGTTTTAGAAGACAATTGTATTTCGAGTATTAATGGGTTGTGATCGGATATTAGTTTTGGGAGAATTTCAATGTTGAATTTATCTATAAAATATTGAGAAATAAAAAATTATCAAAACGGACAAATTTTTGATGCGGGGCAGAGAAAAAACTATATCCAGATTCATTTGGACGAAAAGTATTCCACACATCAATAAGCCCATTTCCTAAAACTAATTCACGGAGAGCTCTATAAGTGCGGTATCTTCTGCCTGAATACTACCCACTTTTCCTAATATCAAACCCAGCATCAATGTGAATATTTAAATCCCCACAGAGAATTATCGGTTGACTCCATGAAGCCAGCTCTATATTAGTAGAATTCATCAATTCACAGTCATCTATATTTGGACCATACAGTGAGCAAATAGTAAACCTGTTTCCATCAATCTTAAGTTCTGCCAATCCCCATCTCCCCCATTTGTCTGCCAGAGTTTTGGCGCATACCCCTAAACCCTGTTTCATAAGAATGGCAACCCCTTTTTTAATCCCTGTCTGCTTTGAACATACTAGCAGATCTAGACCTAGATTTTTTAACCAGTCCCTTTTTTCCAAGACGATATGCGTCTCCTGAAGACATAAAATGTCTATTTGTAGTAACTGAATCATTTTACACAGGATCCCCCTTTTCTTACAGTCATTAAGACCATTAATGTTCAGCGTGCAAACCTTCAATTTCCTATCCATTTCTGTATATCAAATAAACAACAAACATATCTTTGCTGTTTTGATTCATGCCAAAGAAACTTCACCCTTAAGGACAATTTTAGAAAAATCCACCCCAACTTCCATGCAATGATAACTGCTGCTGATTTACACCCTTCTCACAACCACCACCCCACCATCACCACCCGCCCACCCCTCCTCCTAGCCCCCCAACCCAACCCACCATATGAGGCACAAGGACTATTAGTCCCTGAGAACACAGAGTGCCCCCCCCCCCTTTCCTTGGTCGGAAAAGAAAAATAGCATTATTCAAATAAGACCATCTTTAACCAAACTTTGGTGTTCACCCAGCCTTATCAAAAAGAGAACACTCCAGAAAAAACACAAAATTATACATATTAGCTCTGAGAAGACCCTGCAAACCCCTACACAGTCTCCTCACAAAGAAAGTTCTCAGGAAAAAAAGAGATAGAGGGTGCACATCAGCTTCGATTTGTTTCATAGTGTCATCAGGTATTCTTTTGCCGCAATTTCAGAAAGAAAAACTTTGTTTGTCCCGTTGCAGTGACTTTTAACTTCGCCGGGTTTTGCAAATACACCACTGCTCCCTTTCCCTGAAATCCGGCAATTAATTGACGTAAATGCCATCGTTTCGATACAGTAGCTTGGCTGAAATCCGGCCGAACAAAAAAGTTACAGCTTTTAGCGATTCTCTTCTTATCAGGCCTTATCAGACCAAATACAGCTTCTCTCGCTAAAAAATTATTGAATCTAACCAATATTGCTCTTGGACGATCAGCCTCTGTTTGTCTAGCCTTATTAACTGTAAAAGGAAAACGATGCGCCCGTTCAATTACAAATGACCTGTCCCATGACGTTAATTCTGGAAATGCTTCAGAAAAAAGCTCACACACAAATTTACGTACAGCTGGCTCCCCGAAACCTTCAGGAACCCCCAAAATACGCAAATTATTTCTCAGTGACTGGTTTTCTAACATTGTAAGCTTAAAGCTAATGTCATCTTGTTGTGCTATTATAGAGCTAAGTACTAATTTTTGTGCGGCCACTTCATCCTCCAGAGCAGATATTCTGGTCTCGGATTCAGAGACCCTTGAAGAAATATCAGTACAAATTTTCGTAACACGTCTTACCGCATTCTGGACCTTACGGCATGTGGCTTGTGTGCGGGCAATCTCAATCTTTGTTTCCGATCTATGTGCCATCATGGTTTGATAGATCGTCGCTAATGTCACCTCCGATCAGAACCATATTCCTCAGACCGTGTATGCCCTTCTTCCAGAAAGCCAGGCTGAGGTACAGCTTCAGATGATGCCTCCCCAGGGTCAAGAGATTTATTTCTGGCACCCTGTGTCTTCCTGACCTTATGTTTTTTAACAGTTATAGCGGATCCAGGAGAAATCTCACTGATTCTTGAATCATCGTCCATACTACTATCACCTGGATAGTCTGCCCAGTCTTTGTTGATGCTCTCATCCGACGTTCAGTCTGACATTGAGAAAAATGTATCCAGGATTTCTTGAACGTCTGTAAGATCTGGACATGAAGCTTCATTTGATGCTGATAATATTGCTACCTCAGGTAAGTGACTCAAGCCACCGGAACTCTCAGTAGCTACTTCAGGAGCCAAATGAACTCCAATTCCCACAATGCCTTTGGATGGTCTTTTTCCATTCATTTTTTTTCAGACTCAGGCGATAGAGTTTCTACGGGTATGCTAACCAACGCTTCTAAGGGAGGCTCATTCTGGACCATAACAGTCAAAGAGTCCCCCCTAATATGAATCACCGGGTCCTACGTTACCGGGCTCTGCAAGTGCTGAGTCTGGGTGTTTTTAATAAGTTGCTTCTCAAACATCGCAGGAACAGTTTGTAATGCCTGGTTCATGTTATGGGGTTTATTGGCTCGTTCCCCTCCTTTTTTTTGATTTTGCACAGATTGTAGCTGGGTTGACGAATTAGCCATTACTTCCAACCCCCCCGACTCACCCGCCACTCGAACATCGTCCTCGGGACCCGCAGCATCTACCTGTGCGGGAACCTTTGTTTTCAGACTCCTGGTGACTGGGGGTTTCAGGGGAGGTTTTGGCGGCATATTCGTCCTAATACCTGCAGTACTGGCCGAGCACAAACCAGACGGGAAGAGAAGAAAACGCCAAGCCGGCACACGCAAAATGCCGGGAAGCAGCAGCAGAAAGACCATAGAACATCAGAACGCCAAAATGCCAAAGACACTCCGCATTGACTCCTCAGCACAAAGCTCAAAGCCAGACCCAGAACACGAAATCACTCAGAAGTGGCCATCAGGTAGACAAAGTGGCAGCTTTTTTTTTCCCTTTCCGACCAGGAGCGGAGAAACAGGCAGCTCACAAGGCCGATGCAGCGGCCGCCATCCTGCCCCGACGCAAAGACTTTCTAACATCATACAAAATAATATGCTTTTAAATGTATTTTGTCTATGGCTTTAATTTTCAATTTAATGTGATCTATTACATTTTTAAAAATATTTTGGTTAGCAATATTTTGGCTAGCATTAGGGTTAGAATACGTAATATAAGTAATTTAATTTGACTCAATTATGGAAAGTGATAACTTAATACATTGAATTTGATTTTAATCATTTGCATCAATGTATGGTATGGTTTGCATTAGAATTACAATAAGTTAATATTATTATCATTATTATTATTGCCATCACTGGGGTAAGATTTACTGAGTTTCATTTACGATTAGGAGTAAGGGATAGCGTTCGGATTATGGTTAGTGTTAGTGTTAGAATAAGATACCTTATTACTTCAATGAATTTCAAACAATTTAATTAAATGTGTGTTTACTATTAAGTCTAGTATTAAATAAGGTCAATGTCAATGAAATAAATTGAAAATAAGATTAAAGATTCAGCATTAATGTAAAGTTTAGGGCTTGAGTAGGGGCAACGTGATATTCCTTTACAATTTTTCAGACAGATGAAAGAAGTAAAAGTGTAGAAAAAAATGTGTAGGGATGTTAATGTAGCAGTAGTACAAATATTCAGCCCTTCCAAATCATATCACAGGTTGCAATCAAGACGAAGGTACGCCAGGGAGGTTTTCACCTGTCTCCAGACCCCAACATGGCTCTACACTGCTGCACCAGTGTAGTGGCTACAGTCTGGAAGAAACACTTCTTGAAGTGCCACAATGGGGAGAACTGCGCTGGTCCTTCTAGTGGCACGCTTAAAGCATCGGTGGCACTCAGAGTCTCTCTCACTGTGTCTATGAATCTGCTATGTGCTCCAGATGTTCTCGGCCTCTAACTCCCTGTTCATGGGTCATTGGATTTTGAGGTTGCCCAAGAGACCATTATGCACAAGACTTAACATAACAACATGCATTACCTGGACACCTTTTTCTCCACATTTCCAACCAGAAGCACCCCCACACACATTCTGAAGAACATCAATATTGGTATCCGCTAGACCTGCATTATGATACAGTCTTCTTGCTCCTTCCCACTATTTGACCCCACCTTACCTTTCTTTCGTTTCAAAGATGAAAGTGCCGGTGTCACACTCACTTCCACCAGCACCACATCTGATTGGCAGCTGTCCTCATCCGCGGACAACACTGAAAAGCAGCAAGACAGTTAACGGAACAAGTCAATTAAAGCAGCAAAGACCAATTGTACAGTAATAAACACACACTCACTCCCAATTATCTAAGGTGTGTCTAGGCTCATAGCTTCAGGGGTAATTTGGGTTTGACACTCAAATAAATGCATTCTTTGCTTGGTAATAATAATAATAATAATTATTGGTGTGAATGCACTGAGTTGGTTCTGCTATCTCTGTGTTGGTTTTTCTTGGTACCAGCCAGGAAATGAAAGACAAAACAGTGACTTTTTATGTAAATAGTAGAAAAAAAATTCTGGCTGAATTTCAAAATGTCAAACCAGATAACTGGGAATCAATACCAGCCGCCCTGTGTCTGCAAAGTGTGTGATCCAAATATTTTTTTTTACAAAGCCTACTTTTTCTTTCTACAAATATACATGTGCACTATAAATACTTGAGTTCAGGATATTTCCTGTACAAGCACCTCTTACATTTGATTATAACATACAGTAATGTTGCGCCATTTATAATTAGAATATAGAAGTTTCTAGTGACCTCCGAGTTAGCTGGCACACACAAGTAATTAAGTTTAAAGTACTCGATAGAGACATACTGACCTCAGTCCTATGTCAAATCTATAGTGCAAATTATTTCAATGCGTAGAGCTTATCGGGGATATAGGAACTACACTACAGTATTTTAATATTATTATCATTTGTTAGTGCAACGTATCATCCCTGAGGGAATCTCTCGGCGCTGCAGTATCAGTCAACGATTAGCAAAGCAATGTACGGTTAGAGATTGAACAGCCAAGTTTTAAGAAGTTTTTTTAACTGAATTAAGTTAGTACAGGAGCAAATGTGAAACAGCAGCTTATTCAAGTGGTGGGGTGCCAAGAAAGAAAGAGAACAACCACAAAGTCTGGTTTTGTTTATCCGTTTGGGGCACAGTAATAACTGGTCACTGGATCTAAGTAGCTGGGTTGGAGAATGCGCCTCTAATTTATTTTTCAGATAGTCTGGTCACCTTCCCTGCAGGGTTTTTAAGACCAGACATAAAAAGTTTAAATAGAGCCCGTTTTTTTTTATGGGCAGCCAGAGGAGCAGGTGCAATAGAGGTTCAGATGGTGACCGTGGGGGAAGATTGAGGGCAAGGTGAGCTGCTGTATTCTGCACCACCTTGAAGCCCAGAAAAGAGGCCTTTATTCGTACCGACTATTAGGGAAATACCATAATCCGGGCGGCTTGGTGAGGCGGAGATTACCTGAGCCCAAGATGGCGAGTGCTCCGTCCGACCATCCATAAATCCGACACTAATCCTGCATTAATACTGGTTACTACGAGCTACACAGAGGTCGAGCTGGATCAGTAAGCCACACTGCCCATTTTGAGCTGTTACTTGGTGCTGTGCAGAGATTGACGGCAACGCGGGCGGTGTGAAGAGGGATCACCGGAAACTGGCGATCAGAGGCTGGCGCGGGGCTTTGGCTGCAGCCGGAGATCCCAGCAGATTGACTATGCCCCCCATGGTCCTGTGCACGGGACACAGTGATGACCGGAGGTGATTCCCGGAGGCGGCTTGTCTGGCTGTTCGGTGTGGAGCCCACCATCCGGAGTGAGAGCGGGGACGGCGGATCACTGGCGGTTTGACGCGAGACACCAGTGTGCCCGTCCTGATCTGGCCTGCTGTGCCTGTGGAGCCAGAAAAACCTCTGCATGGACGCCGAGCGCTGTTATTGCTGAGCCTCGAGTGGTACACGTACGCGCTGTGTGCTGCTGCATACCCGAGTGTGGTTCGGGTTGCGGCCCACCATTGTGGTAAAAGTATCGAGATCCGTCCTTTTGCCCAGGGACACAGATCTTCGGTTGCTGCAAGGCATAGGGTGAGTGGGCCGACGCCAGACACTGCTGCGCTGTTCTTTCTCCATCGAGCCAGGTGCCCAGCAGGGTAATCTGGAGAAGGGGTGATTGTGAACCCCCCTGACAAGATGGTGGGCGATGCTCCTTCTGCTGCGCCATTGCTGAGGCCTGCTGTTGTAACCACTACGTTGGTCTCTTCACTGGAGCCTTAAACTGCCCACTCCCTCTTAAGATTAACATCCACTACACCAGGCACGCCTGACTGGAAATCGGAGGCGCCGCTGCCTGCCCAGCGTGGTGGTGGTGTGGACCAGAGCTGGGGGCCAGTGTTGTGGGGTGATGCATTGTGGCCTTGCAGCTTCCCAGCTAACGTAGAGGCCGCAGAGATTGCCTTGTGCACCTCACAGCGTTTCGGCTGCCGGCTGGGGGGGAGCCTGGGGGCCGCATTGCTCTGCAGAGGGACCTTCGCTGCGGCAGCTTTTCCGCCAGCCACATTTGGGAGTCGGGGGGACCGTGAGAAGCCTGTTGTCGGCCTGCGCTGGACTGCCTGCACTCCGTGTTGGTCCCCGCATTGCGACAAGTTCCCATAGTGCTAAAGAAAATAACATCTTATTGCACCACATAACCTGAGCTCTGCAGCGAGAGCCAGCACTGAGCCCCAAGAGACACGTGGAGAGCTGCCTGTGTGAAGTGGTTCCACGGAGACCAGCTTCCCCTATCGATTAATTGCTCTGGATGGAAGCCACGTGTCCTGGTGTGTCGTGAGGTTCCGTGACAATTGTAAGTGGTGTTTTCGACTCATACGAATATGGTCGAGTCTGGTATCTATGAACCGCAAATGACGAGTTTGGTAAGTGTGCGCAGTTTCGCTGTGCTAACTTAAACCGTTCGTTTGTTACGTGGGTTTTTCATCTGTACCCACGGGTTCCATCTTAGATACGGCATCCATTTTGTCTCTTGCCCTCAAGTAGCCAGCGAACGGACGTTGTCCGCTTCGCGACCCTGGGACTCCCAAGATATTTGCGGAAGACACATGTTCTTGTCTTTATGACGAGGGGGATGCTACTGTAAAGCAGATGGCGCCGCTCGAGGCTCATCTTGCCGCACGGACTTATTGTCTCAGCCGTGCATCTCATTAGGCACGTCCCTTTGATGCCTGTATCTCGTGTTTCCCGATACCTCCCCTTTTACACCCTTTCCGATCTCCCCACTGTCTCCGTCTTCCTCTGCACCTGTCCTTGTTCCTATTTCGATCTGTTTTACTGCTGATTGGAATTTGCTAATGGTGGGAAGATGGGTTTTTACAGTTGGGAACCGCCAAATGTTTCCGCACTTATGTTCCGGACCTCATGTGTTCAAAGTGACCAAAGCGACCCCTCTGGGGGATAATGGTGAGAACCGGGTTGTAAACTTTTGTGTTCAATGTAGTCCTATGGGTAAAAACTGTATAAAAGGAGCGATCCACAGAACCAATTTGAAGCAGTCTCCCCAAGTTGCACGTTGTGTACTTGTCGTGACCTCTGTGTTCCCTGCAGCAAATAAACCTTGAATCTTTGACGCCGAAGGAAGTGTCCCGTGTCTCTGTGATTCGTACGCCGGAGCAGGTTACCCACGAAGGTTTCAGGTGTTGTGCCCTGGCACCGCTGGGTCTTAAAGAACCCAGTCCTTCAGTTGGCGCCCAACGTGGGGCTGCATCAGTGGTACCGGTCCAAGCCCGACGATCGTGAGGAACTTCATGTGAAATCTCCGAGGGAAGGTGCACTCCGCTTCATCGATCCTGTTGTCGAAATAAGTGGCCCGAAGACTTTTCCCGCGAAGATTCCCGCCTCTGGACGGCTGCGACGGACTGCTGCCCTGACTGTAGACCTGTTTTGGCGCCTGGCGTAGACCTTGGTATAGCGAGACGATTGACGGGCCTTCCTGGTGACGCCATCGATCTTTGAGTTAAGTATTTGTGGGTCGCTCCCAGAGTTCTTGGTTGTTGACACTTTAGCGAGTGTTTTTGTTGTTAACGCTGTGTGAGTGTTTTTGTCGGTGACACTTTGCTAGCGTACTTTGTTGTGTTGTTTGACGACTGCAGCCGCCAAAAACCGAGGGTTTTGTTCTTTGCTGGGACTTGGTAAATCCCGTAACCCTTGAAGTTTGTGAAACTCGGCTAGTGTGCAAGATGCCTGGTCGCAGTACTTTGTTTAGTTGTTTCAGACCTTGTGGTATGGATTCCCGACTGGAGGACTCGTGTCCGATACCTCCGGTTGGAACTCCCACTTATGACCTGTACAGTAAGCATGGGCTAGGCCCAATTACCTTTAACGATTATTGGATTAAATACATGAATAAGGACGGCGACCTTCGCTGGCCACCTCATGGTAGCTTCGAGGCGCCGATCTTAGATAATCTAGAGATTAAATTGTTCGAACGAAAATCAAGGCCGGCCATGTTTGATGCCTTTCGGTTGTGGCGCAAAGAAGCCCGACAGAAAGAAATCAGACAGAATAAACGTACTCAGCGAGATAATGTTGCTACTATAGTGAAGAAAGCTGAGCAGTTTCAGCGCGATAAGGAGGATAAGGATAAGGAAGTGTTTGACAGACTACAGCGTATGACTATAGATAAATGTTATCCTGCTTTGCCTACGGAGTCAGAAAAGAAGGAAGAGGTAGTTGAGGATCCTTTAATGTCCTATCTTATGAAGTCGCCACCTCCGTACGTACAGGGTACCGCAGCTCCTGTGGTCCCTGCCGTACCTGTTCTTCCTCCGCCTGTTCCTCAACCTGTACCTGCTCTTCCGACTGTTCCTGCTCCTTTGCCTGTTGCTATTCCTACTGCTCCTCCGCTTCCACATACTCCTGCTCCCGCTACTGCTCACGCTACTGCTCCTGTTTTGTTAGCCCCTGCGGTTGCTACTGTCTCTACTCCTTCACTTGTTAGTCCTGTGTCGTATCTTTCTCCCTCTACTCGTAGTCGTAATTCTCCCCTTGCGGCTAGCTTCTTTCATTCGCTCGGGCCTGTTCATGGGTCCGCTGGTTCTGATGGTCCCCAAAGACGTAGTCAGCTTCCTGGAAACAGAGAACGTGTTGCGCTATATAATATGGCGATGGGTTGGATGGTAAACCCTCTTAGAAATCCACCCCGTGTTGTCCTCGACACGTTTTGTCAATTTAATATACCAACCCAGAGATATGTGTTTAATGAAATGTGTAAGTTCCTTCATGATCAGATAGTGGCCGATGCGCCTGACGAGGTGCTGACCGCCCTGTCTGAGCTTCAGCTTCAGTTCGCAAGTGGACTGATAGTAGATACTAATGTTCGACGTGCTATTGAACGGTTGCTATCTTTTCGTCCCGCTCCGATACCTCATGCATTGTTTGTTGAGGATATTGAAAAACAACCAGACGAGTCTGGCCAATATCCTATGCGTGAAGTTCCGCCGGTTTGGGTACCAGCTGATCCTAATGCTAATCCTGCGACAGTGGCGCATTTCCAGAGAGTGTGGATACATCTCCCATGGAAACGATCGGAAGTGCTACAGGTGAAGCAATCTTTGCCTGATCCACGCAAAAATCCCACAGGGTATTATAAGGAATTATCGCAGCTCGTAGATGCTACGGTAATGAATCTTGCCGATATCGATATGTTATTCGGGAATGTCGTACCGCAACCGGTATGGGCTAAGATTCGGCAGGAGAATCATCCGAATGAATTAGGCGGTGATTGGGCTGCTATTGTAGCGGCAGATGCCGGACAAGTGGCTGCTACTAAACCCGACCAGTTGATTACTGCTCTTCCTCAACGAATAATAACATTAATGAAAACTCTTATGCCAGCTATGAGGGTCAATTGGGACAAATTGTCAGCTTGCAAGCAAAAGAAAGATGAGAGTGTTTCCGACTTCTTTACGAGGTTTGAGGAAGCATTCATTGACCATAGTGGACAGGATATGGGTACTGAGGGTGGTCAAAGGTTGTTTGTGGACAAATTTGTTTCGAACTTATTGCCCGATTTGAGCAATAAGTTAAAGAATTCGGAAAGTGCATGGGCCGTTTCTACTTCGGCTCAGATATTGGCTACGGCGCAATATTATGAGAATAGGGAGAAAGAAGAGAACGACCGTGCTGATAAAAAGACGAAAGAGCTCAAAACTAAAGTGCTGCTGCAACAAGCGTATCCTCCACGTTCGAATCAGAATGCACCCCAACAAAATAGATCGCAGTCGCAATCGAATCGATCACAGCCGCGTAATGATTCCTCCTCCCAAAGATCATCGTTAGGGTACAATCAATGTGCTTATTGTAGACAGGAGGGACACATTAAATTTAATTGTCCTGTTTTGAATGAACGTAACAGTGGTAACTCATCTAGAGGAGGTCGTGGTGGTTCGCAGCAGGCATCACGTGGTAGAGGTCGTGGTGCTCAGAACGATCACTCAGATAACTCATCCAATTCTAATAATTGTTTCGATCAACGTGGATCATCGCAAGGACGATCCGCGCAGTACAATGTAGACGATTATTACGTCGATCAGGGAACTGACGACAGTAATTACTAGGACAGCCAAAGACAAGGAGAGGGAGTGGTATCAGTTCCGGTTGATCAGAGAGGGCCTTACGTCGCAGTTGCTACATCGGGCGTCGTTGAGCCTTTTCTGTTGGACACTGGTGCAGCGAAAAGTTCTATTATGCATTCGAAACTCCCTGGCGCACCTTTGTCTGGCTTAACAAATGTTTCCGTTGGATTCTCTGGCGCCCCTGTTAGGAATCCAGTTTCGCGCCCTTTGCCCCTTACAATTGGGCCACGTGAGCTAGAAGCTCCGTTGATTTTGACTACAGGTTGTGGTGAAAATCTTTTGGGCCTGGATTTGCTTAAACGTTTGTACGCGACTTTGTATTGCTCTCCTGCGGGTGTAAAGCTTACGTTAGGAGAGAGGGTTGTCTCTCCTATGTATTTGTCTCTCGATAAGCTTCCACCGGAATTGAGTTCTCTTCCTGCGTCTTTGTGGGCAACGGGTCCAAATGATGTGGGCCTGCTTGACATCTCCCCTTATGTTGTTCAGTTGAAATCTAATGTGCGATTGCCACGTATTCCCCAGTATCGTATCTCCCTTGATGGTGAACGAGCACTGTTAGCGATCATCTATGATCTGATTGAGAAAGACGTTATTGAAGAGACTCGGGGAAACGTGTGCAACAGCCCTGTACTGCCCATTCTTAAACGTACTGATCCTACAAAACCGCCTGTTTATCGTTTTGTTATCGATTTACGGGAGGTGAATAAAATTGTGGTTCCTCAATTTCCCGTTGTGCCTGACATCACGGCGCTACTGACTCTGATTCCAGCTTCTGCATCATGGTTTTCGGTGATTGATTTGAAAAATGCGTTTTTCAGCATCCCGATTGCCGAAGAGAGCAGGGACCTTTTCGGTTTCTCTCTCGGTGGACGTAGCTTCCGGTTCAAACGCGCTCCTCAGGGCTACTGTGAAAGTCCATCGATTTACAGTCAAGCCTTGAAGGGTCAACTGGATGCGTCTCGGTTGCCGGTCGGTGCGGCCTTAATCCAATACGTCGATGACTTGTTGGTGGCTGCTGATACTCAGGACATTTGCAAAATTGCTACGGTGTCGTTGCTGCAACATCTCTGTGAGTTGAATCACAAGGTGTCACCTTCTAAACTCCAATATTGTTGTCAAGAAGTAACCTATCTAGGTCACTTATTGTCAAAGGAGGGAAGGAGATTGACCCCAGAGAGAATTGCGGCGATTGCGCGAATGGCTGTGCCAAAAACCCAAAGAGATGTGCGTGCCTTTCTAGGTATCACGTCGTACTGCAGGCAATGGATTCCTAATTTTTCATTGCTAGCGAAACCATTGGTGGCTCTTACGTGCAAGGATGTTTCAACTCCTTTACCATGGACGGAAGAATGTCAGAAAAGTTTTTCTGAATTACGTGATTCATTGTGTTCGGCTCCTGTGTTAGGTACTCCTGACTACAGTAAGCCGTTTACGTTATATGTTCACGAAAGGGAAGGTTGTGCTTTGAGTGTCTTAACGCAATCTTTTGGTGGTAAGCAACGTCCATGTGCATATTTTTCCTCGACCTTGGACCCAGTAGCTAGAGCATTGCCGAGTTGTTTACGAGCAACAGCGGCAGCTGCGGTCTCCATCCGACAATCAGCAGGATTGGTCATGGATAATATGCTTACGGTGATGGTTCCGCATGCAGTCGATACTCTTTTGAATCGAACGAAAACTCAGCACTTGACGAGTGCGAGGTTGTCTGGGTATGAGCTGACGCTCTTGGCAAGCCACATTCAGATAAAACGTTGTAACGTTCTAAACCCGGCAACTTTGTTACCAATTAGCACAGAGTCAGATGAAGTAGCAGAACATGACTGCTACTTGAGGACTGAAGAGGAAACGAAAGGTCGAGTGGACCTTAAAAACACCCCATTGGAAGATCCGGATGGCACTTTGTATGTGGATGGGTCATGTTTTAAATTGCCGAATGGCGATGTGACTACTGCTTATGCTGTTGTAACGTTGAATACTGTTGTTGAGACTGCGAGGTTGAATCAGAATTCTGCCCAAGCTGCGGAATTGATTGCTCTCACTAGAGCATGTGTGTTAGCGAAAGGGAAACGTGTGAATGTGTTTACCGACAGCCAATATGCTTTTGGCGTCGCTCACAGCTTTGGACGATTGTGGAGAGAGAGAGGTTTCTTGACGTCGCATGGTACGAAGATTCAGCATGGCCAGCTTGTGAATGATCTTTTGGATGCACTGACGTTGCCTACGCAAGTAGCGATTGTTAAATGTAGTGCGCATCGTAAGGTGACGGATGATGTTGGTCGTGGTAATGCGTTTGCGGATGAGATTGCTAAGGAGACTGCCCGGAACCTTAGCACTCGAATGTATGTGACGAGTTCGGTTAGGTGGCCTACAGAATCAAGCATGTGTGAAGACACTATTGAAAGCGTGAAAGAAATTCAGAATGAGGCCACCGAGACTGAAAAGGCGAAGTGGAAAGAAAGCACGGGAAAGTTGGATGCGAGTGGTTGTTGGATTGATTTGTCGGATCAGAAAAGATGGTTGTTGCCCGATGCGTATGTGCTGGCCGTTGTGACAATGGCACATGGGTTAGCACATATCAGCGTGAAAGGTATTTGTAAGTTGCTGTCTCCGGTGTGGAAGAATGATGGCATTACGAAATGTGCTGAACGTCTGGTGAAGAATTGTATGGTGTGCATGATGTACAATCCTGGCAAAGGAACCCCAACTCCCCCTGGCAGTTTTGCTCCCCCTTCGTATCCCTTTGAGGTGATTCAATTGGACTTCATCCATATGGAGCGATGCAATAACCTGAAATACGTTTTAGTTGTGGTTTGCGCATTCTCCCGATGGATCGAGGCCTATCCCCTCAAAGACAATACTGCTTTGTCTACTGCGAAAATCCTACTGAAGGAATATTTTCCTCGGTATGGAATGCCTAGAGTCGTGTGGTCAGATAACGGAAGTGAGTTTGTTGGAAGTGTGATGAAGAGTGTGTGTAAGGGCCTTGGAATTAATCAGAAATTCCACAGCGCCAATCATCCCCAGTCAGCTGGATTGGTTGAGGGGTACAACGGCACCCGTAAACTAAAGCTAGCGAAGATTCAGGCTACGACTGGTCTTTCGTGGCCTGACGCTTTACCTTTAGCATTACTGTCAACTAGGGCGACTGTACACTCCCGAGTAGGGCTTAGTCCCTATGAAATAGTGTTCGGCCGTCCTGCGAATGTGTGGGGGGTTCCTAGGCCAGGAATGTTTTCTGATCTTGAGTATCCAATGTTGATCGATTATCTACATGACTTGACTGCTAAACTGAGGTTAATTCACCAACAGGTTTACGACGCATTGCCGACGGAGACGGAGGGTCCAGGCCACCAGCTCCAGCCCGGAGACTGGGTGGTGACGAGAAACTTTTCACGCAAAAATAACCTGGACCCGAGGTTCACCGGACCCTATCAAGTGCTCCTGGCCACGAGGACTGCCGTTCGTCTCGAGGGACGTAAGAATTGGGTGCATGCCACCCACACTAAACGAGTCCCCATCCCTTTGCCGGCAGACCCGTGGGTAAGGAGAGGCATTGCGTCAACAGAAACAGAAACATTGCCGGCGTTTGTGCCTTTTAGCGACGCACAGCTTGTTGGAGAATCCTCAGCGCAGCAGAAAGACACTGTTGAACAATTAGCATCAAAAGACTCAAGACCAGAACAATCAACTGATCAGCAGGACGCTGTCTCTTCAACGGATCCTTTATTCGACGAGCAGACACGCCCTGGGAAAACCCGATACTTTATGCGATCTCGCACTAAGGACAAATAAAATATTCTGCTTTGTTGCAATTGACAACTGCATTATCCCGTTTTCCGTGATCAGTTCTGAACATTCATATTACTGTAATTATTCTTGTACATATATATTGAGCTTCCTTCCTTGTACCCTTTTGCTTCCACAGCTGAGAGACTTTGTGCTTGCATATATACCTATTGTGCATTGAAGGCCGTAGGGCCGCGCGCGTACTTCCTTCTGGATAGTAGGTCTTGACGCTAGGTTAAAGGCCGTCGGTTCCTGGGAACTCCTAGGGATTGACTATTGCTACACAGAACGAAGTGCGTCAAGAAACGTTGCGGACGGTCGTAGGGAATGGCATTCTCGAAGCTGAATGATTTGGAAGGAGCTCAGGTTCACCGATTCAAGCTGCAGCAACTCAGTCGTACCAAATGTTTTATATTCCAACTGTTTGTATTGTTTTTGACTGCTTCTGCATTATTGGCAGGTGGGGTGTATTACACGATGTCTTACTTCTTACCTGCTACACCTACTCCTACTCCTTACCCTAATCTTACCTCTACTGCTTCTCCCCATTCCTTTCACATGTTACCGGAACACGAGCAGGCTAGACGTGTAGAATTCCGCAACAATTCCTTTATTCAGCTCCTTCATCAGCATCAGTTAGTGGTTAACACTACTAATTGTTGGGTGTGTGGGTTGATGCCACATACTACGGATAAGGGAATTCCATATCTGGTGTTACCGTATAGTTCCCAAGGGTCAGCTCGAGCATTTCAAACAATGTTTCGAAGCGCACTGGGTTTCCACCCCATTCGAGAACCACGTTCCCCCTACTCTGGTCCTACCTCGTACCAAAAACCTTTGTCGATAGCAATAGAGGATTTAGATAGCGATATCTATGATCCCTCGCTTATTCCCGAAGAGGAGGTACAAGCCTATAGAGTCCTAAGTAGAGGTGAATATAGTGCGTTCACTAGCGAAAAGCAGCTTAAAAGCTCGCCTCCGATATGGGTCGTACCCCACACTGGTAATTTTTGTCTTATGGGTCGTGGCCGAAGATCGCAAGCCCGACTTGGAGCAAGTGCGTGCACTGAAAATTACATTCTGCCGATGTTCTCGTCCCCTGTGTTTCTGGCTGCCAAGGGTACATACTTTATCTGCTATGATCGTGCATATGCATGGTTGCCCGCTGACTTCATGGGCTCCTGCTTCATCGCAAATCTGTTGCCCCCGACGTTCACTGTAGATGCCGATTATCATAAGACTAGAGTTGTACGAGGTGTAATTAGCGAAGAGGATACTGCCGGTCAAGAGGCAGGAGACTTTTTCAAGGGTTTCCTCCCGTTTTGGGAACCTATGGTCAATAGTAGGAACCTGAGACAATTGACTCGAGTGGTAGAATCGACAGCTAATATTACCGCCATTGCCCTTGGTAATATCACCACAGAACTTCAGGCGGAGAGACTTATGACGTTACAAAACCGTATGGTTTTAGATGTCATCTTAGCAGATCGAGGTGAGGTATGTAAGGTGATCCATTCGAGCTGCTGCATTTTCATTCCAGATAATGCTCCTACTGTCTATCAAGCCATCTCGAGGTTGCATAAGATCTCCGAATCCATACACGTGGATGTAGGGGATTGGACGCTGCTTGGATGGTTTTGGGGCCTGATGTCGACTTGGGGTTGGAAGATTCTGATGATCATCGGAGTCGTTGTAGTGTTCCTGTTCACGTGTTGCCTTTGTGTGCAGTGTGGTCCTGCCTTATGTGGCCTCTGTGCTACAACGTGTATAAGACAACCACCTGTTACCAAGGGGACTCGGTTGGACAGAGCTATGCTACAACAACATCTCGATGGTCTGATGAATATCGAATATGATTCCGACTAGTGCTTGCCTACATGAGGGCAAAAGGAGCGTCTGAGGTTCCGTGACAATTGTAAGTGGTGTTTTCGACTCATACGAATATGGTCGAGTCTGGTATCTATGAACCGCAAATGACGAGTTTGGTAAGTGTGCGCAGTTTCGCTGTGCTAACTTAAACCGTTCGTTTGTTACGTGGGTTTTTCATCTGTACCCACGGGTTCCATCTTAGATACGGCATCCATTTTGTCTCTTGCCCTCAAGTAGCCAGCGAACGGACGTTGTCCGCTTCGCGACCCTGGGACTCCCAAGATATTTGCGGAAGACACATGTTCTTGTCTTTATGACGAGGGGGATGCTACTGTAAAGCAGATGGCGCCGCTCGAGGCTCATCTTGCCGCACGGACTTATTGTCTCAGCCGTGCATCTCATTAGGCACGTCCCTTTGATGCCTGTATCTCGTGTTTCCCGATACCTCCCCTTTTACACCCTTTCCGATCTCCCCACTGTCTCCGTCTTCCTCTGCACCTGTCCTTGTTCCTATTTCGATCTGTTTTACTGCTGATTGGAATTTGCTAATGGTGGGAAGATGGGTTTTTACAGTTGGGAACCGCCAAATGTTTCCGCACTTATGTTCCGGACCTCATGTGTTCAAAGTGACCAAAGCGACCCCTCTGGGGGATAATGGTGAGAACCGGGTTGTAAACTTTTGTGTTCAATGTAGTCCTGTGGGTAAAAACTGTATAAAAGGAGCGATCCACAGAACCAATTTGAAGCAGTCTCCCCAAGTTGCACGTTGTGTACTTGTCGTGACCACTGTGTTCCCTGCAGCAAATAAACCTTGAATCTTTGACGCCGAAGGAAGTGTCCCGTGTCTCTGTGATTCGTACGCCGGAGCAGGTTACCCACGAAGGTTTCAGGTGTTGTGCCCTGGCACCGCTGGGTCTTAAAGAACCCAGTCCTTCAGTCGCCATGGGAAAGGTAGATAAATCCTAGCCAAAGTCGCCATCCGAACAAAGAAAATCTAGATTCCGGGACCAGACAACTGATGACGACCAGAGTACGCACTCTGAGGAGCCAGAATCATTGGAAGGGAATATACGAGTCATCTTAGCCGCAATGCAAAAAAGTTTATCCTCCATAGATAACCAGATTGACTCTTTGTCCTATCATATGGATCGCATGACGGAAAGTATGGACAAGCAGGTTGAGAGGATGGATATGACGGAACGAAGGGTCACAGAGGTCGAAGAGGTGCAGACGGAACTAGATTCAGTGCAAAAGTAGGTGAACAAACTCCTATTGACATTACAGGACAAGGGGGAGGATCTCGAAGCGAGGTCCCGCAGAAGGAACATTAGAATCACTGGCCTGCCGGAGACCACAAATACAGGCAATATGGAGACCTTTGTAGAACATCCCTTGACCACGATGATAGGCCATGACATCTTCTCAATGTTTGTAGTGGAGAGGGGGCATCGATCGCTCGGACCAAGACCACAGCCTGGAGCCCTGCCAAGGCCTATAATCGCCAAGCTATTAAACTATAGGGACAGGTTGCAGCCGTGAAGGCGTCCCGGGAGTGCACAACACTCCACTATGAAGGATCAACCATCTCCCTATATCCAGACTTTACAATGCGGGTCCAGGAAGCACAAAGGCAGTTTGCACCCTTTGAAGAAACAACTCGAGAACAAAACCTTGATTACGCCATGCTGTATACGGCGCGCCTCAAGGTGAATCAGCTAGGTAGTCACAGATTGATTGAATCTTCAACCCTTAGGGATGTTGTATGATTGGACTCACATATTTATTCTATGTACTTTCACCCATTCCTTTGGGCAAATCGAGCTTTTCTTTACCAATAGCACACATATTCCTGTACTTAGTTACCAGGCAGCACTTTCCTTTGCACGTTCTCACCCAAAATGGTCTGTGGGTTCATTTCTAGGTTTCCACTGACAATGCCCACAGTCACATGCTTCTAATTTCATGTTACTGCACGCACCACCACTAAGTCACACCATGTAAACCATGATCCCATGTAAATCCTGTACTGTTGTACGCTCCATTGTTATTTTTTGTATCCTTCCCAGCCCTGAGGAGTCGGGGAATCATTACATTCCCATGCGACGAAACACGTGTCGGCTGGCATTAAAGAATATTAAATGAAGATCTGATCTTGAAAGACATTGGTGTTCTCTCTGACAGCTACAAATTGATTGCTAAGTTGGCCATCTTGGCACAAACATTTACTCTATCTTTCTGATGTGTGCAATAGGCATTTAGCTGTCTGTATTTAGTGTGTGGTCCTCACTACACACTCATTGAGGGGTTACAGGGCTTATCCCCTCGCCTTGTTCCACCACTGTTTCTACTTTGCTTCACAATATCCATGCGTTAAATAGTAGCAGAGCGTCCAGCTTTTCCCCCTATCCTAAAAACCCTTTTCTTTAGTTTAGTCTTGATGACCAGGACTGATATCAAGGATGCTACACTTACAGATAAGAATCTCAGTCTATATGAGACATTGTTGGAAATGCTAACTATTGAGTCTTTTTTCACACATAGTTGGGAGGATGTAGAGGAGGGTTTGTCTGGGGTACTTGCAGAGTTCTTGCCAGTGGGCTGCTTACTGTAATGTTTAGTCGACATAATGAGACCCTGCCGTGGAGCAGTGTTTGTATGATGCTATTGAAAATGGGCAAACTGACGCAATTGTTGTAATGCCAGATTGATGCATGATAGGTGCTGGATGGCGGGCACCTTTTTGGTTCTGTCTACATTGTTTGCAGGTTTGGGTAATATCTGCCTGCGTGTGTGTCCCACAATCCGCTCTTGTTCCATTGTTGTTCGTATATGATGTTTATTTTTATTTTTTTGGTTTTGTTTTACTGAGTTGCAAGGAAAGGGAAGAAGGTACACGCCATTGCACAGTTGGGGTATGTATGACGTGGGTGGGGGGCAGGGGAATACAGAGACTGACTTGGGATCTTCACAGCTATAGGGCATGTAGGCTTCGTGAGATGTAGTGTCAGTGCAGGACTGGTGGTAGGTGGAGACCCGCATACTCGTAGATTTAAAATACTGACTTGGGATTTGCGCAGTTTGAATGATTTCCGTAACACATACGGGCCAATGAGGACTTCCTTCTCCTTGGAGATTTTAATATTCATACCGACCAACCTGAATCCGCGGGGACCAAAAGTGTGTCTGCTGATCTGACAACCATTGGCCTCACACAAAAGAATCAGGGTCCCACACATGAAGGTGGACACTGCATCGACCTGATATACACCAATTTCGACAATATATCGTGTCACAAACCTACCCAATTAGACTGGTCTGATCACTTTGTACTACAATTCACTATTTTTAAAGTTAACAAAGGCTCCCATAAAAAATCCTTACCCCCTACTATACGCAGACAGTGGCACAAACTCACACTGGAGTCACTACAAAAGGTGTGGGAAAAACCGGATATTAAAGATACTGAGGAAGTAGAACATAGCCTAACTATGTTTCAGCAATCTCTAACAACAGCCATTGACAAAATTGCCCCTCTGAAAACATTTAGACAATTCCCTGTGGCCAAACAGGAAAAATGGTACACCGAGGCTCTCAGAAAAGAGAAGCAAGAATGTAGGAGGATAGAGAAGAGATGGAGAAAATCACACTCCGAGGATAACAAAAAGGCACATCGTGCCGCTCAAACTAACTACTACAAACATATTAAAGCTGCCCGTAAAAATAACATTGCCCAACAGCTCGTAGAAGCTGGTAACTCTCCTAAAGAACTTTACAGGATTCTTGAAACATTTGTCAAACCTATGGCTTGTGTAAGTCCAGATGACTTCTCACAAAGTTTATGTGAAGAAGTCTCCCTATACTTCGAAAATAAAATAGAATCCATCTATGATAACATTTTAACATCCCAAACAGTCAATAACACTCTGACCGTTCTCTCCAACGAAAACACCAACCTCACGCTGACTACATTCCCTCCTATCAACAATGAAGAGCTGTCTACATTAATGACCCAAGTAAAATCTGGGTCCCCGGATGACCTCATCCCTGTTAAAACCCTAGCCTCCCTCAGCACCCTGCTAGGTCCCCACATTCAAGATGTAATTAACCAGTCTCTGAAAAAGGGAAAAGTACCAACTGAATGGAAAAGAACGCGGCTCTCCCCTGGACGGAGCTTTCCAACCTCCGGCCCATCTCCCTCCTGCCGTACTTCAGCAAGCTGGCCGAGAAACATGTCAACGCACACCTGTCTAATTACATCGAGACAGCGGGCGGCCTAGACCACTCACAATCTGGTTTTAGGCCCAACCATAGCACCGAATCAGCCCTCTTGACAGTGACAGATAACATCAGAATGTTACTTGACAGGGGGAGCTCAGTGATTCTGGTGCTATTGGATTTGTCCGCTGCCTTCGACACAGTGTCGCACAAAATCCTTCTCGACCGCTTTAAGGGAGTGGGAGTAAAAGGGACCACCCTTGCGTGGCTTGAAAGCTTTCTTGCAGATAGGCAACAAGGTGTCAAATTAGGCTCCCATAAATCTATCTGTAGGAAGCTCACCAAGGGTGTGCCACAGGGCTCATGCCTGAGCCCCACGTTATTTAACGTATATGTGGCCCCTTTGGCGGAGATTATAAGATCTTACGGGTTCTCCCCAATCTCCTACGCTGATGACACCCAGCTGTTGTTTCCCTTCCAAACTATCACACCTGCAGTCATGCAATCCTTCCAAAATGGCATGAGAGCTGTGGCAGGCTGGATGGCCCAGAACTTCCTCCAATGCAATGTGACTAAAACCGAAGTCATGTTGTTTGGAGGGGCCACCCTACTCTGGTCTCCGGATTGGTGGCCACTTGAGCTAGGACCTGTCCCAGCGCCCAAACAGACCATCAAAAACCTGGGAGTACGCCTGGACCAAACTCTGATTCTAAAAGATCATGTCAGCCAAGTCACGGGAACGTGTTTCCGAATAATTGGTCTTCTACGGCGTATCTTCCCCTTCCTGCCAAACATCCACAGGAAAACGCTGCTACAGGCACTAGTTCTTGGGCGGGTAGACTATTGTAATGGTCTACTCATCTCTGCCAATCATGAACAACTACGCAGACTGCAGGTGGTGCAGAACACCGCAGCAAGACTCATCTTGAATGCCCCCCCCTGCACCCCGTCACGCCCTCTCCTTTCCCACCTTCACTGGCTCCCAGTGCGACAACGGGTCAACTTCAAACTATGCTGCATAAAGCATAAGTGCATTTATGGGTCCGGTCCCAAATACTTAAAAGACATCTTTATCTCCTACTCTCCTGGACGTGCTCTGCGATCCAGCAACACCATGTTGCTGCATGTACCCAAAGTTACCAGAGCCAGACAGGGTGGCCGAGCACCCTCTCTCAAAGGCCCCCTGCTGTGGAACTCCCTTCCACCATAGTTGAGACAAGTCTCCAATCTCTTTTCTTTCAGGAAAAAACTAAAAACATACCTATTCACCCAAGATTAATTTTCTTTCATTTTCCTTTCTGTCATCCCCTCAATAAGTTTCTTCCGACTCATACAGAAGCTACGCTCGGAGATACCCCTTCGGGGCTGATTCAGGCGCGTTGTAAGAATATAAATAAATAAATAAATAAATAAGCTCAGGAAAGGGATCTCTTACCTTAATAGACACAAGATTGATATTGAGGAGTCACACCTGCCTCTTAGTAGCAGAATGTTAGGATGAAATGAATTACAGGGCCACATACATGCAGCAGGGTTTACAGAACACGCGGGTGGGGTTGTCAACTGGATTGACCCTAAGGCCGGACTCCAGCTGATCCCACTTGACACCGACACGGAGGGGAGGTTCGCCATCTCACAATGTAGAGGGAAGGGTCTGGGTCTGATATTAGTGAATGTATATGGCCCCAACTACGACTGCCCACAGTTTTTCACAGGTCTAATGAACAAACTATGATATCACAGGGGAGCACTCTTCTTATGGGGGGGGGGGGAGACTTCAACTGTGTACTCGATCCTCAGTTGGATAGATCTGGTGGTCTGGATCGCTGACCCTCTGCTGCAGCGAGTGCTATTATGGATGCAGAGCTGCAGCTTGGACTGATAGATGTGTGGCGAAGGAGATCGAAAGGCAAGGGAGGTTTTACGCACGACTTCGCATACAATGATCTACATACCAGGATAAATTACAGGTTTGCATCTATTATTTCACCACATACGAGAATGCATGGTTCTGCCTCGCACGTTATCTGATCACTTGCCAATTCTGCTAGTTACGGATTTACCACATACACAGATTCCCCCGTTTACTTGGCGCTTCCCCCCCTGTATTCTCTACTTGACCCGTTCTTCAAATCTGACATGTTGGAAGCCATCAATACCTTCTTTGAGTGTAATATTAGGTCGGTAGACACATTTTCAGTGGTTTGAGAGACCTTTAAAGTGTATATCAGGAGGATAGCTATGTCTAAACACTCCGGCGTCCTTAGGTCTCTCCGGGGACGCCTGGCGGATCTAGAGAAAAAACTTTAGGCTATAGAGCGGGACCTACTTAGGGGGTCTGATGACCGACCTACGGAGGAATTTGAAGTGCTCATAAACGACTATC
Organism: Lissotriton vulgaris; assembly: GCF_964263255.1. NCBI lineage: Eukaryota > Metazoa > Chordata > Amphibia > Caudata > Salamandridae > Lissotriton > Lissotriton vulgaris. Next base: position 86,440,031 of record NC_141687.1, on the reverse strand, counting down.
ATGAGACGACTGATTTAGAGCTTTAGCATATGGGAAAGTACGCGTCAGCATGAGTTTATGGTGAGGGGGACCGTCCCAGCTCGGTACTGGCCTCCGTTCTTCAAAGGCATAGAGAGACATCAGGGGTTGGTGTTATCAATGATGACCAAGGTGCCCCTTTGACGGACTGTACACAGTTGTATTGGTCGAAAACGGGATGTTTTGATGATGAGATGCTTGACTCCCTGAATCACATTAACCTGCCGTGGCTGACGAACACCCACAGGGAATTTCTGATGCGGAGGAGATTACAGTTGCATTAGATGGGATGAAGTCTGGGAGTGCACCCGGGGGGGCGGGGGGCGGCCTCACGGTCTCCTTCTATAAGGAATTCAAAGGCGTCCTGGTTCCACACCTGATCACGCTCTTTGAAGAATTAGCAAGAGTGGCCAGATGCCGCTCTCGATGAGAGAGGTGCTGATAGTTGCTATTTTGAAACCAGATAATTCTCCTACTGAATACGCGTCGTATAGGTGCTTGTCACTCCTAAATGCAGATGTCAAGCTATACGCCAAGATATTGGCAAACCGACTAGCTCCTCTCATGCCACTGCTTGTAGCTCCGGAGCAGGCCGGGTTTATCCCGAGCAGAAACTTGACTTACAATATCCGTACGGTATTTGGTATCCAACAAACGAGGCCGGAAGTCAGGGCAGCTGCCATATTCCTTAATATGGAGAAGGCATTTGATTTGGTCGAATGGAAGTTTAAGTATCACGTGCTGACAAGGATGGGGGTGGGGAGCGTCTTCCTACATCTGATTTGAGTACTATACAATGGACTGGAGGCTAGAATAAAGCTGGGCGACATGGTTACGGACACAATCCCAATCACTAGGGGCTCACGACAGGGATGCCCGCTTTCTCCTCTATTGTATGCACTGGTCGCTGAGCCATAGGCCTGTGAGCTCAGAGAATACCATAGGTTCCGGGGTGTTCGCTACCCAGGATATCAACTGATCATCTCCACCTATGCTCTCTATGTACGAGACCCTGAAACCCATCTTTCCTCAGTTTTGCGGGAGGTGGTCAGATTTTATGTGTTTTCTGGCCTACAGGTAAACTGGGCCAAGTTGATTGTATTCCCCCTTACCACAGCCACAGTTCCCTTCACCCTTGATTTCCCACTTAGGTGGACTACAGACCCAGTAAGGTGCTTAGGCATCAAGGTGCACAGGGACTCGGAGGTGGTGTTTAGAGAGAATTATGGAGTCGCTGTGAGCAAATTAGAGGACGATATAGATCCATGGATCCGACTGCCATTATCCCGCATGGGCAGAATACCAATAATGAAAATGGTGGTGCTGCTGTGGTTTCTGTTTCAACATCCCGATGGTCCTCCCCAGCTCCTTTTTTGCAAACTCACATCCCTATTGATCGGGCTTGCTTTGGCTGGCAAGCATGTGTGCGTTAAATGGGAGATTCTTACGCTCCCATTTCACAAGAGAGGCCTTGGCGCCCCTGACCTAGATGTCTATTACAGGGTGACACAAAGTGTGCATGCACATTCCTGGTTACACGGGCCGGCCGACACTCTGCATGTACAGATATAGCGGGTTGTTGCAGCCCCACAACCTTTGCCAGTACTCCTCTTTCAACCTCCAGATCGCAGGACAGGCATCATAGATTCTATCAACACGATGGTACATGCTTGGCACCATCTCTTAAAATTGCAAGCCGGCACTGTCTGTATTCTCCCCACATGCCACTCGATTGGTGTCTCTGGCTACCAGCTTGTACAGACAACGGGGTTATGAATGCGATACAATCTCTGAATATTGAGACAATAGATGTGTTCACTGACAGCATAGCTAAAACCTGGGACGTAGTGGCCACAGTCGTACCCCATCACACGCCACTTACTAGATTTCAGTTTCACAGGATGAGGCAGTCACTACTTGAGAATCTGGGAGTGGATATGGTCGAGCTGGCTGAGGGAGCCGCACTCACATATGTCATTAGGTCAGACCCTCCTACTCTTATCATTGCTAAGCTATATAAGGCCACCCAGAGTTTTTCCTCTAACCAATACACAAAAACGAGACTGGAATGGCAAGTGGATTTGGGGTCCGATATAGATGATGTGCAGTGGAAATTCTGCTGCAAACGTATGAAGCAGATTTCTCTTAATGAGAGACATCGGCTGATTCATTTCAAATTTCTTAGTTGGGTCTATTACACTGCCCAGCGGCTACACAGGTACAGGCTGCGTGACGCTGCAATGTGTGAGAGATGTGGAGCTGAAGTGGCAGATTTCCTACATTTAGTGTGGTCGTGCCCGGGGATAGCTACTTTTTGGACGCAGATCTTTAAATTGCTGGGAGATATATTGGAGGTGCCCCTGGCCCCAGACCCCATGCTCGCACTGCAGGGATATTCTAAACCTCTGCCCAAGGCCATCAGGAGATTAGCTGATATGGGTCTGTTGATTGCGAAACGTAGGATAGTGGTATGTTGGTCCGAGGGCCCATTCCTTACCATAGCTAGCTGGTCCAAAGATATGCTGTATTGTTGCGCTCAAACAGAAAGCTACAGCTAACTTCTTCCCCCGCGCAGACGCCCTAAAAATCTCTGGGAATTGTATAAGACTTTTCTTGCCACTAACCTCAGGGGGGGCAGCGTGCTGAGACTGCCCATTAAATACCCCATGACATTTATAGCACAGGGTGGGTTGCAGTCATCCACTGCACTGTTGGTCCGTGCTCCTTGTCACCATTTACAGGGATTGAGGATGAGATGACTATAATAATGTTTCCTCATGTTTTCTGTCTCTAACGCTTAGTTGGCTCCAGTATTTGTTTTTCATTTCTCTTATAACATTCCATTGCCCTGATCAAATGATGCAAAATGTTGTATTACATGAACCCTCTTGAGACAAACAGAAGGTTTTTCACTGATGTACATTGCTATTGCTGTTGGGCCTGGTATTGGTCTCTGTACTTTTGTTCATTTTATTATTTGCCCTCATGGACCTGATTTTGTGTCTTTATTGCATATATGGAAACTTTTTTCTTTTAATAACTCTTTTTATTGAAAAAGAAAACAGGCATGTGAGATTAATAAGGCATTGGTTGGCAACCGTTCAAAGTGGCTCATACATAGATTGGCATTCTGGAGTGTACGTATTACATTTCTGAGGCAGCAATCCATACTAATATAATAAAGATAGAGCCCAAAACTTTGAGGTGGGTAATCTCAGGAACCACAGCATCAATCACAACACCCAATACAGCGTTGGAAAGGGTATCTGCAGCAGAAGGAAATAGGCTATGCAGATGCCCACCATATACATTTAAAAGGTAAAAGAACCGTGCCAGCAAAGTAGTCCCTTGTGGGCGTGTCGGCGTTGTGCTGTGGGCGTGTGCTGGGGGCGTGTGGTACGTTCCACCCTTCATGCCATGTCTCACATCGTATGCTAATCCCACCCTGCTCCCTTTAAATACCCCTGCATCCCATAATCATAACCCACCCTTACTCCTTAAAATACCCCAACACCCTTAAACACTAACCCATCTTAACCCTATAAATATACCCTGTACCCCAAAATCCAAACCTAACCCTAAACCCTAATAAAATACCCCTGTACCCTAAAACCCAAACCTAGCCCCGAACCCCTAAAATACCCCTGCACCCCAAAACCCAAACCTAGCCCTGAACCCTTAAAATAACCCTATACCCCACAACCCAAACCTACCCCTGAACCCTAAAAATACCCCTATACCCCAAAACCCAAACCTAGCCCTGAACCCTAAAAATACCCCTGTACCCCAAAACCCATACCTATCCCTAAACCTTAAAACTGCACCCCATAACCCAAAACTATATCTGAACACTTAAAATACCCAAACACCCCCAAACATATACCTCAGTGCCCCAAAACATATACCCCTATACCCATACTTACCTTATACAAACATAAAAAAACATGCTTTTACCATTCATGCATTTACAACGAATTTCTTTGTGAATGTATGCATGGTAAAAGCATATAAAACGTAATGCCATGCATTATAATGGCATTGCGGAGTCATGGTACTTTCGTAATGAAAGTATGCGGAGTGATGGTATGCGGAAAGAAAGTTGCGGAATAATGGGTGTTTACCCTCCCGCGGTAAGTACATTGGTGGCACGGCGGCCCATATCTCCAGCAACATACTCATATTTTTTCACCACCCATTTGAAAAATGCACAGGTCTCTCTCATTGATGGCCAGCACCGACATACACTTTTAGACACACCTCCCGCCACAAGTTCTAGAATTGCGAACTTTAGAGCTGGGGAGCTACGTTCGAATCTCGGCATCAGCTCAACATCCTGTGATACCAGGCAAATCGCTTTGTCTCCCCGTGCCTACCACAAATGAATGTGTTCTTCTGTAATGTAAATTGTGCTCATGCCATGTTGTAGAGTTCGGGCTATATAATATTGCAAGGAAAAATAAAGTAAATAAACTCCACACACTACTGAACGCGCACTCTTAAGTGTATCAGCAGTGCACTGTGAATCGGAGCGTTTCACAGGCCTGTCACAGATAAGAAATGCTATCAAAACGAAATCCTACAAAACAATATACTTCTGGCCGGCAGCGATACATACCCGGACAATGTCGGGATGGACTGCTAGTATACTTCATACATCATTAACATCTCCTAGCAGCTCGCTCATGCTCTTTGGTGGTGCACAGATTTCCCCCTATAAACATTATAATGTTCCCATATTTGTGACCATTTATTCGGACATCTTCTGGCTTCATAAATAGATTTTTTGGTCACCATACACCAGTCCATGTCATTGGCAAAGTCCGCTACTTTCGGTGGTTGTTTAGCCCTCCACATTCGTACAATATTTCTTTTGGCTACCATGAGCCCCAATGTGACCCATGTGCATTCATTAGAATTTAAGTCTGTAGGATCCCAAATATTCAACAGCACTAATTTAATATTGCATTGAGTCTGCTGCCCTAGTGCAGCCTCCATCTTGCACACCACCTGATCGCAATAGTTCTGTATCACTGCACATTCCCAGAGAATGTAGATAAAAGTGCCCTCATGTCCGCAGTTCCGCACACAGCTACCATCGCTAGTGTATCCCATGCTGACTAAGAGTGAACCTGACAAGAATACTCTATGGAGAATCTTCAGCTGGACTGGGCGGAGTCGAGAGGAGATGGCCACCTCACGAGGAGATGCCACTGCCATCTGCCACTCCTCATCAGCAAGACTGGCAACGTCATGTTCCCATTTGGCACGTAGGCAGGTCAGGGGATCAGCTACATTATTAATTAACTTTTTATAGATGAGGGAGATTGCTTTTTCAGGGAGATCCCCATCAAGTATCCTGTCCTCATGCGGGGAGGATTTAGGAGGAACCTCACCCCTGGGGATGACAGCAATAACGGCGTGACTGATTTGCAGATATCTGAAATGTTCGGTTCGGGCTATGTCGTACTCCTGTTGCAATCAATGGAAGGAAATCATTCCATCTGCTTTCCATACATCTCCCACCTTAGAAATACCTATAAGGTCCCACTTTTCAAATCCCTTTGAATGGATCAGTCTTCCTAACCGGTCGCAATACCAAATTGGCATAGCTTGTGTGAGCTTCCCCACCCAACCAAAACCCCTAGTAGCCATCTGCCATACGTGCACTGCATGGCCGGTGGGCCCGTCAGGGCGGGTTTTTAAGGCTTGCATGTATAGAGCTCCCTCAAAGCCACCCTCAACCCCCCCCCCCCCCCCCGGGAGGAGCCACCTATCCGTTCGGAAGGCAGGGTCATCCTGCAATCTATACGTAAATTGGTTGATGGCAGCGAGTTGTGAAGCCCAGTAGTATCTCTTGATATCTGGGAGCCCTATGCCCCTGTCATACCATCCCAGTGTGAGATTATGTGTCGCAGTACGTGCTGGTTTACCCTCCCACAATAGGTCTCGAATGATGCCGTCAATTTCCCTAAAGTATGAGGCAGTAACTGATATTGGGGTGTTCTGCAATACATACAAAAATCTAGGGACTGAATAGGGCAGCTAGCCCAAGGAGAGTTAACGGAAGTATCTTCTAGTGCTGGACATCCGCTTTAAGATGCAGTAGAGGAGGGAAGAGAGAGAGAGTGGCAAGATCTCTGGAGACCCAAATCCCCAAATACTTGACGCCATCACCGGCTACCATCAATGGGCAGCCCGAGGTAGCTAAGGCCGGCTGCCAGTGAGGATATAAAGCAATTATTTACCCCCAATATATACTATAGCCCGCAAATGTGCTGAACACACAAAAGTTATCTAGAATCACATTTAGGGATGCAGCCGGGGAGGTCAAGTAAAGCAGAATGTCGTCCGCATACAACGAGATGTGGTCTTCCCAACACCATGCCCACTTAAGACCTCTTATGGTGAGGTCTTGTCGAATCGACATTGCTAACGGCTCCAAGGCCAGGGCAAAAATGAGCAGCGACAATCAATCAATCAATCAGGACACTTGTAAAGCGCACTACATACTCGTGAGGTTCTCAAGGGCGCTGGAGGGAGAAGGGGAGCTGCTACTGATCGAAGAGCCAAGTCTTGAGTAGTCTTCTGAAGACCAGTATGTCTTGGGTCTGCCCTAGGTTGGTTGGGAGGGTGTTCCAGGTCTTGGTGGCGAGGTGGGAGAAGGATCTGCCTCCTGCTGTCGTTCTTCGGATGCGGGGGTCACCGGCGAGGGCGAGGTCGGCAGAGCGGAGATTGCTGGTGGGTGTGTAGAAGCTGAGTCGTCTGTTGAGGTACGCTGGGCCGGTGTCGTGGAGGGCTTTGTGTGCATGGATGAGGAGCTTGAAGGTTATCATCTTGTTGACGGGGAGCCAGTGTAGGTCTCTCAGGTGGGTAGTTATGTGGCTGCGGCGGGGGATGTCGAGGATCAGACGTGCCGAGGCGTTCTGGATGCGTTGCAGCCGTCTTAGGAGCTTGGCCGATGCTCCTGCGTAGAGGGTGTTACCGTAGTCCAGCCTGCTGGTGACGAGGGCCTGGGTGACTGTTCTTCTTGTTTTAGTGGGGATCCACTTGAAGATCCTACGTAGCATTCGGAGGATGTTGAAGCAGGAGGAGGGGATGGCGTTGACCTGCTTAGTCATGGTGAGGGTGGAGTCGTGGATTACCTCTACGTTGCGTGTGTGGTCTGTAACAGTCGGAGCAGTTCCCAGTGTGGTCGGCCACCAGGAGTCATCCGAGGCTGACGGGGTGAACCCAAGGATGAGGACCTCCGTCTTGTCCGAGTTCAGCTTCAGTCGCCAGTTCCTCATTCAGTCGGCGACGGCCTTCATTCCTTCGTGGAAGTTGGTTTTGGCTGTGTGAGGGTCTTTGGTGAGGGAAATGATCAGCTGGGTGTCGTTGGCATTGGAGATGATGTTGAGGTTGTGTTGAGGGGCGACATGAGGGGTGCCATGTAAATATTGAACAAAGTCTGGCTGAGGGACGAGCCCTGGGGTACGCCGCAGATGATCTTGGTGGTATTGGAGTGGAAGGGGGGAGGCGGATGCTCTGAGTTCTGCCGGAGAGGAAGGATGTGGTCCAGTCCAGGGCCTTCCCTTGGATTCCAGCATCGCGTTGGCGTGTGCGTAGGGTGCGGTGGCAGACCGTGTCGAACGCGGCTGACAGGTCCAGGAGGATGAGGGCTGCTGGTTCTATGTTGTCTAGAAGGATCTTTATGTCATCTGTGGCGGCGATGAGGGCGGTTTCGGTGCTGTGGTTGCTGTGGAAACCGGACTGGGATGGGTCCAGGATGTTGTTGTCTACGAGGTAGCGGGTCAGCGGGTTGTTGACGATTTTCTCGGTGACCTTAGCTGGAAATGGGGGCAGGGAGATGGTCCGGAAGTTCTTGAGGTCCTTGGGGTCCACCTTTGGTTTCTTGAGTAAGGCGTTGATCTTGGCGTGTTTCCAGCTTTCCGGAAGGGTTGCTGTCTCGAAGGAGATGTTGATGACTTTGCTGAGATGGGTTGCAAAGGATGCGCTGGCGTTGTTGAAGATGTGGTGGGGGCATGGGTCTAGCGGTGAGCCGGAATGGATGGTCTTCATGATCTCGCTGGTGTCCTTGTCGTTGGCGCTTGTCCAGGAGAGTAGATGGTTGGTGCGTGTGGTGGTGGTAGGGGAGGTGGTCGTTGGGGCGGTCGTGGCGTTGAAGCTGTTGTGGATGTCGGTGATCTTGCGATGGAAGAAGGTAGCCATTGAGTCGCATAGGTCTTGCGAGGGAGGGATGTTGTTGGCGTTGGAGCTGTGGTTGGATAGTTCCTTCACGATGCTGAAGAGCTCCTTGCTATTGTGTGCATTGTTGTCTAGGTGGTCCTTGAAAGAGGCCCTTTTGGCAGCTCTGATGAGTTGGTGATGTCTGCTGGTGGCGTTCTTGTGGGCGGTGTAGCTGTCCGGTGATCGTTCGCGGAGCCAGTTCTTCTCCAGTTTTCGGTATGTTCTTTTGGAGGCCTAGAGGTCTTCAGTGAACCAGGTGGCTTTCTTGCTGGTGTGGTTGTTGGAGGGTGTCTTGAGCGGGCCGAGGGTGTTGGCACAGTCGTCGATCCATTGTCTGAGGTTGCGGGTGGCGGTGTCGGGGTCGGTCGTGTTGGTGGGTGGGTGGGTCTGGACGAGGGTGGTGGTGAGCTGGTCATCAGTGACTTTGCTCCAGCGTCGTCGAGGCAGCAGTTGGGTGCGTTGGTGCTTGGTGAGCTTCCTGAAGGTGAAGTGGATGCAGTGGTGGTCCAGTGGGGTTCGGAGGTGCGGTTGAAGGAGACGTGGGGGCTTGCTGTGAAGATGGGGTCGAGCTGCGAGCCTTAAAACCCTCTAGGCTGCCCTGTCATTACACCTTAACCCCTGATTTAATTGCTACTACCCCTCTATGTGGTTGCTGTTATAAGCCCATTTTATCTTCCTTGCTGGATAGGGCTATTCATCGCCCCCCTCCTATAGGGCCTTCCCCCTCTCCCACTGTCTACACGGGGCTCCTTTTGAACACCCGCTCATTGGTCAAAAATAATGTCTCCTTTAGAGACCTTATCTCACAGGAAAAGCCTTCCTGGGCCTTTATTACAGAAACTTGGGCCTCAGACTCTTCTCAGCCGGATCTGATAAATGCAATTCCTGAAGGATACTCGCTGGCCAGGATGGACAGAGTGGGTCGTGTGGGAGGAGGTCTGGGGTTACTCTATCTCAGCTCCATAAAATGCCCTCTGTCATGGTCAGACCACTTTGTTGTCCCTTTTCGTTTTTCCCCTCCTCCCTCCAGCTGCTCCCAGTCTGTTCATACCAAGTGGGTCTTAAGAAGGAATTTTGGGGAGATTACTAACGACTCCATTGCTCCGTATCTGGCTTCACTTAAGCCCTCTTCCACTGGTGATGTTCACACGGCGGCTCTTGACTTCTCCAATTCCTTGACGGAGGCTGTCAATTCACTCGCCCCTGCCAGACTCCACTACTCGGCTAGGAAACGGCCCTCAGCCCCCTGGTACTCTAAATCTCTCAGGATTCTTAGACAAGGATGCAGAAGGCAGGAAAGGCTTTGGAGGACACATCTTGATCCTATAGAAAGGGAAAAACACAGAACCCTTCTCAAAGAGTACAAATCGGCCGTACTCAGAGACAAACAGGCCCACTTCTCCAAACTCACATCCTCTCTCAAATCATCCAGTGATCTATTCAAGATAGTGGATAATCTCTCCCTCATTCAGATGCCTGATCCCATAACAGCTTCACAGGACCTGTGTGATCAGATATCCACTTTCTTCCATGAGAAGATCATGGATATCTATACTGACTTGGAAACTCAGAATTCCAGTCCCCTCCTTGCCTCTTCCTTAATCCCCCCTGATATCCCTGTCCCTACCCCCGTCCACGCTCTCTCCCAGTTCCCCGCCATCACTTCCGCTCATCTTAACTCTCTGCTTGACAAACTTAAGTCTGGATCACCTCTGGATCCATGCCCCCTTAAGGTCCTCAAAGACTGCAGACAGACTATCCTTCCCCCTTTGATGGAAGTGATGAATCTGGCCATTTCAGAGGGGATTTATCCCCTCTCTTGGAAATTGGCCACTGTCAAGCCCCTACTTAAGAAACCTACCCTGGACCCAGGGACATTAAAGAACTTTCGTCCCATCTCCCTTCTTCCTGCCCCTGCTAAACTCTTGGAGACTCATAACATCCTCCACCTGAGCTCTTTCCTTGACAGTACCAACTCTCTTGATCCCTCACAGCATGGTTTTCGGAGGACCCATAGCACTGAGTCGGCTCTTACAGTGGTAGTCGATAGCATTCGCTCTAAGGTCGACACCGGTCAGACAACCTTACTGGTGTTACTAGACCTTACGGCGGCTTTCGACACCCTGTCTCCAAATATTCTTGTTAACCGACTCAGTGAGCTGGGAGTCAAGGATTCTGCACTCAACCTTCTTGCCTCCTTTCTTAACCAACGGAAGCAAAGGGTCAAGCTTGGCGAGTATATGTCATCTGTCAAGGCCGTGAAGTGTGGGGTCCCCCAGGGCTCTTCACTGAGCCCGACGCTTTTTAACATTTACGTCGCCCCTCTCGCCAGGCTTATAAAATCCTTTGGCCTGGAAGTTCTCTCCTATGCCGACGACACGCAGATTATGGCTTCCATCTCCCAATCTGTGAGCCAAACCGCGTACAATTTTAAAAACTGTATGGAGGCGGTCGCCGGATGGATGCTTAAGAACTTCCTTAAGTTAAATGGCGAGAAAACAGAGGTCCTTGTTTTTGGAGGCAAAAGTGAGATCTGGTCTATGGATTGGTGGCCGCCTGTCCTCGGGGCCTGTCCTATGCCCACTTTCTCTGCCCGTAACCTTGGGATCATACTGGACACCTCTCTTTCCTTGGACAAACAGGTCAGTAGGACAGTGTCCACTTGCTGTAATGCCCTGAGGGTTTTAAGGAAGATCTCTCACTACCTTTCCCCTGAAGCACGCAAACAGGTAGCAATAGCGGTCATTGCCTCGAGACTGGACTATTGCAATGCCCTATATTTTGGCATCAGCAGTGGTCTCATTCAGCGCCTCCAGACCGTACAGAATGCGGCTGCCCGGTTTGTTGTAGGTGCTCCTAAACGTTCCTCGGGCACTACCATCAGAAAAGACCTGCACTGGCTCCCCATGCAGGCAAGGATCAACTTTAAGGCTCTATGCCTTACTCATCGTGCCCTTAATGAATCTGGACCGGAGGCTATTCGTGCCCTGGTTGCCCACTATGTCCCTGGGAGAGCACTTCGCTCTTCCAATAAAAACCTGCTTGTTGTTCCTCGTATATCCAAGGTCCGGTGGGGAGGAAGGTCTTTTCGCTTCCTTGCGCCTAGACTCTGGAATACGCTTCCTAGTGATCTCAAGCTGATCTCCTCTCACCTTCAGTTTCGCAGGGCACTTAAGACCTGGCTATTTCTAGCAGCTTATCTCTAAGTTCCCCCCCTGGTTGATATCTGAGCTCTCTGGTTACCATCTTCAGCGCCTTGATGCCTATGGGTTTAGTTGCGCTTTCTGTATACAAATTGCCACTAATAATAATAATAAAAATGTGGGCGGCGGTGTGGGTGGGTGTTGTCATGAGCTCTCTGATTCCAAGGCTGGCGAGGTTTTCAAGCAGGGGAGTGGAGTTGGTGTTGTTGTTGTTGTTGTTCTTGAGATGAAAGTTCAGGTCTATGAGGATGTAGTCTGTGGAGGCGAGGGCATGCGTGCTGATAAAGTCGGCGATGGAGTCGCTGAACTGTGGTCGTGGTCCGGGGAGTCTGTAGATTCGAGTTTCTCTGAGGGTGGTGTTGGGATCGGTGTGGATCTGAAGTGCATGTGTTCGGAGGTGCTGAGGGTGTCGTCGGTGTTGGTCATACTCTGAGGGTGTTCCTGTGGATGATGGCGATTCCTCCTCTTGTTCCGTTGGCGCGGTTCCTGCGCGTGATCTTGTACCCTTCCGGAATGGCAATGGCGATGTCAGGTGTGGAGGCAGGGTTTAGCCAGGTCTCTGTCAGGAAGGCGACGTCGGGGGAGGTAGAGTCGAGGAGGTCCCAGAGCTTGACGGCGTGTTTGCGGGCGGAGCAAGTGTTGAGGAGGATGCATCTGAGGTAGTTGGGTTCCTTGGTGGGCGGTTGGGCTGGCAAGATGCTGGTGAAGTTGCAGTTCTGTGCAGTGCAGTGCCTCTGCTAAGGACAAAGACGGGGGATATCCTTTTATAGACAATCACTTGTACAAGTAGCTGGTGATACAAAAGTCGCACCCAATCAATAACAGCAGATCCGAAACCAAATTTACAGAGCGCGGCAAACATGTAGGGTCATTTGACGGTATTTAATGCCGAGGCTGCGTCTAGGGACACCACCACAGCATCTTCACGAATTGTATCTGCCCTAGACAGGACTCCATGGAGCCTACGAAGGTTGAGGGAGGTATTCCTAGTGGGCGTAAACCCGGATTGATCTGGGTGAATCAGATGGAATATAATCCTCAGCAAACGAGTGGCAAGAACTTTAGTGAGTATTTTTGCTTCACAGTTGGGTAACGAGATGGGCCTATAGGATGAGTACTTATTAGCTGGTTTACCCGCTTTCTGGATGACTACTATGTTGTCCAATCTCTGATCTTCAGAAAGGATACCCACCCCCTTACTTTCACGATACGTTTCGGTGAGAAAGGACGCCGTTGTGCTTGCTGTTGATTTAAACAATTCGATAGGAATACCATTGGAGCCGGCGCCTTACCTACCTGTGGTCATGAATAGCTTTCTCAACCTCGACCACTGTAATGTCCAGGTCACGATCAGAGCTTTCCTCCCGAGTGGGTAATGGCAGCGAAATGTCACAAAGGAGGGAGGGGGCCTCCTCATCGGTGTGCAGTGTAAGGGACGTGTATAGTGCCTGATAACATAGTCCAAAAGCATCTGCATATCCTCTGGTTCAGTTAAGCGGATCTGCGTGTCTGTTTCAATGCATATATGGAAACGTAATTAATTTTTTATTTTTTTTAATAATCCAGATGGCTTTCTCTCAGAGCCTGGGTCAGGGATTTTATGGCAGATAGACGTATCCAAGGGAACACCTTCTTAAGCATGCGCATCAGGCCAAAACATGTGCCCGATATGCTTGCGTAGTTTAGTCTAGGGGCCTGAGTTGGGTCTGTTATGACTGTAATGGTTTTTCTTGTTCTCATTTCCCCAAGAGGTTTCAACGTATTTCTTTTTGGATCAGGAGATTAAAAATAGATAGTGACCAGGTTACCAAAGAAGATGTAAATCTGCATCTATTAAAGTACTCCTTGAATGTGTATAAATTTACTTCTTTTTGTAATTCACAAACATCGCAGTAGTAAGCTTGGAAAGCTGTGCGAGTCTCAGGTTTCCAGGCATACTACTGACAATTAACCACCTAAAAGGTGATGTAATGAATGTTTGCAAATCACTTGGAGGGAGCACTCCAACACTTTTTTCCCCACCCAGAATGCCACTCTAGATAGAGTCCCGCCTAATGCAAATCAGTACTGACCTTGTTCCTTATGGAAACAGTCCATCCCGAACCTTGGTCGTCTCACTCTTCCACCCTGCAGCCTACTGCTTTTTAAGTTGCGATATTTGAGATTCACCCATCCCGAGTCTTATTGACTAAGATACATCCCTGTGCATGCCCTAAGAGACTAAAACCTATCGGGGAAATAAGCTGGATATTGTTGCCTTCCTCAGAAGGGATCCTTATGTGTCGTCTATTGCTCTAAGTGCCGTTATAGAGAAATAATTTATCAAATGGACTTGTGTTCCAAAGATGGCTGCATGGCTTCCATCAAAGACTTACATGAGCTGGCACTGTATTATAGGACATCATTCCAGGGCTGGGTGCATACATGTTTCAAAGCCGAAACTCTTCCTGACCTTGTTAGCCAGACCTCTGTTCTAGTGATGGCTCCTTGCACGATTGCTCGATGCCATGGATGACCTTCATGGAGTTCTTGTGTCTTCTGGCAGTATGGAAGGGGGACCCAAGACAAGAAGTGCAGATTATGGCAAAGTTTTATTACTTGGGGACCCTGGTAAAGTAGAAGATTCAGCAGAACACACATATTATGCACAGACAGGAGTTAAATCAAATAGAAATATATGTTTTGGGGATACTTGGAAGATGCCAATGTGCCCCAAATGGGCCTTGAAACACTAGAACAGCCCGGGTATAGATTTGAGGAAACAGCTCATCTATGTTACTGAATTCTGAGCTACAAAGGTGTTGTTTCGGAGGAGGTTACCATCATTGAAAAGGCCTGGCCTGGTAGAGCTTGCAGGAACCAAGAGCAAAGAAAGTGTGAAACTGGGAATTTTGTTGTAATGAAGAGTGAACAACAACCAAGAAAGACAAGATGCCTAAAGCAGATGGCATTCAAAGTCACCCTCCTTTGGACAGGGAGTAGTTGTAACGTCTTGAGAGGTGTTGTGGTCATGGCAATCACCGCACGGAGAAGGAGGAAATCTGGTACAACCTGTGCAAGTCACTTTAGCAGGCACTGCATCAAATCTCATCATGGAGACCTATGAATCTGGGCTTCAACTTCAAAAGTAAGTAAAAGTATTGCTAAAACATTTAATATAAAGGATGTGAATTACTTTAAAACTAACAATGTAGGAAAAAGAACTGAAGTAGTGTAAATAATTCAATTCAGTTATAAAATGGGTAGGAAAAACATGGAACCCACAATTGCTGCAAAATGTTTTATAGTACGTAAATAAACTGAGGATAATAACACGTATTTTGGATAACAGGTTGGAGACTAATCTCAACCCTAATAAATACATGACCTAACATACGCCCGTTCTAACCCCATGAATACATAGATCTTGGGTAAGCTGTCGAGTATATACCTATATACCTCCTGTGGTCAGTCAATGTAACAATGAATGACCACTGTACGCACTATGTATATTTATATATATATCGTCCATATGCAAATGGGCAGATACGAACACGTGCAATCTGGAGGCTCCATTTGGATTTTGAAAAGACTATTGTGCGGACACAGACCCCATTCAGGGGAACATTCTAACAAAAACTTTAAGTCCCAGAAAGCTTGGATACTATGAAGCCCTGGAGAGGGAGATAGTATGACGCATTAGAGACTTGCACATGTTCGTATCTGCCCATTTGCATATGGCCCGTGATCAAGGAGCACACTGGCTCCAAAACGCATAGGGCTGTCAACATGAAATATTCAGAGATGCTACCAGTTGCGGTAATAAAGGATACATGTGAAGTGGGTTTCGCCTGTCATTGAGTGCACTCTGCTTATGGGCAGCTTTTTGGACGTTGATATATATATATACAAATATAAATATATATATATATATATGTATATATATATATATTTATAGAGAGAGAGAGAGAGAGTTAGATAGATAGATAGATAGATAGATAGATAGATAGATAGATAGATAGATAGATAGATAGATAGATAGATAGATAGATAGATAGATAGATAGATAGATAGATAGATAGATAGATAGATAGATAGATAGATAGAATTGGAATAGGGGTATCATTTGTTTGTTGACGGTTCCTCTCTACAGATCCCTGCCAACTGGGTAGTGCAAGCAGCGGGAGGACTTTGGTCAAAACCGTAATGCCTGACAGAGGTGTGGCTATTCATGGTGTAGCTGGTGCAGTGGCACAGGGGCAGAGCGTCGTGAGGGGCCCCACCTAGCCTTGCACCAGCTGTAGTTTATTTAAAAGGCCCACTGTACTTCATTTATATGAGTACTTGTTTGGGCGAGGGGACAGGAGGTAGATCTCTTAGATGAGCAGTGTGGAAGACAGAAAATGAAAGAAGACAGAATACAGATATTAAGGAAATGTAATGGATGGCACAGGAAATGAGACAAGATAGGATAGGTAAAAAACAAGAAAGAAAGGGAGTGAGAGGAAGGAGATATGGAGATATGGAGAACAACGAGAAAGTGAAAAGTAGATTCAGTATAGAGGGCAGAGAGAGAAATAGAAGCACAAAATAAGAAGATCTACAGAAGTGAGATTAAAGGGGCAAGAAGAAGAGATTAGAGGATAAGGGAACATAGGCAAACCAAGAAGAAAGGGAGAAAAAATAATGTGGAAGGCACAAAAGATAGTAAAAATTGAGAAAAAGGGAAAGAGGTAAGGGTGAGAGAGAGGACAGAGATGTGAACAAGCACAAGGGCATTGAGGGGAGAAAGAATAGGGGAAACAATAAGGCAGGAAGAGACAATGGGAGAAAGGAGATGAGTGACAGAGAGAGAGAAGCGAAGGCAAGATATGAATGTAAAAAGATAAAGGTGAAATAGAATGGGCATGAACATTCAATAGATGGGCGATAGAAGGGATAGATGTAAACTGAAGAGAGAAGATAGGACATGGAAAATAGGGGTAAATGAAAGGGGAGACAAGAGGGCAAAGGGGAGCTGACAGAGGAGAGAAAAGGTTTAAAAAGGGGACGGACATGTGTGTGAAAAGAGTATGCAGAGATAGTGGCGTATCTAGACCTACCGCCACCCGAGGCAGACCCTGAGATTGCCGCCCGGCGCAGGTGCAGGGGGTTAGTGGCCGACGGCCGACTTGTTCCTTGCAGTGGCTGACGCATGACTTGTCCGTGGGGTGGGGGGTGGAAGCCGACAGCCGACTTGTTCTTGGGGGCACGGGATTGAGGTAGGAGACAGACACAAAGTGCTCACCTCGGGTGCCCTCCACGAGTGCCGCCCAGGGGAGACCTCCTCCCCCAGTTACATCACTGTGTAAGGGAGGGACAGAGGCCATGAATACACATACTGCAATTTATGTGCAGTAATATCTGGTGGCTGGAAATGTGTCTGGATGCTAATCCTACACATAAAATCGGCTATGAGTTAATTCCCATGGAATGGGAAATAACCACATGGACTTGACTTTCAGCATTAAATTCCGATCCCTGTGCAACCCCGTGTTTGCACAGGAACTGGATTTACAACTTGCACGATAAGTATCACACCGTGATAGCTTTTCCCTGCTAAATTCCAAGCGGTCAAGCCAGCTGAAATTTATGAAAGGGAAAAACCCTGTATTGATGAGGATAAGCCAATTTTTTGTGTTTTAAAAACCCAAAATCCACATATTATTCGTAAAAATGTGTAATCAGGTGATATTTATCGCACCCGAAAAAATTCGGACTCTGGGGAATTGAATTTTATCAGGTGCGACAAATGTCACACCATTTATGGGGCCTCTCGTAATGAGAGCCCGAATGTCCATGTCCTTGTGAATTACCACTCCCATTCACCACCAGCTAATAGCAGTTGTTAAAGAGTAGATTATAAGTGGGAGTGGAGGTGAGGTGCCAGGCGAAGATGGCAAGCAGGGAGATGGGTAGGGCTTCAGGATCCAGGTCAGCCTCTGGGCTGAAAGGACAGACAGCTCATGCATTTCTGTGCTATAGGAGGGTTTGGACTGTGCTTGCAGCCCTGATCTTATGTGATTTTACCGGCTGGGTTTTCCAGCTACTAAATCGAGCCCGGTGTGTTGCACTTGGGTAATCTGGATGTGGGGACTCTATGAGAGCTATAAAATTGAAGCCTGGTATCCCACCCGGTGATGATTTCTGTTGGGACGGAAAAGTCCTCTGCATGGTAAAGACGTGTACCCCTGCCCAGAGTACCCCAATGCACTGTTGTCCGGATCACTAATGGTGATTTTATATCGCAGGCTAACACGGATCACAGATGTGCACCATGACATAGGCATGTCTCATGGATTGGGATCTGGTTGGACCAGGAGGGGCGCCCAAAGCTCTACCCTCATAGTGGTGGAAGGCTACTGCCTTCACCAGGAGTTAAGAAGCAAGGGCGCAATGGTAGCAGCATACCTTATACTGATCAGTATAAACAGGACCTTGAAGCCCTATGTCACTGGAGAGAGATCTACAGGCTCCCTCCCCCTTTTAAAAGTCCCACTGATGTGTGCTTAACACCCTTGGCCTACAGTGCATGGAGGAAGAGTGCTGGACTGAAAGTGTGCTGTAAAAGTACACTGAGTGAGTGCGCCAGTAACAATACATTGTATGGAGGACCCTGGGTTCCATTTTGGGAAGCCCAGGCCTGCCTGGTAAAAACATGAGCCACCCAGACAGATTTGAATATTGCTGCATTCCTGTGAGCTGATAATAGAATAATGTAGAGTTGGGCAGGGGGGTCTGGGATTAACTTTTTGAGTCACATATCACTATGGCTAGCCTCCTGGTGTGAACTTTGGGCAATACCATAAATTGTGTTATGGACAATCAGCTTTGGAGTTGTGCCTGCTGAAAGAAGGAAGATAGAAATAGAAAACTGTCCACTTTAAAAGAAGAAGCAGAATTCCAACATTAAACATCAAAAATCCAGACCCCAAATCTTTTTTGTGTCTGCAAAAGGGTTGTAAGAAGAATAGGACGAGTCCCCCAAAAATTGCCATCTGCCAACCAGCCAGATCGGCTATGTAAGAAGGTGAAGTTAGCAAGACTTCTGCCAGTGGCCATGGCCTGCTAGTCTCACAGCAGGTGAGGGGACATCACCCAGGGAAACCAAGACCACCTGTCCTGAAGCCTGTAGCATCAATGCCCGCCTACTTGCCAAGACCAGTGTGCCCTGTAAGGAAGAGAACAGCTGTGAAGGGAGCAAGATCCAATGGAGAGCCCTGCCGTGAGGAGTCCCTGTGTGATGTGTGAGGATTCGTCTGTGCACCGATCAGGTCGTAGCCCATATGCAAGACTGTTTTCAACCACCATTGTATAGCAGGAAAGGGCCGCTGTAGACTGTGCCAAGTATTGAGCGCTGTGGGCAGGGCACAATGCCTCTTTGCAATGACCTTGCATGCCAGAGGGGGCCACCGGTGAAGAAGTTGTGCGACCAGCTTGTCAAGACCCATGAAAGCCTAAGCCACAGCCGAATGGGAGGAGGGGCCAAGGTGGTGTGGGCGATTGCACCTGAACAGTCTACGTTGAATCCAGAATGTACTGCAGCAATCCCGTATGCAAAGGGAGGAGCTGCCAGGGCCAAATCATCAAATACTTTGGGCCGCCGTACAGGACTGAAGTCAGGATGTGACCGGCAGGATTAGCTGCACCAAAGGATCTGCCCTAACTGACCCTTGTGGACCGGGTGGCAGCAGGGGAGGACAATGTATCCTCATGGGACTCTGATCGAGAGGCGAAGGATGGAATCCCACAGCGGGGCAGAATTTGCCTTCCTGTATCACTGGGAGCTGCTCTGATTAATGGGGTGAACAGCTGCGACACTCCTGAGAGTGAGCCTGCTCCCGACGCTACCGCGCGCACCCTTACTTCTCTGAGCAGGATCGTACCTCGCAAGTGCCTGCACTGACGGTACCCACTGTAATCCCGAGCAATTCGATGCTGCGGGAGTGGGTAAGACTTAAACTAGGGCCTTTGGGGCCCCAGGGGATTCACTGCTAAAGGTGCTGCGGCACCAGAGACACCTTTGATTGAAATCTTGAAGAGTCAAAAGGGAACTCTTGAGTCCGGCCTAAGAGCTTGCATTCCCTGAAATGGCCACCAGTGAATGGGGAATGTCCCTGAACATGTTACACGAAACAGCTACTACTGAGAGTCAAGTGCAGAAGGGGTACTTGGTCCAGTTGAGCAGGATCCATAGTAGGTCAGGCCAAAGGACATCATGAGTAAAAATTCCCTAACCACCATAGTTGGACCCAGTACTCCCTACATGTCTTGTGGTCCTCTGAAAGGGGATATGATACCTCCCCTCCCTGCTTGTCATCGATGCCCAAGAGGAAAGGCAGGAGAAGGAATCAAAGGAAGGAAGGAGGAGAGAGGGATGGATAAAGACAGGGAGAATGAGCACTGTCAGTAGTGTATTGCTCTCATTGAGGCAGCAGGTACCGTGGCACCAGTGGACAGGGGCTAGAGTTGCCCTCTGACCCATTTACCTTGCTTGCATTACGACACACCCACTGAACAGACCACTACTGTCATGTTGGCCAGTCTGTGCTTCAGTTTTTAGAAATAACTCCCCAAAGTGGTATTGGGGCGTATCTACATTGAAAACTAATGTGTCTTCCAAATACTGTTTCCTGGTGTAGGCATAGCCACCTACCTCTGCGAAATTCTTATTTAGAATGTTTGTTTTCTGTGCTGGATTCGTAATAGAATGAGAATGACAGCCCTGCTTAAACGCACACGACGGTGCTTTTAAACATTGGCGTTTCAAATACCAATGCTGGGTGGTCTTGAATTCACACACCCTCTGCCCTTTATATCTCTCTTGTTATGTTCGTGCTTTCTCCCTTTGTGAAAGTTGTTCGTCCAATCTCTTCCTCTGTCTTTTCTCTCTGTATTGTTACCTCCCTTTCTCCACGTCAATGTCTGATCTGGAAAATAAGTGCTGGTACCCAAGAATGAGGGTTGGTAGGCCCCACCGACAACCACTGGCTCAAATTAAGCACTGCTTTTCTTTACAAACTAGATATCACATGTGGGATCCATGTAATTCTTCCTGACTCCCTTCAATTTTTGGCTTCTGCCACTATATGGCAAGGCACCAATACTCAGGGGCTGGTCTTGACAGTAGCAATTTCTACAGATACCTACTGATGGCTCCTTGTTTCCTTTGTCTGCCCTGGTAACAGGCACCCTGGTAACCAGCTCTAACCATTGTCCTTGAGATCTGCTCTCTGGTACTCTTTATCGTCTCCAGGCATCTGACTGTAGAAGGATAGCTCGAGACTCCAGTGGAACATCTGCTTCTCCTCTGGTCCATAGCTCGCTCTTGCCTCCTGATCCTCTCGCCCTCTCTGGCCTTCCCTTCTTGCCACCATTTTAAATCATACCCACCAGTTGGACACCCCTTGGGCTCACTTTTTGTTTTTTCTAACTTCAAGTGGCAATGATTAAATAAAAAAAGACTGACTGGGAGGTCAGTCACCCTCATGCGCTTGAGCGCTGGTCCATGCTCATCCACCATTTTGTGCGGCACTGATTCTCAGGGTTCCTTATTTGTGCCAATGCTCATTGCTAAGCGCTGCTTGTTAATCCTGGACATCAGATCAACAGGCTAAAATTTGAAATAACTTTTTTTGCGCCATTGGTAGCAGAAGGACAGCGGAGATGGCCTTTGGTTGCCAGGGCCAAGAGACCATTTATGGCGCAAGTAAGTGCTCTACAAGAGTATCATAACCAATCTTCCATCGCCTCTTGGCCCTCCTGGCCTGCTCGCTGCTGATGCTCTCCCGGTCCTTGGCTGAGCGTCTTTCTTCTCCAGTTGCTCTCCCGGTCCTTGGCTGCGCGTCTTTCTTCTCCAGTCCTCTCTCTGCCCCTGGGCTCCATCTCTTCGCTCCTGGCCCCTTGGTCCGCTGCTGGCTTGACAGTGACCCTGGCCTCCTCTTCTCAACATGAGTGTAAACCAAAACAGCTTCCTCGTGGCCTCCCTTTAGCCTCCTGGTACCTTAGGGCTGCACCTAGTTCCTGAGCCCCTACTGTACCCTCTCTTATATCTACTCCCCTCCATTCTTTGGACTCTCTTTCACATTTCACCCATTGGCATCTCTCAACTGCCGCCGGCAACGAACAGCGTGCTCCACCGTCAGAATAAACAAAGTGCCTTTATCAGCAAATATCTAAGGTAAAATGACACAAAAAGTCTCTTGCTATCCTTGACTCTTGAATAAATTACTTACTTTGTTTGGGCCGCGTCACAGGTCCTTCGCTTCCAGCTGTTTTGCTTCCGAGAGCAGCTCTTCTCACCTCCGCCCCGCCCTGCTAGGCCACGCCCATGAACGCTCATGAACGTAATGGGAAATGCCACGCCCCGCTAGACCTCGCCCTCCTCTTGCCACGCTGTGTGAGTCCTGGGAGCGAGATGGAGGATGGCCGAGGGGTGGAGAGAGCAGCAGCTGGTGACGAGGGCAGAGACGAAACCCGCGGACAGGGGCAGCAGCAGAGGAGAGGGGGAGACGGCACCTGAATGTAGAGGAGAGCAGAGCATTAGTGGGGAGGAGCAGGTGGCAAAGAGGAGGAGGGTAGCATGAGGGGCGGGCCATGAGAGGTCATATTTGGGTACACAGCAGGTGTAGCAGGAGGCTTTAATCATCTTCGTGCGTGTATATCAATAATGTTCACCCTAGGCAGGGCTTTATGTGGGGCGGGTCTCACCTGTGCTGAGCACCGGCAGATTTAAAGGGGGCTCGAAAAGGGGCTCTATCGGGCGGTTTATTTGCGGACTGCAATGACAGCAGGCACAACCATGTGCGCAGCTCACACTGCTCACGTCTCACTAGTGGAGAAGTAACAGCATGAGGCCATGACAGGTGAGCGTTGTAGGGGAAGGGAAATCCTTTAGAGAGAGTCATTTGCTCTCTGGATTTCCCTTCTCTTTTTAAAACTAAGGAGGAGCAACATTGTCCTGGTGTCACCAGGCTTTAAGTGGAAGCTCTTTCAATACTATATACAAGCCATAGTTGCTGCTTATTTATCTTATGCAACCAACAACCATTGAAAAAGCCAATAGTCCTGACTAGTTGTAGGAATGATGTTACGTGTTGTATCATATATCTGGATGCAATGACAGAAACGACAAAATACAGATTTTTAGCTTAGGTGTTTTTAAGCCACACCCTTAATTACATTGGCCACGCCCCTTGGAGAGGCCCACAGTTTTTTCATCCCACTTAAAGCCCTGACCCTAGGTAACCATGTGGTGTATTTGTTCACCCAATTTTTGCACACACAGGAACTTGTCTATCCTGGAGCACAGTGTTTGCAGAGAAGCAGAAGGAATACTCCCCTGTGTCTGAATTCTGTGCACTTCGCTAAAGTGTCCCCCAAATACTGTTCATCGCCCTATTATATAGTTCATCACTCATCTGTGGGTCTGATAAGAGTTCCGTAGAGAGTGTGTCCACACATGTTTTGTGATTGGAGTTAGAGGCGTACACACATTCTAACGTTCATAGTTCTCCTCCACGATTCATATCATCCTTCATCATTTATTGGCTGGTGTTGTATCTTGAATAGTGTAACAAAGTCCTGGGCACACGTAAAGTGCTATTACAGTAAAAAGATATGATTCAATTCAAGTGGATTTCAAAAGAAATGTCAATGTTCGTCTCCGGTAAATTAGTTCTTTGTCTTTATTCTTTTATAAAGTAAGCAAGAGACCCAGCCAACACGTGTTTCGTTGCCAATGGAAATAATCCTGCGACTTCCTCAGGGCTGACATTGAAGGTGAGACATCTTATTAATCGCTCCGCCGGTGATAATTCTGACCCTGCTAGCCAAAGTAATTGCCACTTAAATGGTAGCCAGGTTAAAAGTACACAATTCAGAGGATACACCACAGTAATGGTTTTGTTGCTATAGGCAAACCTTAATCATGCGCCTGATAGATTAAGGTCTTTGTGGACCAGGGGGGACCCAAAACACTACCCTCATAGTGGTGGAGGACTACTACCTTCACCAAGAGTTGTGCTGCACGAGTGCGGTGGTAGCAGCATACTGTGTAGTGATCAGTAGGAGTGGACAGGTCCTTTTTAGGTCTCGCCTATGCAGCGCAGATGCGCTGCATAGAAGGACCTTTAGCCGTCGTACAGCTCTTTTTCAAAGCTCATACTCGTGCTTGTGGCAGCATACAAATTGCGGGAGTACGCAGCGGCATGCCACAACCACGAGTATGTGCTTTGAAAAAGAGGAGACTGCTCTCTCCAGCGCGTGCGCACCACTCGTGGATGCACCCCTACGCCTCTCTCTCCAGCTGCAGCGCGAGGCGTGTGTGCTTGTTTTCTTTCCTGCGTTCTGGCTCATTTATCCGCTACAAGGGCTAAGGCTTTTGCATCACCATGCTAATTTTCTTTATTTTCAGTAGTTCTCAGCAACGCTCTGAAATATTAGATCTACACAAGCATACAAGGAAACTTGACCCCGATTGCTACCCACTGATCTTTGCTGAAGGTGTTTTTACCCGCAGAGCTATCTTATTGGGACTTCATTTCTAATGTTCAGATTTCTCTATCTCTCCAGCAGGCCGATTAATCCAATTAACAATTTATTTTACTGGGGTTCAAAATTTTGACCTGCCGTTTACAACTTGACCTCTGAAGCAGGCGCCTTACTTGCTGAACATTCTCTCAGTTAGTGAGGGCCACTGGCCTGTGACTTTCAAGGTCACACAAACACACAGCTCTGCAGCTTGCAGATCAATGCAGTGAATTAATTATTGTAATTGAAACAGTAATTCAAATGTAAATCTCTGGAAGAGAGACATTAACCCACTGAGCTATCTCGCCAACTCTTCCTCCTTGCCATAGGCAGCCAGAAAGAAGATAGTGCTGTGCTGGCTGTACACTGTGAAGAACCAGATGTAGAGGAACACAAAATGCAACTCTAATTGCAGTATAGTAAACATGGCATTGTGGAGAACAAGAGCATGAGAGGATCGCCCCCTACTCAGAAGGCTGAGTTCTACTTGAGTTCACATCCCTCGACTGTCATCGCCCGTCACAGGACTTCCATTGCAAATCCCATGGCTGCCAATGCCCATTGCAGGGCTCACTGTCCACATTCATAGGCCATGATGTGCCCATCTCATGGCTTCCAATTAAAATCCCCAAACCTCAAGTCCACATGCCAGTGCCGCGACTGCCCTTCCCGATGCTAGAATGCCCTTCCCTGTGCTTGATCTGCATTCCCCTGTTTCCAGGTGTGTAGCCACGCACTGCTTGCTGCTTTATAGGAACTCGCAATGCCCACTGGTAACAAATCATAAGCTCAAATAGGCCAATTAAAAGACGTTCTGAAGCAGCCAGCTAAGTCAATTTGCACTTAGGCAAAACAAAAACTACAAACAATGTATGCGTTTGTTTTTCTAATGGTTTGAGCAAATGAATCCAACATGAATTAAACCTCCTAGTGTAGACCTATAATTCATAATATAAACATATCAGCTGTTATATCATACAACGCATGCAGCTATAAATACAATATTTTTTAAGAACATTGACAAAGCCGATAGATCTTGCATTGGAGAAACCTATTGGCTTTGTCAATGTTTGTTGTTTTAAGACTATCAGCAGTTTTGTATGTTTTTAGTCTATCATTCCAAAGATCAGTATTTATGCCTCTTGGTCCCATTACCTATCTTACATGGCCAAAGTTTGTGTCTTCTGTGCTTGGTGTCTGTGTACTCACCCCCCTTCTGTTTTTTTCCAGTTTCGGTGTTGCTGTAGCAGAGTATCTTTGCGGGTCCACAGTGGCCTTGGATTTTCATAACTTTGTTGCAATATTTCGAGGCAGCTGAAGTTCTTGGATTCGAATTACCCATAAGTTAAAAGTCACACAGGTTCACTTTGCTAATGGATGCCATTTCATTAGTGCCCTGGGCTCTCAACAACCTGCACCACAGGTTTCAGGAGTGCTAGTCATTGGCCATAAGCCCATCAATTCCCATGGCAACCTGGTTCTCCACTGAGGTTCATTTGTTTACTCTATCAACCTCCTTGCTGTTTTCCTAAAACTTGGCACCCGAAGGCAAGTGTTGGTGTAGGAGTGCGCAATTCAAAGTAAACCTTCGTTAATTCTTTTACCCAACTTCTGTATTCTTTATATTTATTTAAAGAGTCA
Organism: Lissotriton vulgaris; assembly: GCF_964263255.1. NCBI lineage: Eukaryota > Metazoa > Chordata > Amphibia > Caudata > Salamandridae > Lissotriton > Lissotriton vulgaris. Next base: position 86,414,394 of record NC_141687.1, on the reverse strand, counting down.
ATAATCATGTGACATCACTAGAAATACAAACAATATTATTTTAATGAATTCATATTTTTAAAAATTTAGATTTTTTAGAGCTCACTACAGATGCTCTGGCCAAAAAGTTTAATATGTATTTGTAAAGCACAAGTCTAGTCCGGCAGCAAAGAAGTGCAGACGTGTTCGAGAGCCACAAGTTACGACTCACACTCGTGTTTTAGTGGTTTATACACTAAGATTTAAACAGTGATCAGAATACCTGGTCCTTCTGAGGTGTTTACATGTAAAAGAAGCATTGGCATAGCCAATAGGTCTCGCCTTTGGGACCTTATAAGTGTTCAGCCATGCAACACTTGATGTTGTTGCTCTTAGGATAGAGGGCCCGATACACAGAACTTACTTAAGACAAAATCCTAAACTTACTACTTTTGGTATTCACAGAATACACTTACTACTTTTGGTATTCTCAGAATGGATTTACGACTACTAACTTTACGTCCGCACTCGGGACGGAAATTCCGGCCCGGAGGCGGAGCTTCCGGCCCAGAGATGGAGATTTCGGCCATGGCTAAATCTCCGCCACCGACCGGAATCCCCACCTCCGAGCCGCAAGTTCTGCCACCGGGCCGGAAGCTACGCCTCTGGGCCGGAATTTCCGGCCCGAGTGCAGACGTAAAGTTTGTAGTCGTAAATCCATTCTGTGAATATCTAAAGTAGTAACTGCATTCTGTGAATACCAAAAGTAGTAAGTGCATTCTGTGAATACCAAAAGTAGTATGTTTAGGATTTTGTCTTAAGTTAATTCTGTGAATAGGGCCCATTGTGCTGGATAACTAAACACTTATAAGGTCCCAAAAGTGAGACCTATTGGCTATGCCAATGCTTGTTAATCTGTGTCACTAGAGTGAGGGCTACGGACCCACTCACCTTTTAAAGTTCAGCTGCTGTGTGCTTAACTTACCCATGGCCTACATCAGTTAGACGTAGAGTGCTGCACAGTGCAGGTGTGGTGACCGCACTGAATGTATTGGCACCTGGGACAAGTACAGTACAGGGATAGAGCAGTGCTGAGCAGTGCATGCATGGTGAGTGAGTGTACTGGGTGGATGTATACTGGAGAGGAATACATTACTTGAGAGATGTGGTGCTGTGCTGGGTGTAGGATGTAGATGTTCTTGCGAGAAGTACACTACATGAGGGTAAAGTGTTGTGCAGTGCATGCATGGGGACTGTGTGTACTGGCAGTGTGAGTTTGCACGTAGCACACCGTGGCATAACAAAGAACGGCTACAATATATGTGTTTTCTGTGATGGCACAATGCATGGCGGTAACAGTCCTGAATAGTGTATGTGCTATGTCCACAATCTGAATGCAAATAGTTACATTACACGGACAACTATGGATTCATGTGCCATGACAGGATTTTGAGGTCAGCATGAGCCTGTGCCCCCAGGTGATGTGACACTACGGGGTCTGTACTGTGCCTACCCCCTCCCCATAATCCGGTTGCTCCCCTCCCCTGTTTTGCCATGTAACCACAAGTGTACTTTATGTACTGTGCAAATCCTAGAATATAAAACAAAGACATAACATTTCCATAACCTACTCCCACCCTACTCTCATGCACTGTGGGTGGAGAAATGCCCACCACCCTAATTTGTAGAGTGCCTGTCGCCCAAAACTGAACAATGCACATTTCAAGGGTTGGCTGCTCCACCACAACTGTTCAGGACACTCACAGACCCTTGTGAGACCGACTGTGCAGTAATATACATGTATTGCCCATAGATTGATCAATCGCACAGTCCCTCATGCTAACGAATCCCCTGCCCCCGAGCGCTCAAGGATGAACATTTATTACTCTCCCCTAGGACCCTCCATTCCAAAAAACCAATGATCCGGAGTGTAATCATGCCGGGAGTGTTTGGAGGACGGAGGACGGAGGGTAGTCCGTGTTCTGGGTGTGGATCTCCAGTGAGTGGCCAGTGGTCCCTCACAGCGACGGTCTTGTAAAAACTGTTCACGATTACATGCCGGATCACCATTACTGTGGTGTATCCTCTAAATTGTGTACTTTAAACCTGGCTACCATTTAAGTGACGATTACTTTGGCCAGCCGGGTCAGAATTATCACCGGCGGAGCGATTAATAAAATGTCTTCCCTTCAATTTCAGCCCTGAGGAAGTCTCAGGATTATTTCCATTGGCGACGAAACACGTGTTGGCTGGTTTCTCTTGCTTACTTTATGAAAGAATAAAGACAAAGAACTAATTTACCTGAGACGAACAATGACATTTCTTTTGAAATCCACTTGAATTGAATCTTACCTTATTACTACTTCACGTGTGCCCAGGACTTTGTTATACATAACGTGGTGCAGGGTTCTTCCCTACGCACATTTAGGGGTTAAAGGGATTCTCCCCTTACCTGGTTGCACCGTACCAAATTGATCTCAATAATAACTGAAACGTTCACATGGCAGAGCGCCACACTTCCTGAGTCACTGAAAACCCTTCAGTTAGAACTGTATCTGGAATAGCATCCCTGGGGCCACTAAGACCAGCACCCCTCTGGCATGTGGTGAGTAGGTTATGCCAATTACCTAGTCTCACCCTCTTATGGCCAGTTTGTTCAGCTCTGTTGCATTCAGGTGATTGTGACTCAAGTACGATCACGTTTGGTGTCTTTTCCTTGCAGTGACTGTCAGGTTATATTCCAAGTTAATATGCTGTAGTCATTTGGAACGATCTCTTACGTCTATGTCTTGAGTGGGAATCATGTTTGGTGGCTGCAGCATTTTCCCCGCAAGGTTTTGGGACACACTGGTGTATGTAGAAAAGTGAGACCTAGGCCAAATTACGAGTTCGTAATATTCTGACCCATGCTTTAGCCCCTTTTTACATATGGGTGGGAATTACGAGGTTGAAGGTATTTAACACATCCAATAATTAGTCAAATAACTCAACCTTAATAGTTAAGTAACTCAACCTTCATTATATTTTGGCACATTTGACCTATCAAAGATTAACAGGGAATAACATACATTATTTATTGTGTATTATTTACAGTTTTGGTGCATTAAGCACACTAATCTGCACGTTATTCCCCATGAACTCATAACATGTAATTTATCACACACAACAAATAATGAACCCCATGGTACCGTTATTTATCAGGAACGATACATAACGCCTCAACTGGTAATCACAGTTGTAACCTCATTTGTAACTTGCCCCCTGACTCCCGATCCTTGACTGAAGCTATAACTAGGGGCCAGATGTAGGTAAATCTAATTTACCGACTCATAAATACCGAATTTTACCGATTCGGTATTTATGAATCGGTAAATTAGAAGGAGGGAGATGGAGGTAATTATTTTTTGGGATTTACCAAATCTGTAAGATTCGGTATTTACCGATTTGGTAAATACCAAATCGGTATTCCCCATTGATTCCTATGGGCTTTTGAGCCCATAGGAATCAATTGGAAATACCGATTTGGTATTTACCGAATCGGTAAATACCGAATCCAGCAAGGGTTGCAGGGGGTGTCACTTTGACACACTCTAGCACCCCAAGTACAGGCTTGTGTGCCATGTGGCACACATACATGCCCTAAGGGCATGTCTGTGTGTCACATTGCACAGGTGTGCATGCACAGATGTGCATGCACACCTGAATTCGGTATTTTACCACCCAATAGGATTGGCTGGTAAAATACCGACTCTTAAGGGCCTGTGGCACTCTGTGGAGTGCTACCTACATCTTGATTTACCGAATCGGTAAAAATACCGATTCAGGGCCAGATGTAGGTAAATTAGATTTATCGATTTTAAATTACCGAATTTTACCGATTTGGTAATTTAAAATCGGTAAATCTATGGGTCCGACATGTAGGTATTCCAGATGTGCTGGAATCCCGAATCGGATGAATTCGGTATTTACCGATTCGGTAAATACCTAATCGGTAATGCCCATTCATTCCTATGGGCTTCGAAGCCCATAGGAATGAATGAGCATTACCGAATCGATAAATACCGATTCACAGGGGGTGTCACTTTGACACTCTCTGGCACCCCCAAAACAGGCACGGGTGCCATGTGGCAGGCAGACCTGCCCTAAGGGCAGGTCTGCCTGTCACATGGCATAGGTGTGCATGCACACATGTGCATGCACACCTGAATCGGTATTTTACCATCAAATTAGATTTGATGGTAAAATACCAATTCGTTAAGGCTCCTGGGACTCTGAAGAGTCCCACCTACATCGGAGAATTACCGAATCGGTAAAAATACCGATTCGGTATTTTACAGAATCAGTAAATTTACCGATTCTGTAAATTTACCGATTCTGTAAAATTGTGCCCCTACATACCATTTCAGGTATACCGGTCGGTAACGGCCGAAAATACAGATTTTCGGCCGTTACCGACCGACCTACATCGGGCCCTCAGTATTTTACAGAATCGGTAAATTTACCGATTCGGTAAATTTACAGATTCTGTAAAATCATGGGCCCCTACATCTCATTCACCAATTACCGGTCAGTAACGGCCGAATTCGGCCGTTCCGAACGGTAATTGGCGACCTACATCTGGCCCTAGATTCCTACAATGGAAACTTTAACCATCAATTCTGAGGTGAGTTTTCAATGTTGTCAGGGTAATTTAAATGGTCCCAGCTCGTGGGCTTGCTGTTCATGGTCCTCTCCCATTTTTCCCATGGGCCACCTTGCTCCTGTCGATGCCCGACAGTTCATCAATGTCTTTGTAGAGTTCAGTGAATTGTCTGCGTAATACTTGCACAACTACCAGATTATAGTGCCCACACTCATGGGCGGGACCTCAAGGCCACCTGCGGGATGCCCCTCTAGGTATTCCATCTGTTATCTCAACCTTTCTTTTGATCCACTCAGGTCTATGATTAGTGTGGTTTCATGGGGGGTGCATTGCTGCTGCGCTTTTGCTATCTTCTATACACTTTCCAGCCTAGTTTGTTATTTTATGGATCCACCGGGTAGCTGTTTATTGTTGCGTCTTTTGTTGTGCTTTGTCTGTTCCTCTTTATCCCTCCATATATTGTTTTAATGGAATTGGAAAGCCTATTGATTGAAAGCCAGGTTGCTTGTGTTCCCATATGAAATTGACCAGACATAGTAGTATGGGCTGGACTGTGCCTATCGAAGCAGGACCAAGACTGATTTGCATAAGGCAGGTCTCTGTTTAGAATGGCACATATGGCCAAAAATGATGGTCCGGAATGTAGCCTAGAGCGATTGCTAGCAACTGAGATTATTTCCAGCATTCCTTCCATTATCTTGTTGTATTTGCAGGAGGCATTCTAAGTGGAAAAGGTATGCCCTGATGGGGTTCCCGTGCTCACTGCGCTATAGGATTCAAGCTATACCTGACTGCCATCTGGAGGTGAGCTGGTCTGGTAGTTTGGGGCAAGACAGTTCCTATTGGACTGACTGGTGCAGCAGGCTAAAGACGATAGTCTGGAATGCAGCCCAGAGCAATTGCCAATGGATGAGAATAATACAAGCATTCCTTCTATTATCTTGTTGTTTTTGCAGTAAAAGCCTTGGAGATGGAGCAGCTGCCCAGGACACTGTACTCTGCTAATGCAAGTGCATCTGACTCCTCATTCAGGACCACAAGGAGTGCACCACTTCTGTTGTTCATGCCTTAACCCCTACCTAGTTGTTCTATCGAGCATCAGACTGCAGCTGGCTGTTTTTGTCACTGTCTTTCAGGGCCTGTGCACATCATCCCGTCTGTCTCTGCCACTCATCGATGCAGCACTGCAGCAGGCAATGTTTTATCTCGTACATGCTGTCTCAATTGACAGGTCAATCTTCTGTGATTCTTCCAGTGGCTATCCCTTCTCCTCAAGGACCTAGGATTCCTGAATCACAAAGCTAGCAGCCTTGGAGCTCTGAAGGAGTGTGTCTCACACCACTGATGGCCTGACCACACCATCTCCTCTGCTTGGAATTTGACCATGCCTGGGCTCAGCATTCACTGGTAAGCACAACAATATTATGCCAGTTTAAGGCTACTTTCCAGGCAAAACCAGTTTGGAGACAAATCCCACTTCAGTACTTCGCACCAGTTTTAGCCACTCTGGTGTAGCAAACATGGTACAGTGTTATTAAATCTGTCCCTTAGTGCCCTCAATTTTATGCAAGTCCTTCAAGAGTTCCCATTTGAATGGAGGTCATAGAAGTGTTTTTTTGGTAAACAATTTGGCACTGTCTGATGAATCTGCATGAAATGTATCAGACATTTAGCTGGGTTCGCTCTTTATTGGTTTGGTCAGCTTTAAGTAGATTTGTAAAGAGAAGAAATAAGATCAGTGAGGGTAATAAAGGTTCATTCATTAATAAGTTGATGAATCTGAATGACATTTGGCAGAAAGTTAGCAATCTACACCTAGTGCAAGATGATGCAGGCCCTATAACCAATCTCTGCTGCGCACAGTCGAAAAGGGGTGGATGCAGATCTTGGTCAATAGCTGTGCGCAGTGCAGAATGGGTATATGTCAAGTGAATGTAGTATATCCTAAATACGTCAATACATAATCAATGAAAACACGCTGTTGAATGTTAGTTAAAGCTCCTCAAATACAAATCTGTATATCCCATGAAGTTTGGCAGTTATAGTGTGTGTGAGTGTGTGTGTATATATATATATATATATATACTCTGATCATATATAGATAAGTTCTCCCGAGCTGTTCATTCTACCTGCTAGCCATGCGCCGGGACACTCCTTGGAGTAGCTGCGCGCGATACAAGTGCTAAAAATAATTATATATATATATATATATATATATATATTTTTTATGACACTGACAAAGCCCTAGTGGTGAAACGCGTTTGTCGAGGGGGCAGGGGATCTGCCAATAAAATTCTTTTCTGGACAAGAGACTTTGGAGTGCCGTCTATCTTTCATTTGAAACAGCGAATTGTGGCGATCATATATATATATATATATATATATATATATATATATATATATATATATATATATATATATATATATATATATATATATATATATATATATATATATATACTAAAAACACAAAAGTTAGAGGGATGTTATAGTTACGAAATAGAATTTGTTAAAAATCCTAGAAATTCTCTGAAAAAAAACAAATGTTACAGTGACATTATAGTTAGACTCAGATTTCACTCATACAAAACTATAGAAATTCTGCAGTTACATGTACCTGAGCAAACTATAACTTACGCCCCGCAATGTACTGCATATGACCTCATATATTACATCACTCATGACATGGTAATTGACATCTCAAATGACATCACTGATGACATAACCCAGTTACTGTAGGTGTTTCATAAACGTTTCTGAGACTTAAAGATATATACTAAGCTACAGCATAAGTTACATTTCTATTCTTTCTGTACTACTGAGTGATAATATTTTTAACATGTCACCTGAGTGGCTGTGAGACTGTCTGAATCTGTGTGTGAGTGGCTGTCTGAGTGGCTGTACGGGTGTGCGAATGGTTGTATTGGCGAATTAGTGGCTGGGTGAGTTGCTGTATGGATGGGTGAGTGGCTGTGAGTGGTTGCACAGTTGGGTAGTGTGTTTGTGAGTGGCTGTATCATGAGATAATAGCTGTGTGAGTGGCTTTATGGATAGTTGAGTGGGTGTGTGAGTGGCTGTATGGGTGACTGCTTGGCTGTTTAGATGACTCTATGGGTGAGTGACTGATTGTATAAATCAGTGTATGGGAAAGTGAGTGGCTGCTTGAGTTGGTGTATGGGTGAGTAAGTGGGTATGTGAGAGGCTGCTTTGTACAGTAAGTGTCTGTGAGCGGCTCTATAGGTGAGTGAGGGGGCATGTGAGTGCTTGTATGGATATGTGAATAGGTATATAAGTGATTTTGTGGATGAGTGAATGGATGTGAGAATGGCTGTATGAGTCAGTGAGTGACTGTGTGAGTGGGTGGATGGGTGGGTGTCTGAGGGGCTCTATGGATGGTCGAGTGGGTGTGTGATTACTTGTATGGGTCCGTGAATGGGTATGTGAGTGGTTCTGTGCATGTATGGGTGAATGAGACAAACGGATCCCTCGACCTCTCACAGTCTGGCTTCCGGGCCAACCACAGCACCGAGACCGCCCTCATCGCAGCCACTGACGACATCCGAGTCCTGCTCGACAACGGGGAAACAGCGGCCCTCATCCTCCTGGACCTCTCCGCGGCATTCGACACTGTCTGCCACCGCACCCTAGTGCAGCACCTCAGCAACGTCGGAATCCAGGAGAAGGCACTGGAATGGACCATCTCCTTCCTCGCCGGAAGGACACAGAGAGTCCGCCTCCCCCCGTTCAGATCAGAAGCCACCGAAGTCATCTGCGGCGTTCCTCAAGGCTCCTCGCTCAGCCCCACCCTCTTCAATGTCTACTTGAGCCCCCTTGCGGCCATCGCATGCCAGCACAACCTCAACATCATCTCCTACGCCAATGACACCCATCTGATCCTCTCCCTCACCAACGACCCCGCCACCGCCAGAGTCAACCTACACGAAGGGATGAAAGAAGTAGCCGAGTGGATGAAGAACAGCCGTCTGAAACTGAACTCAGACAAGACGGAAGTACTCATCCTGGGCTCCTCGCCCTTCGCCTGGGACGACTCCTGGTGGCCCCCGCCCTGGGCAGCGCACCCAAACCAACAGACCACGCACGCAACCTGGGCTTCATCCTGGACTCCTCCCTCTCCATGACCAGACAAGTCAACGCCGTCTCTTGTCTTGCTTCAACATCCTACGCATGCTACGTAAGATCTTCCGGTGGATCCCCACCGAGACCAGGAAGACGGTCACCCAGGTCCTCGTCACCAGCCGACTGGACTACGGCAACTCCCTCTACGCCGGAACCACTGCCAAACTCCAGAAGAGACTCCAGCGGATCCAGAACGCCTCAGCAAGACTCATCCTTGACATCCCCCGACACAGCCACATCTCCGGACACCTGAGAGACCTGCACTGGCTCCGGGTCAACAAGAGAATCACCTTCCGTCTCCTCACCCACGCACACAAAGCCCTTCACAACCAAGGCCCAAGATACCTCAACGACCGCCTCAACTTCTACACTCCCACCCGCCAGCTTCGATTGACCAGCCACGCCCTCGCCGCCGTCCCCCGCATCCGAAGAGCCACCACAGGAGGAAGGTCCTTCTCCTACCTGGCCGCCAAGACTTGGAACTCCCTCCCGACCCAACTCCGCCTGACCCAAAACCACCTTGCCTTCAGGAAGCAGCTCAAGACCTGGCTGTTCGAGCAGTAGCAGACCACCCCTCCCCAAGCGCCTTGAGACCCTACGGGTGAGTAGTGCGCTATATAAATGCATTGATTGATTGATTGATTGATTGAGAGGCTGTAGGGCGGTGTGAGTGAGTACTTCTCTGAATGATGTCATAGGTGATGTCATTTGAGATGTCATGAGTGTTGTCATTGACCATTTCATAAGTGATGTACTGTGTGGGGTATAAGCAGTGCACTGTGGGGGAGTGAGTTTGTTAGCTCAGGTAACTATACCTGCTGAATGTTAATGGTTTTGTGCGATTAAAATCTGAGCCTAACTATGACGTCCCTGTTCCTAATTATAATGTCCATTTAACCTTTGTTTTATTCAGCAATTTCTAACTTTTTTCATTTCATTTCCTAACTATATTCTGCAATCTTTTAGAGTGGGTATGTGAGTGGCTGGATAGGTCAGTGAGTGGGTATGTATATCCCATGAAATTTGGCAGTTATAGTATGTGTAATGGGTGTGTGAATGAGTTTGAGTGTCTGTGTGGGAGAGAGCGGCTGAATAGGTGTTTGAGAACCGGTGTGTCAGTAGCTGTGTGAGTGGGCCATAAGGTAACCTCATCTACCCCTTTATCGAAGAAGAGTCCACAGCTTTGCACAAAATGCCTACCCTACTGGAGTACTTTCTACTGCAAAATTAACAAGCACTACCTCGTTGGGTAAATATATAGTGCATATTGTACAGTACAGCTGAGTAATGAACCTGGAGGAAATTTTGTTTTAAAGTTTATTTTTTCCAGTTGCCATTTTAAATAAAAAAACTACCCAAAAATAACAAAATGTTAAAAACACAAACCCCAAAAAGTTCAGAAAAGTACAAAAAAAAGGTTCTTGTTAGAAGCACTTTTCTTGGTTTAGAAAACGAAAATTGTATGTGTGTGGATGTATAAGTGAGTGTATGAGTGAGAGGAGTTCCTGTATAAGTGACTGTGAGGATGACTCAGTTGTTATATGGGTGTGTAAGTGGGTGTGTGAGTGCCTGTATGGGTGAGAGGGTGTGTGAGTACATCTATGGGAGAATGCGCCTGTGTGTTAGTAGCTATATGGGAGACTGAGTGGTTTTGTCAGTAAGTATGTGAGTGAATGGCTGTATGGGTGAGTGAGTGTGTATGTCAGTGACTGTATGGGTGAGTGATTGGGTGTGTCAGTGACTGTATAGGTGTGTGAGTAGGTGTATAACAGTTAAAAAAGGTAAAACTGTTTCAAGTGCTAATAACGTTGGTGCTCTTTAATTAATGTGTATGAAATTTGGGAAACTGTTCAACCCAGTGCATGGATCTTAGGTTCCATGACATTGGTGGGGTAGCAGAGTTAAATGAGGGTTTAATTAATTTGCAAATAAAGTTGATTTTGATATTTTTAGTTTCATGTATATCCCTAGAGGGGGGAACACTTAGTGGAGTGGTCAAAAAAGCTGCATTTTCAATTTTGACTCCAATAGGAATCTTTTCTCCACACTGCAGAGAGACACCTGACTGGAATGCTGTTTGTAGCAGTTATAATGATAAAGGAAGATCTTATTTGACCTTACTGCAGAAATGTAATCTTTCAATCATGGTTTTTGTTAAATACCTTTTTTAAAAACAAATACTGATAACAAAGCCATAATATAAATCATATGTAGAGATGGGCACACTATAATATTCTATTACAAGGAAATGAAAAGAAGAAAACAAATTATTAAACCAACATAAGATCAAACAAACATTAGAACTCATCTGCTTAGAAGGGCTGTAAACAGATCAGTGCTAAAGTAATCATAGAATAAATAAAATATGAAGAAAAATCATGAACAATATAAACTTAGCTGTGGCAGTTTAGTGATAGAAACACAACGCCTTCAAGAGGAGCTTACGTGTTGAGAAAGAGATACAGAAAAAAGTACATTGGCAGTGTTGATCCATTGAAAGAGATAAAGAAACAAGAACATTAGCAGAGTTGGGCCATCGAAGATTGAGAGCATTGCTCAAGGCTGAACCAATGAAGCTGATAATTTTCTCACAACTGTTAAGCATGTAGCAGCTTCCTCAAAGATACCAGGTGGCTGTAGTTTGAGAATACCTTGGGAAATATGCAAACAATATTTCCTTTTACGTTCCCTTTTTAAGATTGGTCTTCTGGGGAAAATTAATGTAATTTGTTTAACAGCATTTCTAAACTTGAAGTCTTTAGTGGGAACAAATGCCACTAAATTTGGTAGAAATTAGTGATCACTATAGATTAAATGTGATACTCTGACTATGCATGCTTCAGTATTCAGCTGTAGGGATGGAAAATCATCTACATAGGTTATAGATGTGTACCCCTGCCCAGAGTGCACAACTCTACTATGTCTGGATCCTTAATGCTGATTTTTGTTGCTATAGGCAGACCTGGATCATGCGCCTGAGAGATTAAGGTATTTGTGGACCAGGGCTGGACCCAAACACTACCCTCATAGTGGTGGAGGACTACTATCTTCACCAAGAGTTGTGCTGCACGAGTGCGGTGGTAGAAGCATACTGTGCAGTGATCAGTAGGAGTGGCCAGGTCCTTTTTAGGTCTCGCATATGCAGTGCACATGCGCTGCATAGAAGGACCTTCAGCCGTCGTACAGCTCTTTTTCAAAGCTCATACTCATGCTTGTGGCAGCATACAGCTTGCGGGAGTGCGCAGCGGCGCGCCACAAGCACGAGTATGTGTTTTGAAAAAGGGCAGACTGCTCTCTCCAGCGGGCGCACACCACTCGCGGATGCACCCCTCCGCCTTTCTCTCCCGCTGCAGCAAGCGGTGCGTGCGCTTGTTTTCTTTCCTGCTTTCTGGCTCATTTATCCACTACAAGGGCTGAGGCTTTTGCATCACCATGCTAATTTTCTTTCTTTTCAGTAGCTCTCAGCAAGGCTCTGAAATATTAGATCCTCACAAGCATACGAGGAAACTTGACCCCGATTGCTACCCACTGATCTTTGCTGAAGGTGACTTTACCCGCAGAGCTATCTTATTGGGACTTCATTTTCTAATGTTCAGATTTCTCTATCTCTCCAGCAGGCCGATTAATCCAATTAACAATTTATTTTACTGGGGTTCAAAATTTTGACCTGCCGTTTACACCTTGACCTCTGAAGCAGGCGCCTTACTTGCTGAACATTCTCTCAGTTAGTGAGGGCCACTGGCCTGTGACCTTAAAGGTCACACAAACAGACAGCTCTGCAGCTTGCAGATCAATGCAGTGAATTACTTATTATAATTGAAACAGTAATTCAATGTAAATCTCTGGATGAGAGACATTAACCCACTGAGCTATCTCACCAACTCTTCCTCCTTGCCATAGGCAGCCAGAAAGAAGATAGTACTGTGCTGGCTGTACACTGTGAAGAACCAGATGTAGAGGAACACAAAATGCAACTCTAATTGCAGTATAGTAAACGTGGCATTGTGGAGAACAAGAGCATGACAGGAGCGCCCCCTACTCAGAAGGCTGAGTTCTACTTGAGTTCACATCCCTCGACTGCCGTCGCCCGTTACAGGACTTCCATTGCAAATCCCATGGCTGAAAATGCCCATTGCAGGGCTCACTGTCCACATTCATAGGCCATGATGTGCCCATCTCATGGCTTCCAATTAAAATCCCCAAACCTCAAGTCCACATGCCAGTGCCGCGACTGCCCTTCCCGATGCAAGAATGCCCTTCCCTGTGCTTGATCCGCATTCCCCTGTTTCCAGGTGTGTAGCCACGCACTGCTTGCTGCTTTTTAGGAACTCGCAATGCCCACTGGTAACAAATCATAAGCTCAAATAGGCCAATTAAAAGACTAGATGTTCCGAAGCAGCCAGCTAAGTCAAATTGCACTTAGGCAAAACAAAGACTACAAACAATTTATGCGTTTGTTTTTACAATGGTTTGAGCAAATGAATCCAACATGCATTAAACGTCCTAGTGTAGACCTATAATTCATTATATAAACATATCAGCTGTTATATCATACAACGCATGCAGCTATAAATACAATTAAAAAAAAACATTGACAAAGCCGATAGATCTTGCATTGGCGAAACCAATTGGCTTTGTCAATGCTTGTTGTTTTAAGACTATCAGCAGTTTTGTATGATTTTAGTCTATCATTCCAAAGATCAGTATCTATGCCTCTTGGTCCCATTACCTATCTTACATGGCCAAAGTTTGTGTCTTTTGTGCTTGGTGTCTGTGTACTCACCCCACTTCTGTTTTTTTTCCAGTTTAGGTGTTGCTGTAGCAGGGTATCTTTGCGGGTCCATAGTGGCCTTTGATTTGCATAACTTTGTTGCAATATTTCAAGGCAGCTGAAGTTCTTGGATTCGAATTACCCATATGTTAAAAGTCACACGGGTACACTTTCCTAATGGATGCCATTTCATTAGTGCCCTGGGCTCTCAACAACCTGCACCACAGGTTTCAGGAGCGCTAGTCATTGGCCATAAGCCCATCAATTCCCATGGCAGCCTGGTTCTCCACTGAGGTTCATTTGTTTACTGTATCAACCTCCCTGCTGTTTTCCTAAAACTTGGCACCCGAAGGCAAGTGTTGGTGTAGGAGTGCGCAATTCAAAGTAAACCTTTGTTACTTCTTTTACCCAACTTCTGTATTCTTCATATTTCTTTACAGAGTCAATAATCATATGACATCACTAGAAATGCAAACAATATTATTTTAATGAATTCATATTTTCATAAATTTAGATTTTGTAGAGCTCACTACAGATGCTCTGGCCAATAAGTTTAATATGTATTTGTAAAGCACAAGTCTAGTCCGGCAGCAAAGAAGTGCAGACGTGTTCGAGAGCCACAAGTTACGACTCACACTCGGATTTAAAAGGTGATCAGAATACCTGGTCCTTCTAAGGTGTTCACATGTAAAAGAAGCATTGGCATAGCCAATAGGTCTCGCCTTTTGAACCTTATAAGTGTTTAGCCATGCAACACTTGATGTTGTTGCACCAAGGATATTGTGCTGGATTACTAAAGACTTATAAGGTCCCAAAGGCTAGACCTATTGGCTATGCCAATGCTTTTATTAAGATGTGTCACTGAGTGAGGGCTACAGACTCACTTACCTTTTACAGTTCAGCTGCTGTTTGCTTAACTTACCCATGTTATGTTATGTTATGTTATGTTATTTTTATAGCGCGCAGCTGCCCCAGCAAAGGGGCGTCCTGGCGCTTTGACAGACGCTGTAACATAACACACAATAAAAGAAAAGAAATTAACTAGACACTGGAAACAGGAAAGTTTTAATCGCCTGCCTGAAGGCGAGCAAATCCTCAAGAGCTCGGATGTGTACCGGGAGCGAATTCCATAAACCTGCCGCTAGCACCCTAAAGGAACGGCCACCCATTCTGCTCAGCTTAAAGCGTGGACAGACAGCCAAATGAAGCCCCTCCGATCTCAAGGATCTCGAAGGCACATAGGGCGTGAGTAGATTGGCGAGTGCCGGCGGCGAAGAAGATTTCAAAATTTTAAAGGCCAGACACAGCGCCTTGAACTTAATTCGCTGTCTGACCGGGAGCCAATGCAAGGCCGTGATGGTACCAGACACTGAGCAATGTCTGGGGAGGCCCACAATGGCTCGTGCCGCGGCATTTTGTACTCTTTGGAGCCTAGAGGCCTCCGCTTGATTCACCCCTAACAACAGTGAACTGCCGTAGTCCAGCCAAGATAGTATTGA
Organism: Lissotriton vulgaris; assembly: GCF_964263255.1. Lineage (NCBI taxonomy): Eukaryota > Metazoa > Chordata > Amphibia > Caudata > Salamandridae > Lissotriton > Lissotriton vulgaris. The sequence goes on along the minus strand of NC_141687.1, from coordinate 86,399,387 downwards.
GGCCTGGACTACAAGCTGTCTGGTAGGGGGATCAAAGTACTTTAAGGCCGGCCTAATACCACGCAAAATTCCATAGCACGTGGCAGCCACCTTCTTGGTGTGGTCCCTGAAGGTGAGCGCAGAGTCCACCCAGACTCCTAGATTTCTCACTCCAGCCGCTGGAATAGGAGTGACACCAAGCTCTGATGGCCACCACTGGTTACCCCATAGCTCAGCGTGCTTCCCTAGAACCAACACCTCCGTTTTGGTGGCATTCAACTGGAGGCAGTTGGTGCGAAGCCAGCTAGCTACTGCCAAGAGACCCGCACGGAATCTGGGGGCCGCCACCTCAGGGTCTCCACTAAGTGTCACCGCTAGCTGTGTGTCGTCCGCATATGAGGCCATCGTAAGACCCCACTGTTTGACGACACCAGCCAACGGTTTCACATAGAGGTTGAACATTGTAGGGCTCAACGAAGATCCCTGTGGTACCCCCAGCTCCAGGGGATAAGTGGCGGATTGGCCAGGTGGTATAGCCACTTTAAAGGAACGGTCTGCCAGAAAAGACCGAAACCACTGGAGAGCGACATCCGTCACTCCCGCCTCCTGTAAGCGTTGGATAAGTATTTGGTGGGACACAGTATCGAAGGCAGCGCTTAGATCTAATAGTATAAGCGCTGCAGTATGACCTGAGTCAAGTACCTGGCGAAGATGTTCCATGATGTAGAGTAATGCCGTCTCGGTACTGTGTCCTGACCGGAAGCCGTTCTGACTGGGATCCAAAATCTGGTTACGAACCAGATGCTCAGACAGAACAGAGTTGACATGGGCTTCTGTTACTTTAGCGATCCAAGGCAACAGGGAGATAGGTCGGTAGTTTTCTGGCAATCGGGGGTCAGAGTTGGCTTTTTTTAATATAGGAGTGACCACTGCCTGTTTCCAAGCCGCGGGTACCGTTCCACAAGACAGTGACATATTGATGAGATCCAATATGGGGTCACGGAACAGTGGGGAAAGTGTGTTAATGAAGGCTGGCTTTAACGGGTCCGCAGGAGAGCCTGACTTGACCCTGAGGCTGAACCTGTCAAAGGCCTCAATCGACAGTTCAGGTAAGATAGCCAGGGGCTCATGATCCGACGTATCAGAGACAGTAGCTTCTCGATCCTGGTGGAGTGTGTCGAACCCATGATATATTTTTTCCACTTTCTCCACAAAAAAGGAGGCCAATTTATCACAGTGAGAATCTGTGCAAATCACCTCTGATGAGGATCTGTTTTTCATAAGGTCCTTCAGAAAATCAGTTTTGATGGGTTGGGGCTGGTAGCAAATTCATGAGCGTAAAATGCAGCTCTAGCTCTGCAGATAGCTCTATGGTAAAGTTTCAGCTCAGTGAAATACCGAGTTTTCAGAGCAGGGTCATATGATCGTCTCCATTCCCTCTCTGTTTTTCGGCAAGATTTTTTCAATTGTGCGAGAGACTCATTATACCAGGGACTAGGTGTTTTTGTCCGGCCTTTCGCCCATCGTAGAGGTATAAGAGAATCCAGGGCGTCGGTGATCCAAGCGCAGAACTGTTGGTAACCTTGTTCCACATTAGTGAAAGTGCTCAGAGGTTTCCGCTCTAATATACCGTAGAACTCTTCCAGCGTAAGCTTGTGCCAAGGCCTTTTAAGGATAGGCCTGTCCATGGATATAAAAGGCTTATCGTGGACCGGACAGAAAGCTTCTACTAGCAGATGATCAGTCCACCCTATCAACCTCGGATCTGACAACCTTAACCCGTCAAGTGTGGAAAAGAAGGGGTCAAGGATATGGCCTCCAGAGTGGGTTGGAAGGGTGACGAGCTGAGTAAGTTGGAGAGCTTCCAGATCCGCCAACAGGGAGCTCACGGTAGTGGATGACCCATTATCGAAATGGATGTTGAGGTCACCCAGGATGTTAAAATTGGCGCAGCCAAGCGCTATAGGACTGACCATATCGGCCAGTGCGGATCTGAAAACAGAATCATTGCCGGGGGGGCGGTAGACCAGCAGCCCACTGAAGGTGAACTGATGGGAAAAGGCGACTTTGAAGATAGCACTTTCACATGCGGGTAGTCCTGACGGCTTCCATTCAGCCGGAAAGCAGGATTTGACTGCCATAGCGATGCCACCACCTCTTGTGGTCCTATTAGAGGTGAAGATGGTGTAATTCTGGGGGAATGCAAGGTTCAATATGGCAGAGTCAGGGTCCTGAAGCCAGGTTTCTGTCATTAAGAAAACATCGGGATCCTCTTTATCTATCAGGTCATAAATGGACAGGTGATGCTTTACAAGTGATCTAACATTAAGGCACCAGATACGAAGATCTCGCGATACAGCACGTGACCGTGTGACAGGAGCGGCATTTTCCAAGGAGCGTATTTTGGTAGGGCTCTTAAGAGACCAGCCTTTGCAGGCGCAGCTATATGGGCCAACTAAAGGGTCCACAGGCTTACACGCACAACCTTTGGACAAATGCCCTATGGCTAACAGCTCTGGCCGTGTGTAAGACAACATACCTGGCAGGAGCAGCAATACAACGCTGAGAAGAGATGAAAAACTGAGCCTGCCCGCCTTGCGCTGCCTCGACGCGGACGAGCGCAGACGGGCAGGACTCAGGCACGACTCCGGCTAAGCGACGGCGTCCTCACCTGCGCGTCCCGCAGCGCGGGAGGGGGGAGCTTTAAGTAGGCTCACCAATCCTGGCGCGAGCGCGAGGACGCTCCAAGATGGCGCCTAAAGCAAAAGTTACAGCCCAACCCAAAATGGCGCCCACAGTGAACCACCCCCGGGATCCAGGCCCGCCAAAACGGCAGTGCGGGAGCCAATTATGTGCGGAATGAGGAGGGGGCAAGACCCTGCTAAAACCAGGGGATAAGTGCTACAAAGTAAAATCAAACAAAAAAAGACAAAATCAGGTAAGTTAAAAACGAAGCGCCAGCAGCAGCGCCAGCAACAGCAAATGCGCAATAGAATAGGCGTCTGTCAAGACCGCCTCGAAGCTGGGTCCGCCTTAAGTAGGCTCACCAATCCTGGCGCGAGCGCGAGGACGCTCCAAGATGGCGCCTAAAGCTAAAGTTACAGCTCAACCCAAAATGGCGCCCACAGTGAACCACCCCCGGGATCCAGGCCCGCCAAAACGGCAGTGCGGGAGCCAATTATGGCCTACCTCAGTTAGACGTAGAGTGCTGCACAGTGCAGGTGTGGTGACCGCACTGAATGTATTGGCACCTGGGACAAGTACAGTACAGGGATAGAGCAGTGCTGAGCAGTGCATGCATGGTGAGTGAGTGTACTGGGTGGATGTATATTGGAGAGTAATACATTACTTGAGATATGTAGGGGTGTGCTGGGTGTAGGATGTCGATGTGTGCGAGAAGTGCACTACATGAGGGTGAAGTGTTGTGTAGTGTGTGCATGGGGACTGTGTGTACTGGCAGTGTGAGTTTGCACGTAGCACACCATGGCATAACAAAGAACGGCTTCAATATATGTCTTTTCTGTGATGATGTACATCATCAAAATTGCATTTATCAGTTGGACAAAAATGTAATCCTTTGCACAAAACATTTCTTTCTTTATCAGTCAAGACTCTAGTAGATAGGTTGACAACATTGATATCATTTGAGTTGGAATTATCATCAAGGTTAGACTCTAGACATACTGTCTGATCATCTATTTCTTTACATTGGTGTTCTGTGCCCTTGCCTTTGTACCTGCCCTTGTCTTTTGTGCCACCCCGCCTTGTTCTTGATTTTGTTTCCGATTGCCTAGGCGGAATCGTTGAACCTCTCGTAAAAAATCAGATGGATTGTTCTCCATAGCCATAGTGCTAGTGCCTTCACCTGGATCACTTTCTATTGAGGACAAAGAGGTATTACTGGAGGAGGCACTTACACTGATCTTGTCAGTTTTTTCTTGTGTTTTGCTGATTAGATCATCATATTTGCGAGAAAAGGTGAAGATGCATCCCTTTTTATAATCGCCATCATCCCTACTTATCTTTCTTTGTTTCTTTTCTATCAGGTACAACTGATAGTTATTCAGTTCTTTCTTAAGGATCTCATTATTTTTCTGTATTATGTCTTTAAGACTGGATTCATTAATCTCTTTCTCTAATTTTACAATCTCTTCTCTGATTTTGACTACTTTCCTCTCAGCATTAAGAATTAGAATTCCCATCATTTTATAGGAGGCGGTGTGCAGACCCTCCTCCCAATCAGCCAGTAAATCTTTATCTAAGTCTTCAAAGCTTGGAAATATCATAATTCTAAGTCCGCGGGGGATACGTTTGTTCTCAATATATTTCTTTAGGGTTGCCCCATCCCACCATTTTCCTAACTCGGACTTTTTCAATTTCTCTAAACACATAAACTTCGATTTGAGGCCCTCATTTGGACCTGTAAGGCTAGTCTGTGCTAATGACCTGTTCTTGGTTGTACTACTAAATAAGTCGTCAAACATTTGTTCCCTATTGCCATTCAAATCCATTTTCTATTAAATACCACCTTTGAACTAACAATAAGGTCTAGACAGAATAGTGCAATATGCCCACAAAATGAAATACACTTATAGATACAAGGGTTGAGGCAAAAGAACTGCACCTATTACAGTCTGTGACTTCGAGGTATTGTGATGGTGCTCTAGAAACCAAGGAACACAACCCCGTCTGTTCCTTTCAGGGCAAAGCCCAAAATGCAAAAAGAAAATGTGGAATCTGCACCCATCAAAAAGTATCATCCATAATGTCTTTTTTTTCGTCAATCAAGATTAAATTTGCTTCCAAATGAACAGGTCCGTACTTGAGTGTGGTTTGTTCTCAGTTCTTTATTCAATGTTCAACAATAGATAAAATGTTCCAGTGCAGTTCTTTTGCCTCAACACTTGTATCTATAAGTGTAAAACAAATAAAGAGGCTAATATTCGAAACAGGATCAAGTTTAAAGCGCTGTGCATACTCTATAAAGCACTGCACAACTGTGGTCCACATTTCCTGAAATCTCATCTCAGATACCAGTCCTCCATAAGATCGCTCCGATCTAACAACCTTAAAATCCTTCAAATACCACGAACAAAAACAGTTAACGGGGGCGATAGACGCTTCCTTGTGGCAGCTCCCAGGTTATGGAACTCCCTGCCAGCTTTCATCAAAGACAGCCCATCCCTGATGCATTTCCGCAGAAAGATAAAGACCTGGCTGTTTGATCAAGAATAGTTACCGGCCTAACCTCGGGAATACATTCAAAGTTTCTAGCGCCGAGACGCCTACGGGCAATTGTACGCGCTGTATAAATCTAAAAAATAAATAAATAAATAAAATAAATAAATAAATAAATAAAATATAGGACACTCTTAAAGCCATTGTTTATTTATGTCTTGGAGCAAAGTGTTGCACGTCACAATACCAAACATAACAACAAACATAGATAAAATAAATATGCATCAAAAACATTTACTTTAAAAAATCCTATAAAAATATATAATAGATTTTCAGCAAATTTTTTTAAAGTTTTATTATATATAGTATTAAACTAATATTTTATATATACTTTATAATTTCAATAAACATATGTCTTACAATCGTATGGAATTTAAAACGAGATTAGCGGTCCATGAACCACTGTACAGGCAGTCGTATTCTGTACGCCACATGCTCAGTGGTATGATCGCTGTATTACAAGATGTGCGGATTGCATTTAGAAAGAGCACAGCTGAACTACTGAAAACGCAAACCGCCAGCCTTGGGGTCGGGTAAAAGTCGCCTCTATAATGCAGTACAGGGGAATCTCACCGCTGTTTGTATTACGGGTTGACTTTTCCATGAGCTGACCAAGGCAGGGCGACCGCCAGCTTCAAGTCAGCAGATAAAGAAAATGTGGGGTGCATGCCCACCCCTTCTTGTTCTCTCAGTCAGAGATTGACACGGATCCCTTTCTTCAGGTCACCTTTTACAACAGCATCTTCATCCCGACGATTACACCACTGTTTGTAGCAATGTACAGGTGAGTCCTTTTTGGGTCAAATACCCATTGCCAGGGCTTTTTTTTTACAGAGAATTATATAGCGCCACCTTGACCCGAATCCGAATTGGGTATCAGAGCGCTTTACATAGCACCAGTTATGTTACATGAGGACACAAATTCATTTTTGTTATGCACAGGGAGATTAAGTGATTTGTCCAGAATTACAGGAGGTTTTAGAGTCATTACCGAGACTCAAACGCAGTTCCCTAGGTCCGAGGTCGAGCGCCCTAGCCATTAGGCCAACTCCTCTCCACATACGGGCCCAAGTCGACAATATTTAGGGGGTATTTTCCCAAATGTATCTTGCATATGTGGGCATCCGACACACATGCAGTAGGAATGCTCACACAGACATCAATACATATGGAAAAGTAATCACCATCACTGCAAAATCCCCACGGCCATATCACAGACATAGCTGTAAACTTCTAATACTGCGGTCGGAAGACCGCTGGCACTGTGGGCTCCTAGCGGCCGCAGTGTTCTGGCAGTCAGTCTCATAATAAGTCTGCAATTAAGTATGCATCAGACATGCTTATTTTCATGTATACATTTTAATCAATACACATATTATTTTATTTCAACATGAAACATATTTGCATAACAACATTTACCAATAAAAATATGTAGTTTCAGAGAAATATTAAAACCATCATTTCACAGGTATATTAATACAGTAAATAAAACCAATGGATTAAAACATAAGATATGAATAACCTCACCAAGGATATTCTTGTTGTATTTGCAGGAGGCATTCTAAGTGGAAAAGGTATGCCAGATGTGGTTCCCGTGCTCACTGCACTATAGGATTCACGCTATACCTCACTGATGAGGCCTAAGCAGGTCGAAATCATTCTGGGGTTGCTTGTGTTGTCATCTGGATTTCAGCTGGTCTAGTAGTTTGGGCTAGACTGTTTCTATTGGACTGACGGGCAAAGCAGGCAAAAGACGATAGTCTGGAATGCAGCCCAGAGCAATTGCCAATGAATGAGATTATTTAAGCATTATTTCTTATATCTTGTTGTTTTTGCAGTAGAAGCCTTGGAGATGGAGCAGCTAAAGTCCTTCTGAGGCTTGAGCCGGGAGTAGACCTACGTTTAGTTTTAAATCTGTTTTTAGAACAATTTTAACAATTGTGTGAACTTTAGCATTTCAAAAACTTGCACTTTGTACTTTGACGATCTCTTTGCACATTTGTGAAGTAATTGACTCCCGGGCCCTGTAGTTGACACGCGCAGCAGCCATATTGGGAGCACGCAAGGGGCGCGGGCTAGTCTTTCCCCCACCCCCAAGGCACTTAAGGGCAGGCCGCCCCAAACGCACATCCGGAAGTCCTCCTGAGGCTTGAGCCGGGAGTAGTCCTACATTTAGTTTTAAATCTGTTTTAGACGGTTTTTAACAATTGTGTGATCTTTAGCATTTCGAAAACTTGCACTTTGCACTTTGACGATCTCTTTGCACATTTGTGAAGTAATTGACTCCTGGGGCCCGCAGTTGACATGCGCGGCCGCCATATTGGGAGTACGCAATGGGCAAAGGCTATTCTTTCCCCCCCTGAAGGCACTTGAGGGCAGGCCGGCGCAAATGCACAGTGGATGCGCACTGTCGCACCAAATGTACGCCTAAGGCAAGCCCGTCCGCGCCTGTCCGCGCCTGTCCGCGCCTTTCTGCGCTCGTACTGCGCTTAGCACCAGCACCCCTGCCCAACCGTCACTAGGTAAGCCAACTCCGCTACAATACTCTAGTTGCTTCATAAAAGGACTTAACACAATCAACACGTGAAAGAAATGCTGTGTGATTCATCCAGAGACCAGGTTCTGACAGTCCCTCCAAAGAAGGTGTCTGGCTGTAGCTCCATCCTACCAGATCTATTATCTCAACCAGTCATGGCTATAAATAAACAATTGACAAAGGGAGAAAAGATTAACCCTCCCAGAACCTGGAAATGTGTTCTTCTCAACACTATGTCCCTGGTCAAACACAGTACTGAGTGTGCATCCCTTATAGAGGAAGAGAAGATCAACATTGCATTAATCACAGAAACAATGTGTGTGACCCAGACCTGGTCAAAGCTACCCCCCCAGAAAATGTTTGCTATACACTTAATAGTCGAAACAACTAGAGAGCGAGAGAAGATAGCACTCTTAGTCCCCCAATTAAATCTACAAAAAATAACAGAAGAGTAGCTACTTGAAACTGCTAATAAAAAAGGGGACACACATAAGTTTGTTTTAAGGACCCTCACTCACCAACCTGGTTGGTGACATGCTTCATCATAGGGTCCCCACCATGGAAGCCAAGTGCTTCCCTGGTGTGCTACAATGCCTGCAGCTGCAGCGGAGCTGGTTGTTTGTGTGGGGGGTCGGTGTGAATTTAAAAAGTCACCAAATGCTACCTATAAAATAATTTATTCCAGGTGATTTGGTTGCTATTAAAAGCTAGTGACGGATCTGTACTAGCTAATAAGTGTAGCCAGGAGGATCCTATAAATTAAGAACGTGACAAACGATCAATATGTTTCTGCGTATATGTGCACTTTCTGCAAAGCTTTCGTCAGGACCAAAAAAGGAGGAGGGACCATGGCAGTATACGCACGCTAAGGCGTATCCTAACCTCTGGTCTCGGGTGAAGGCAAAACTCACGGTTCGCCACTTCGATCTTCAGGAATTTTCTAGATCGGTGGTAGTCTGAAAAAGAAATAACACCAAACCACATGTATACAAATTGAAACTTTTACTGTGGTCGTGTCTTCCCAATTCGTGGCTCAATTTTATGCAGGTCCTTCAAGAGTTCACATTTGAATTGGGGTCACAGACATGTTCATTTGCTAAACATTTTGACACTGTTTGATGAATCTGCGTGGAACGTATCAGGCATTTAGCTGGGTTCGCTCTTTATTGGTTTGGTCAAGCTTTAAGTAAATTTGTAAAGAGAAGACAAAAGATCAGTGAGGGTAATGAAGGTTCATTCAAATCAAATCAAATTTGTCTTTATTCGATCATCAGTAATCATAAAAGACACATAGCACAATAACTTTTCTTAAAAAGATGTTAAACAGCTCATCATCAAATTATTTTAAAAAGGAAACATTATATCCATATTATAAAGTTTTAACAGCAAATTTCATTCTTATGAGCGAAGTAGATTGAAGAAGCTAAGAACACAGTGCACTCAGCATTATCATGTTATGTAGACCCCTGCAAACTAGTCCTTCTAAGGGCCCACGTCCAACTCCAGAACTTGGCCGTAGCAGTAACTATGACTTCACTAGTATCGGTTTTTAGGATACGCAAATCCGTTTGAGAAGATCTTGTGCCTAGTAAAGTACAAACCTGCTTGAGACATTTATGATGAGGGCCCTTGTAAGCAGGGCACACAAACAAAACATGCAATAAGGTCTCTTCCTCACATGGGCAGAAATAACATTTGGGATTGGATGTTGACCCATCGGAATTGGGCATAGGTAGATTCATGTAATTTTATAATAAGATATAAAATCTCCGCGGGTATTCCTTGTTTCTTAACACTGTCCCACAGCTTGTTGCAGGGCACTAGATGAAATGCAGATTTAAGATCTATAAATGCTGTGTACAAGGCTCCCCCAGCTAAAATCACTGTGTTCCAATATATCAACATGAATCTGAAAACTTGATTGATAGTGCTAACATGGGAGCGAAATCCTGCTTGGTAGGTGGATAAAACTTCATTGTCATCGATCCATCTATTAATCCTGCATAGCACTAATCGGGCCACCAACTTTTGCATCGTGTCTATAAGGCTTATGGGCCAATAATTGGACGGGCTGGCACGATCCCCCTTTTTGTAAATGGGGATGATTACAGCCCCAGGCCAGTATTTCAAATGGGGGCACCGCTAGCCAAGCCATTCGCAAAAATAGGAATATATTTGATCCAATTCTCCCTGTCAGATTTAAATATATCTGCCGGGAAACAATCCGGGCCTGGGGCCTTACCTGCGGTTACTCCATCAAGAACACACTCAATGTCCCCTATGGTAAATGTTAAGGCTGACTCCGTGGCCACATACTGCCCAGGACTATTTGCAGGGGATGAGAATTGGGTTTGGTAGTGTGCTACCCAAACCTCAGGAGGGACATTGTTGACTGGTGCCGGACCGGGATTGTCACTACCCCACTTGATTAGATGTCAGAATCGACACTAATTTTTCCCATTACTAGCGTCTAACAAGTCCCTCCATCTATTTTCGTCGAAGGCCTTCTTGGCCCGTATTTGGGTTGCCTTGTAAACAGACCTCAAATTCCTTACTTCCAGCATTGTACCTGCCCTTATGGCTTAGACAGATCCCTGTAAGCTACCGTACATGCCCCGTCGTACCTCTTAGCCGACTTATGGATAGGGAACATATTGGTCGTTTTTGCGATTTTATAATAAAGGATCTCACCTTAGCATACAGGGCCTCGTGAGCTGTTGTAAGGGCAGGAACAGTGTCCTCATTAGGGTCGAGTTGTGAGAGGGCAGAAGGAGAATCTGCAAGTGTTGATTTAATCCGATTCAAAGTGCCCTCGCCCTCAGAAATCTTTGCCCATTTTAACCTGCGGCAGTCATTGGACAATTGGACAGAACTACATCTGCTGTTATGATATCCATAGTGCCCCTCAAGTGAGGACAGGACATTACCTCTAAAGGCTACCACCTTCTAAGCCAAGTGGCTCAAACGTACAGTTAAAATCCCCTGTGATAACCCAATTCTATTACCCTTTTAATGATTTGATAAATGTATCTAGGCTGGAGATGGTCGGTGAAGCCTTACCACTCACCAGCCCTCTAGCGTAGACATCTATCACTATATACTCGGCTCATATGCAGGGGTGATTTTAATGGCCAGAAATTCCTGATTATAAGTCCCTAGTTCCTCTATCTGGTTACCCGCCTGTTGTCTAACCATAACTTGAAGAATCTGAATGACATTTGGCAGAAAGTTAGCAATCTAAACCTAGTACAAGATGATGCAGGCCCTATAACCAATCTCTGAGGGCGCACAGTCGAAAAGGGGTGGATGCAGATCTTGGTCAATTTCTGTGTGCAGTGCAGAATGGGTCTACGTGAAGTGAATAGGGTATGTCATAAATAACCCCATACATATCAATTAAAACACAGTGTTAAAGGTTAGTTATGGTTCAGCAAATACAAATCTGTATTTCCCATGAAATTTGGCAGTTATAGTATGTGTAACGTGTGTGTGTGAGTGCGTATATATATATATATATATATATATATATATATCCACAGCGATTGGTTACCAAAGCTTCCAACACGCCACAAGGAGAGTGGCTGCGGCGAAGAAGGAGACGCAGACCCCGCAGGATTTCACGCAAGTTCTTTATTATACTTCAACCAACACAACGTGTTTCGGGCAGAATAGCCCTTGTTCATGTGTAGTCTGTTCTTTACGCCATTAGATTTTTTATAGCTGTAGTGACCAACCCCTCCACCATCACATGATAATTTACATAGAAAGTGGACTACTTGTATGTAAAGGATTTAGTTGGAAACTTCCTCACAATATGTCTGTATAAAACAGCGTTATTGTAAAATTCAATTAATCACTTCAAACCACATAGTTTTGTTGAACATGTAGACGAAATATATATATATAAATAATCTGAGCGTATTTAGGAAGCTCAAGGTATTTCTTTTTAGATAGGTTCTCTCGAGCTGTTCATTCTACCTCCTAGTCATGCCCCGGGACACTCCTTGGATTAGCTATGTGTGATTCAAGTGCTAATAATAATAATTATATATATATAGTACGTAGGCAGTACAAAGCTGCAAATCCACAAGAGAGAGCTCCAGCATTTAAGGGCCATTATGAATTTCTATGGGACTTATCCAGTCTCACGCCACTTTAAAGAGGTACACTCGAAAAGCCTGCAAAACTTAAAATGTTATGTGGTTGACAATGTCGCTCCTCCAAGTCGTGGGGGGAACAGGGAGGCAATCTTTAGACATCTGGAGATCAAGTACATCTTGGTACTAGACTGTAAGACTCCAAACGACCTCAACTCAACAGACGATTTATACACATGGCTCTGACAGTCACTGCAGTTATTTGACTAAACAAGGCACTTTCATGAGGATTCTCATACATATGTATATACTGTGCTCAAGAGATGTTTTGATAGAAAGATCAAATGGTTTTACATGATTAAGTTCCCTTAGACAAAAACCGCCACTCTCTCTCGCTTTTTGTTTTCGGGTATCGGCTCCGAGGGTGTGCCCTCCAAGCCACCCAAGGAACTGTCTGAATCTGTGTGTGATGGGCTATCTGAGTGACTGTATGAGTTTATGAATGGTGGTATTGGCAAATGAGTGGGTGTGTGAGTTGCTGTATAGGTCGGTGTGTGGCTGTGAGTGGTTGAACTGTTAGGTAGTTTGTTTGGGAGAGGCTGTATTGGGGACGGAGTGGCTATATAGGTGGTTGAGTGGGTGTGAGTGGCTGTATGGGTGACTCATTGGGTGTTTGGATGACTCTATGGTGTGACTGGGTGTATAAATGAGTGTATGGGAAAGTGAATGGCTGCTTGAGTTGGTGTATTGGTAAGTGAGTGGGTATGTGAGAGGGTGTTTTACACAGCAAGTGTCTGCGTCAATGGCTCTATAGGTGGGGGAGTGTGTGAATGTGTATATACTACTAGATCTGTCTGCGGCGTTTGACACCGTATCTCACCCCATTCTCATGACCAGGCTGGAAAACATCGGCCTAAAAGAAGAAGCCCTCGAATGGGTAAGGAGTTTCCTAACCAATCGGACCCAACAGGTAATCATGGGCAATTTTCGGTCAGAGGAAGTTGAGATCACCAAGGGGGTGCCACAGGGCTCATGCTTGAGCCCAACTCTTTTCAACATATATGTGGCACCCCTGGCTAACATCTTGAGAGCATATGGATTTGTTCCTATATCCTATGCTGACGATACTCAACTCCTCTTTCCCTTTAAAACCTTAACACCCGAAGTCAGGAACTCCTTCTCCTTGGGAATGAAAGCGGTAGCACACTGGATGTCTTCCAACTTTTTACAATGCAATGTTGGAAAGACGGAAGTCATGTTGTTTGGGGGGGTAAGACAACTCTGGACTCCGGACTGGTGGCCACAAGACCTTGGCCCAGTACCAGAGCCGAAACCATCTGTAAAAAACCTGGGGGTCCGGCTGGACCAGGAACTTTCCCTCAAGCAACACGCCAACCAGGTGGTGGGATCCTGCCTCCACATAATTGGTATGCTACGCAAAATCTTCCCCCTCCTGCCAGATGCCAGCAGAAGAACATTGGTACAGGCACTAGTCATAAGCCGTCTTGACTATTGTAACGGCCTGTTGCTAGCTGCCAATGAGGGAGTCATGGCAAGACTGCAGGTAGTCCAGAATACGGCTGCCCGGCTAGTCCTAAATGCGCCCCCTCGCTCCCCTTCTAAACCCCTACTGGAAAAGCTTCATTGGCTACCCATCAGACAGAGGGCTAAATTCAAGGTATGCTGTACCATACATAAGAGTCTCAATGGTATGGGTCCGACATACCTGGCCACCAAATTTGTCCCCTACAAGCCCTCCCGCCCTCTTCGCTCGAGCGAACAAGGCCTTCTAGTAGTGCCTAGGGCAAGGAAGGCAAGACAGGGCAGTAAAGCTCTCTCAATAGCTGGACCGTCTCTTTGGAACAGCCTTCCCAATTCCTTAAGGCTTTGCACAGAATACCTTCCTTTCAGGAAGATGCTAAAGACCCTCCTTTTCAGCTCCTAGACAGCTCACGTTCTCCCGATCGCACTGTGGCAGATGTCAAAAGCGCGGAGATGCTCCCATGGGAGTCGATACCAGCGCTATACAAGCCAGTAAATAAATAAATAAGTGGTTTTGTGGATGAGTGAGTGGATGTTCGAGTGGCTGCATGGGTAAATGAGTATCTCTGTACGTAGTTGTGCGAGTGACTGAGTGAGTGGCTGTATGGTTGAGTGAATGAGTGGGTGTGTGAGGGGCTCTATGGATGACTGCCCCGCATGAGCACGCAGAAATCCTGCAATGCCCGTGCACTGTCCCGAGAGCCCGCCGGGCCGAGAAACAGGAAATCATCGAGATACTGCATCACATGTTGGTGCCCTGAGGCCTTCTACCCACTCCAGAAATGAGCTAAACATTTCAAAATAGGCACACGAAATTGAACAACCCATCGGCATGCACATATCCATGTAGTACTTCCCCTGAAATGCAAAACCCAACAAGTGCTGATCCTGGGGATTCACCGGAAGCAACCTAAATGCGGGACCAATGTCTGATTTTGCTAACAATGCACCGGGGCCTAGGTGATTTAACATTGCCAATGTGTCATCGAATGATGCATACCTCACACTGCAAATGTCTGCATCGATCGCCTCGTTAACGGAAGCTCCCCTTGGTGCAGATAAATTATGAATGAGCCTGAATTCTCCCGGCTCCTTCTTGGGTACTACCCCTAATGGGGAACACACAAAATTGGCCGTTGGTGGTTCACCGAACGGTCCTGCCACCTGCCCCAAGCGAACCTCTTTTGCGATTTTTATGGCGGCCACCGCCGGGTTGTGCTTAACGGACAGTTGTTTTCTGCATGAGGGGGCCCCCCTGAAAATCACCCGCTGGGATCCTGAAGCCATACGAGAAGCCATCTCGCAGGATCCCAGCGGGCACATGATCAGGGTATTTGTTCCCTGAGGCCTACTACACGTTCCCTTGTTGAAACCCCAACATACTCCTCGCTTATTCCCATTCCCGCCCAATCTAGACTGAGTATCTCCCCCGTAGGTTGTCCGAAAGGGCTGTGGATGCTTCTGCTGAAAGGCCCTGGAGCCGTTTGCACTCGACCCTGATCCACCCGCTGAGCCCGGCAACAACTGCGCATGCCAAGATACAGTATCCAAACAATCCCAAGTCAATGTTTCAATAAACTCTTTCGCTTTTCTAAATGCTGCGTCATACCCTTTCCATTCTTCTCCTCCATACTTCTCATGGAAGCCCGTGATCCTGCTCTGGTAGGAAGCAAGGTCTCCCAACAGTTCTGGTGTTCGCTCACCCATAATTGCTACA